>NC_134353.1:5825401-6425634 GCF_048569485.1 Anomaloglossus baeobatrachus | reverse complement strand
ATTTCTATAACTGTTACTTGTTTGTATATGATCCTCCTGAATTGTAAAGCGCTACGGAATATGTTGGCGCTATAGAAATAAAGATTATTATTATTATATTATTATAGTGTGAAAGTTGGAATACATACTCCATAACACTTTACAGTGCTATTCCCAATGTGGCCATTTGGGGGTTGGCCTTGCCCTCCTCCTCCTCCTCCTCCTCCTCCTCCACCACCAGCTCCAGTGGCCTCTATTCAAATTCTATTCAAATTATTCAGTAATGTGTGTTTTACAGACAAACGAACGCCACGCTGGGACATCGAAGCTGATGTCGTTGATGATGATTGTGTGGCGCCCCTGACCTGGTCAGGCACCACAGAGTATTGCACCCATGCGGGAGCAATGCTTCCAGGTAATCTCCAAAGGCCAGGATGAGGTGCACACACAAACATATAGTGACCAGGCCTCCCACATTACCAGAGGGGACCCTTGGGTAGCCAGAAGGGGTTAACTTTCAATTCCCAGCTGGGGGTGTGTTCAGGGGCTGGTTGCTAGGAAGCAGGGCAGAGAGAGAGAGGAAGAGGGAGTCGAGAGGAAGAAGTTGAAGTGTATGGAAGGGAGCAGAGAAGCTCTCGTGCAGACAGGTCCTGAGGAGTGCAGTAGCTGAAAGCGGAGGAGAACGGAGTACTGTGGGTCGGCCTGAAGAGCATCCAGAGAAAGAGGGGTGGCTGAGTACGGAGATCCCGGTATCCGAGCACCCAAGGGGAACTAGATCCCCAGTACAGGCAGCAAACCAGTCAGAGCTGCTCAATCTACAGGTGGGGATACTCCATGCCCTCACCACTACTACGCAGCGCTCGGGCCAAGCAGCAATCAGCAGGCCCATAAGGGGACAGGGCCAGAAGCCATCCCACCAAGGCCACGCTGCCGGCAGACGAGCCAGAGAGAGGGGAGCAGGGTGGTAACAGCTTCCCTGGAGGGGTCCGACCACGCTTCAAGCAAAGGACCCTCCCAAAACAGAAGGGGTGCAAGGAAGGCGAGTGGACAGCTACCCTCAGAACGGCCTCCTGGAATTCCTGGTTCCACCTGGTTATCACAGTGTCGCCCGGGCATCTCACCGTGACCTCCCAACAGTGAGTAAACACATTGAAAGACTTTTAGACTGTGTTTGAGTTATTCTGCGACTTGTGGTACTACAAACCCACACCGGGCCCTGGGGCTTGCCTCACTCTCAGGAGGCTACTACATCCGACTGCACCCACCATCAGCCCCAGGCGTCCCCTAACCTGCAGTGGCGGTCCCCACTGACCGCAATACTGAGAGTGGCGTCACGATCAAAACCGAAGATTCCCTACCTGTGACCAGACTGTTCCATCCACGTGGAGTCCCTGAAGGTACTGCACCGACACATACTAGCGGGGCTTCACAACTTCTGGCGTCACGAACAGGATAAGGACTAGACCTGTTCAGACAGGTGACCGTGTGCCTCAGAGGTCCGACCGCAAAAATTGAACCGCCGCCATATTGCCATCTTCAAAAGCGCGCGCTGCAGCCCGCGCGAGGGAGAAGAGCACCGCCCACGAAGAGGTGTGGCCGCCCCAGAATCCCCACAATTCAGAGAGCGTACTGACCCCGGAAGTGGAGAGGGAGCGCGCAGATTTCTGAAGAAAAATGGACGCTGCAGGAGGTAATGCCCCTGGTCAGGGCGACGCAGCCCAAGCGATGCCAGCCCCTGTCGCGCTGGACGCCGCAGCGCCTGGTGCCGGTGCCGCGGTCGCAGCTGCGCCGGCCGAAGTCGCCCCCATAATGCCAGTGTCCTTGTTGTATGCCCCAGGGGCGCAATGGCTGCCTCAATACGCCGGTAAAATAGACACGCTGACCGGGTTTAAGAAAAAGATCAACACCCTGCTAGACATGCACGCGATGACTGGTAAACAGAGGGCCGCTGTGGTGCTGGGACAATTGACTGGAGCAGCAGAATTGGAAGCTGAGTCCTGGGCCAATGATGACCGGAGCTCTGTTGAGACCATCTTTGCCAAACTAGCAGCTGCTTTTGAACACCGCACGGAGGGAGAGCTGAGAACGGACTTCTATCACTGCCGTCAGAAGCCCCAAGATAGTATAAGAGACTATGCCCTCAGGCTGCAGGCTGCACTACGGGCTCTCAAGCTGGTGGACCCTGTCAGTGACCAGGAAGGAAACCGGATGATGAAGGAACAATTCCTGCGGGGCCTGCGCTCTCCTGAGGATGGGAAGCAGATGAAGCTGTGGTCCCTAGAACACCCCGACGTGGACTTTGCCATTCTGAAAGACCGGGCAGTGAAAGCACTCCAACCCCCTGTGGACACAGACCCTGCCAGTTCCACGGCTGCAGGAGCGGAATCCTCCACGCAGGCCCTGATGACTGCAAAAGGACTCAACGCGCCAGCAGAGACCATAAGTACGCTATCCTCCCAAGTGCAGCAGCTCACTAAGGACGTCGCACAAATCCTGAAAGCAATGCAGTTGCCCTCAGAGACCAAAGTCCCTCATCAGATCCTGCTAGCCGACAACCCAGAGGACGTCCCTTGGATGCGGAGGAGAAGGGGTCCCCCAACTCGAGGCAGGAGCAGTGATCGCTATGACTCAGCTGGACAACCCATCTGTCGTCGTTGCCAGAAGGCAGGTCACTATGCAAGGGCCTGTCCTTTAAACGAGTCAAACCTGGGGCCGAGGGCCAGTCCTCAGGATTAAGAAGATCAGGCCCAAGTCGCTGCTATGATCAGTACGTGGGTGGACGTCCTGTCCTGTCCATCGTCTTGGACGGGATCCCTACCCCGGCATTATTAGACACCGGCTCTCAGGTCACCACGATCCCGTATGTCCTTTATCGGAGGTTTTGGTCGGACGACGATCTCCGACCACCGGACCCCTCCCTCACCATCTATGCTGCCAACGGACAACCTATAGACCAGATCGGGGTCAAAGAGGTAACCATAAAGGTGGGAAGGCAAGAAATGAAGGGACAAGGACTGATTGTTGTGGACACTGATGTTAGAGAAAGGAACCCGCAAATGATTTTAGGCACTAATGTCATAGAAAATTGCCTAGGGGAAGTGTTGTTGTTGCTTCACCAGATTGTTGAAGGTGCTGACGGCAGGTCGCAAAGAGCCTTGCAAAAGGAGATCCGAATCATTCTGAGGAAGCAACAGGTAAAACAGACTGGCGGTGAGATTGGTAGTGTACGGGTGATGGATGCTAACCCCATTGTGATACCCCCACGGAGTGAAATGATGATGTGGTGTAGAGCAGCGGTAGGTCTCAGAGGACAAGATTACCAGGCTGTACTAGAGCCCACTCATTCAGACCACTGGCCCACGATTCTGGTAGCCAGGGGGGTAGTTGATGTACACAAGGGACGAGTGCCTGTACGAGTGTTGAACTGTGGGGAGGAGGAAGCCAGACTACCAAGGTACGCTACCATAGCCAAACTGTTTACATGCTCAGATGACGCCATAACACCTGTAGGTCCCCTGACACAAGCTGACTCAACAGAGGACGAGACCTCCCAAAAGCAGTTAGAGGATTGGTGTCAGAAACTACACGTGGGGACTGACTCTACACCCGACTACCAGAAACATGGGGTTTACAGGGTCGTGCAGGAATATGAGCAGGTCTTTAGTAAGAACCCACTAGACTTCGGTAGGATCAAAGGGGTGCAACATCACATACCCACAGGCAGTCACCCTCCCATTAAGGAAAGACATAGGCCTATTCCACCAGCCCATTACCAGCGTACAAAGGACATGCTGAAGGACATGAAGGAGGCAGGCGTCATAAGGGACAGTTGTAGCCCCTGGGCAGCTCCTCTGGTCCTGGTAAGAAAGAAGGATGGCACGATGAGGATGTGTGTGGATTACAGACGGATAAATCAGATAACACACAAGGATGCCTACCCTTTGCCAAGGATAGAGGAATCCCTCGCTGCCTTGAAAGCCTCTAACTACTTTTCTACCCTAGATCTTACTAGTGGCTACTGGCAAGTATCTGTAGCAGAAGAAGATCGGGAGAAGACGGCCTTCACCACCCCAATGGGCCTCTGTGAGTTCAACAGCATGCCATTTGGACTCTGCAATGCCCCCGGGACCTTCCAGAGGCTTATGGAATGCTGCCTAGGGCAACTCAACTTTGAAACCGTCCTGCTCTACCTGGATGATGTCATCGTGTACTCCAAGACCTATGAGGACCACCTGAAACACCTGGCTGAAGTCTTTGAAGCACTATCCCGATATGGAATGAAGCTGAAACCATCCAAGTGCCATCTACTGAAGCCAAAGGTCCAGTACCTAGGTCACGTGGTCAGTGCAGAAGGAGTAGCACCGGACCCAGAGAAGGTCACAGTCATCCAGGAATGGCCCACACCTACTACCGTTCGGGAGGTACGTCAGTTCCTTGGCTTGGTAGGCTACTACAGAAGGTTCATCAAGGGCTACACGAAAATGGCAGCGCCTTTGCAAGAGCTCCTGGTAGGCCACCCAAAGAAGAAAGGAAAGATCACCGGCCCGCCATTTCACTGGGGAGAAGCAGAAGAACACTCCTTCAGACAAATGAAAGGGGCCTTGACGGGTGAAGAGATCCTAGCCTATCCTGACTACGGTCTGCCATTCGTACTGTACACAGATGCCAGTAATGTGGGACTGGGAGCAGTGCTTTCACAGGTGCAGGGAGGCAAAGAGCGTGTGATTGCTTACGCCAGCAGGAAGCTCAGGCCTACCGAAAGAAACCCAGAGAATTATAGCTCATTCAAGCTAGAGTTCCTGGCCATGGTATGGGCTATCACAGAGCGGTTCAAGCACTACCTGGCAGCCACCAAATTCACTGTCTTCACGGACAACAACCCCCTGACCCACTTGGATACTGCTAAATTGGGTGCCATGGAGCAGCGTTGGGTAGCCCGACTGGCGAATTATGACTTTACTGTCAAGTATCGAGCTGGCCGCAAGAACGGCAACGCAGATGCTCTGTCCAGGATGCCTCACCTAGCAGACGAGGGGGAAGATGAAGATGATCTTGAAGAGATTGAGCTGCCAGCGTTCCATCGCCATGGAGCAAAACAGTGTCGGCAGTCGCGTGCCAACCGCCAAGAGGTGACCCTGAACCCACTACCTCACTACAACTGGAAGGAGACCCAGGAAAATGATCCAGCGGTAGGCTTGGTAAAGAAACTGATCAGCCAGCCTGGCGCCAGCCTTGACAAAGGAGCCCCACCTGAGGCACAGTACCTATGGAAGGAGAGGGGTCGATTATTCATCTATCAAGACAAACTTTACAGGAGCATCATTGACCCGAGGACGCATGAGAAGGTGTGGCAAGTGATTGTACCACAGAAGGATACGAGGATGGTGCTAGAAGCCTATCACAATGGTGCAGGCCACTTTGGTTGGAAGAAACTGGAGGCCCTACTTAAAGTAAGATTCTACTGGGTGGGCATGAGATCTGCCCTAGAGAAGTGGTGTCGAAACTGCGGGCCCTGCAATCTTAGAAGAAAAGACCAGCCCAGCCAGAGAGCACCACTCCAGCCAATCCAAACTAAACGGCCCCTGGAGATCGTGGCCCTGGACCATGTAAAGTTGGCACCCAGCAGACAAGGCTACAACTACGCTCTCACTATGGTTGACCACTACTCCAGATTCCTGGTGGTAGTACCAGTCAAGGACTTGACAGGTCAAACTGCAGCCAAAGCTTTCCAAACACACTTCTGTCGACCACATGGCTATCCAGATCAAGTGCTCACTGACCAAGGACCAGCCTTTGAAGCTGAAGTGTTTAAGGAGTTTTGTAACCTATACGGCTGCCAGAAGATCCGTACTACGCCTTACCATCCCCAGACCAATGGCATGTGTGAGAAGATGAACCACATCATTCTCGACCTTCTGAAGACGCTCCCACTAGAAGAACGAAGTCAGTGGCCGGAAAAACTGCCCGATCTAGTGGACATGTATAACAACATCCCTGTGAGTTCCACGAACTGCACACCGGCATACCTGATGAGGGCCAGACCAGGGAGATTGCCAGTAGATCTGGAAATGGGAGTTGAGACCCCTGAAGACCATCTACAAGGTGCTGATTGGGATTCCAACCGCCAAGCCCAATACAAGAAAGTACAAGAGTGTGTGGAGCGAAGCCTGACTCAGCAGCGTGAGAAACAAGAAAAGGCCTATAATCGAAAAGCACCTGCTGTTCCTTTGATGCCAGGAGACATAGTTCTCAAAGGAAAGAGAAGGCGTCATAAACTTGACAATCATTGGGAAGAAGAACCCTACACCGTATTACCATCAACGCTTAGCAATGAAAAGACATGCCTTATCAGCAAAGATGGAGGAAAAACAACAGCTGTCGTTTCTAGAGATCGCTTAAAGAAATGTCCTGAACAACTAAGAATCCCTGAAGAAATTCCCAACCTTTTGCCAGTTCAAGGACCAAAAGAAAGGATGATCCATACTGCGCTTGGAGATTTTCCAGCAAGTTGGCCTCAATACAATGGAGCCGTTGTTATTCCAGTCATTACATTCACTCAATCTAGAGAAGTAAGAGACCCAGAAGAGCCTGTTCAGAACCTAGAAGTGCCAAATGTAGCTGAAGCAGAAAACCACGCATTGGTATCAATACCCAGTACACCCATTATTCACATTGAGACACATACATCGGGTGGGAGGACACAACCTCAGACAGATGACAGCATAGTACTGCGTAGATCAACCCGCAGCAACTTTGGTCAGCTCCCATTACGCTATAGACAAAGTACAGTTTAGTTGAAAGTGACGGTATGAAGTGTAATGTTTAACCTGTTATAGTTAAGTAACGTTTAAGCGAAATGTGCCCACAAGGACTATTGTGAGACCTCCTTAAAATGTTAGACCACTGGTTATGAACTGGCTTTAACCACAAACTGTTGCATTGTACAAAGTTGCCTTCTTGGTATCAACCACAGAGTCTGCCTGTTAGGGGGCATGGCTCTGCACCAACAAGGGGGCACGCCTGTTTATGGGGCCTGCCCTCCAACACTCGGAAGCGGGTACGCCTGTTTATGGGGCCTACCTTACACCACTCTCCTCAGGAGAGGAAGATTGGAGGAAAGGTCTGGGGAATGTGATGGCCCAGACCTGGTCACCAAAAGGACCGGCGACCTACCTCCTGGAGGTTTTTGGGTGGGTTTCGGACATGTGGGTGGTTGGTGGAGGAATGGTACCTGGCATGTTTAAATGTAAATAATTGCCCCTGTGTGGGAAAAGTTTGTAATTACCTTTTTTCTTTCTCTTGTCTTTGCAGCCCGAGGACGTGCTGATGATAACTAAGGGGGAATGTGGCGCCCCTGACCTGGTCAGGCACCACAGAGTATTGCACCCATGCGGGAGCAATGCTTCCAGGTAATCTCCAAAGGCCAGGATGAGGTGCACACACAAACATATAGTGACCAGGCCTCCCACATTACCAGAGGGGACCCTTGGGTAGCCAGAAGGGGTTAACTTTCAATTCCCAGCTGGGGGTGTGTTCAGGGGCTGGTTGCTAGGAAGCAGGGCAGAGAGAGAGAGGAAGAGGGAGTCGAGAGGAAGAAGTTGAAGTGTATGGAAGGGAGCAGAGAAGCTCTCGTGCAGACAGGTCCTGAGGAGTGCTGTAGCTGAAAGCGGAGGAGAACGGAGTACTGTGGGTCGGCCTGAAGAGCATCCAGAGAAAGAGGGGTGGCTGAGTACGGAGATCCCGGTATCCGAGCACCCAAGGGGAACTAGATCCCCAGTACAGGCAGCAAACCAGTCAGAGCTGCTCAATCTACAGGTGGGGATACTCCATGCCCTCACCACTACTACGCAGCGCTCGGGCCAAGCAGCAATCAGCAGGCCCATAAGGGGACAGGGCCAGAAGCCATCCCACCAAGGCCACGCTGCCGGCAGACGAGCCAGAGAGAGGGGAGCAGGGTGGTAACAGCTTCCCTGGAGGGGTCCGACCACGCTTCAAGCAAAGGACCCTCCCAAAACAGAAGGGGTGCAAGGAAGGCGAGTGGACAGCTACCCTCAGAACGGCCTCCTGGAATTCCTGGTTCCACCTGGTTATCACAGTGTCGCCCGGGCATCTCACCGTGACCTCCCAACAGTGAGTAAACACATTGAAAGACTTTTAGACTGTGTTTGAGTTATTCTGCGACTTGTGGTACTACAAACCCACACCGGGCCCTGGGGCTTGCCTCACTCTCAGGAGGCTACTACATCCGACTGCACCCACCATCAGCCCCAGGCGTCCCCTAACCTGCAGTGGCGGTCCCCACTGACCGCAATACTGAGAGTGGCGTCACGATCAAAACCGAAGATTCCCTACCTGTGACCAGACTGTTCCATCCACGTGGAGTCCCTGAAGGTACTGCACCGACACATACTAGCGGGGCTTCACAATTGCATCTGACCAAAAGCTGGTTGGGAGCAGGAGGCATCATCGCCTGCTTCCTAGACCATAGTTTGTGAAGCATGCAGCACCGTGGAAGTGGCAGTTGTTTCACTCTGGAACTCAGGCTTTATTCCACTAGCTAGCACCAAATGTTACGGGGGCTGTCGGATAATAAGGGAATGGAAGGCTATCCGACAGTCAGGGTCCACCGTGCAGAGCTCTGCTGCAGAGTAGGGCAGAGGATAGGGGAAATCTGTACCACTAAAGCAGTACTGACACTGTTACGTCACAGTGTCACCAAGACCAATAGCGGCGTATACTGTTTAAGTCACAGCGACTACCTTATTAGAATAACATAGGAGTGGAAATGCAAAAGAGTGAGGAATACAACATAAAAGTGCATAGAAGTCTCACAGTCTGTGAGCGTGAGAGCACCTGTCTCAGTTAACAGTCACAGAGACTAAGTGTAGTGTGTGCAATATGGTACCTACCTATGTCCGCTCCATGTGTGGTGTAAGGATACGGACAGCAGCAATGCTGCTAGCTTGAAACTCCTGCCTATGACCGCTCCCCTAGTGTGCGAGGATACGGACTGCAGCAGGAGGCAGCGTAGTGGAGCGTTACCCTAGAAGGCAACGACCACCTGACCTACCTGTGTCCGCTCCACTAAGGTGCGAGGACACGGACAACAGTACGGCTGAAAGGTACAGGAGCGCTACCCTACCGATAGCGCTCACCTCAGAGTAGAACCACAAGGCCCAGTCAGACCATGTGCAGCAGGCACCTGCCTATGTCCGCTCCACTAAGGTGCGAGGATACGGACCACAGCATACGCTGTAAGGTACAAGAGCGTTACCCTATCGGTAACGCTCACCTAGATAGACAATAGGTGCCGCAAGGGATATGCACAGAGCGTCTACTCCTGTGCAGGAACCAAGAGGACTGAGCGCCGGGCGGCGTGCGGCAGGGTCTTATATAGACTCTGTGCCTCATCCAAGATGGAGGACACCAGAGCCAATCCGCTCCCAGAACGACAGCAATGACGTCACGCTGGCCTATCACCGAGCAAAGCGTCACAAGCACATGACCAGCGACCAATCGGCATAGAAGGTGTCAGAGACATGTGACCACATGTCACAAGCACATGACAAGCGGCCAATCAGCTTAGAAGGTGTCAGAGACATGTGACCTCGTGTCAGCGATGATGTCACCCGCACATGTGCAATGGCTCCAAGATAGGACTTAGTCTCCAGCGCTTGCACATGTGCAGTAGCAAGAAATCCGAACATAGTCTCCAGTGCCACAGCAACCGTAACACCAAGGCTTTAAAAAAATTCAGTTTCCGCATGGGGGAATGGTTCAAACACCATGGAGCACAGCATCATAAGGTACTCCCAACATCTCGCAATAGTTTTTTTTAAAAAATTGGTAGGATTTGCAACAGAGCATAGCATGCCAAGGAGTTTAATAAATTCAGTTTCCCCAGGGGATAATGGTTCAGATACCATGTAGAAAAGCATCAGAAGGTACTCCCAATACCTCTCAACAACTGTATTAAAAAAATTGGTAGGATTTGCAACAGGGCATAACATGCCAAGGAGCTAAATAAATTCCTTTTCCGCAGGGGGCCATGTGTAACACACCGTGGAGCACAGCATCAATAAATAACACAAATAGAGACTGCCTGAACAATTTTTCTAGACAGTTTTAGCCTTGACAGTGCTTGTGCCAGTGCATAATGTACAGAGGCTAGAAAAATATTACCCTGGGTGATTGGGGGAAACAATTAGATGTCAGCAGCATAACAAGTTAGATTAGTCATTTGGTCTCATTAGATAATAGAAGACAAAATAGTCTTGAATGAGAAACAATGGAACTTATTTGAACTTAACAAATACTAATTTTGGGGCTACACTTATTATTGGGTCTTGTTAACAGGCGGCCTGAGATACTCTGGGGCAATCCATCTATGGTTCATTTTGTTCATCGTTAAACTGTCTGCACTTTCCGTGGATAGTTGTGTGCGACTATCTGTTATTATTGACCCCGCTGAGCTGAAAAGATGCTCAGACAACACACTCGCAGCAGAGCAAGCTAGCACTTCCAAAGCGTATAAGATGAGGTCTGGACAAGTGTTAAGCTTGGAAACCCAATAGTTAAAACGGAACAGTAGACTCGGAAACCACGCTTATACGGTCACCTACATAGTCCCTCACCATCTTACTTAAGTGTTCCCTCCTTGTCATAGTTTCCCCAACCGGTATCTGATTTGCAGTTGACGGTTTGTGGAAAATGGAGCAGTTTTGGCACATTAGTCCCCCGCCTGTGTTGCTTCTACTATGCATAGCCCTCTCTTGTAATCCTGTTGCGGGAGATGACATGCTACCTCTGGCGCCAGCATTATCTGAGGGTAATCGTTTCATCAACTGCTCCACTACAGCCCTCTTGAATGTTTCCGTAGTACAATCCTTATTTGCCTCGACAAGTAGCAAAGCAAATTTGTCTTTGTAGCGTGGGTAAAGGAAGGTACATAACCAGTATTTGTTGTCTGCCAAAATGTGGACTAGCGACAGTCATGAGAAAGGCAGTGTGACATGAACTGTGCATTGTGTCCCAGACTCCGAACTGGAAACCTTTGTGTGTCACTGCTAAGAATACATTCTGTCTCCCTAAACCTCCTCTCCTCCTCAGTCTCTCTCTCCTCGTCCTGCTCCTCCTCACGCCACCCATGCTGGACAGCCCTGAAGCTTGGGTTGTCAATCACTTGGTTACCAACTTTAAAGCATTCCTGTTCTTCATCATCCTCCTCATCCTCATGATGCTGAGCAAAGGTGGCCTGAGCCTGTTGGCAGAGGTTCTGCAGAATACTAGCAACCATAGTGAAGTCTGGATCCACAGACAATTCCGGTGCACAAACCCTTTGGTCAGTCAGACCATCCAGCGAGCGCTTCAATAAACAAATCAGTGGAATGGTAATACTGATAACTGTATCCTCACTGCTCACAATGTTGGTACAGTAGTAAAAATTCTCATAGACCTGACAAATGTCTGCAATCCACACCCACTCGGCAGTGCTTATGTCTGGCAGCTGCGTTCGACGGGCATGTTCCAGCTGGAATTGGGATACTGCCCTCTGCTGCTCATAGATCCTGGCCAACATATGATAGGTTGAATTTCATCTCGTAGGGAGGTCCCACATTAGTCTGTGACGAGGCAAGTGTAAGCGGTGCTGCAGCACTGCCAGGCCAGCAAAAGAGGAAGATGACTTGCAGAAATGGGCGCTAATACGTCGTACCTTGGTAAGTAGGTCTGGTATCCCAGGGTATTTTTGGAGAAACTGCTGAACTACTAAATTTACAACGTGGGCCATACAAGGAACGTGTACTAGCTTTCCAAGATTTAAAGCCGCAACCAGATTACGATCACTATTGCACACTACCATCCCCGGACGGAGGTCCAACGGTGCAAGCCACTCATCTGGAAATGGAGGCGTTATTTCCCAAATGGGAGGCTGATATTCAGCAACTAAAGATGGAGAAATTTCAACGTGACATGGGGGACTACCAGACGAATCAGGTATTTAAATGGAGAATGCGTAACATCAAGACAAGATCTCACTCCATGTCATCACTTTCAAGTACAAATTCTGGTATATCTAATGAGGAACCATCGGTTTCCACGTACGGGATGACTACACGACAAAATGCACAGAGGGGTGCAACGAAGAGAAAGCAGAATTACAATATGGATGGTGGTGCCATGGAGAACAGGGTCTTGAAGGTAATTAATTTGTCTGATATTCCCTTAACAAGGGCTCAGGAATCTGTATTATCCTTGGGTTTAAATTTCTGCCCAGTAGCAAACTTTGATTGTTTTACTGCAATTAAGGACACGTTTTTGTTTGCCCGGAAACTCCTTCTCAAAAAACATTTTTCTAAACAGCCTACTTACTCTCAATTCTCAACAGAGGAGGAACTGGAAGCGATACGGGTATTAGAGGGACTCCTTCTTGAACAGAATGATGACAACCTGGGTAAGTTCCCTGATTTTATAAAGAAAAAAGGAAAAATGTTCCCAATGCTATCCTGTAGTTCTGCAGTAGAGATGTTTACCATGATGGTTTGTGAGGAATTCTATAACATGCCAAGTCATAAAATTTATGATAATCTCAATGGGAAACAAAGGAGAGCTCTGGAAGAACTATCCAAAATGGAAGGGGTAATTTTTAAACCCTCCGATAAGGGAGGTAATATTGTTGTATGGCCAGCCCAAAAATATGAAAGGGAAGCGTATCGCCAGTTAAAGGATCCGAACTGTTATGGCAAATTACCTAATGATCCAACTAATAGGTTTCAGGAAGAACTTTTTCAGATTTTAGATCAGAGTTATGAGAAGGGCATTATTCCCAAGAAAATATGGGAAGGATTAAAAACATCTGATCCTACAGTGGCTACGATATATTTTTTGCCCAAAGTCCATAAGGATGTAATGAATCCCCCGGGTAGGCCCATTGTATCTGGGAATGGGGCTCTCATTGAACCAATATGCAAATTCCTGGATTTTTATCTGAGACCATGCGTAAGTGAATTACCTTCATACATAAGGGACTCGACGGAAGTGTTGCAACGTTTGGAAAATGTTATTCTGGAGCCAGACATGTTTTTTGTAACATGTGACGTCGAGTCCCTTTATACGTCCATAAACCATGATGATGGTCTAACTGCGGCAAGATATTATCTTTCCATGCAGGGACATAAGAAAGAACTTCTAGACCTATTGATGGAATTGATGGAGTTCGCTTTAACCCATAACTTCTTTTTATTTAAAAATCAGTATTATTTGCAGAGGAGGGGCGTGGCCATGGGGGCGGCCTTCGCCCCTTCATATGCAAACTTATTTTTGGGGTTATGCGAAAGGAACTGCATACCTACAAATGAGGTGCCCATAGGTGGAGTCATCATTTCCTGGATGAGATTTATTGATGACGTCTTGTTTATCTGGCAGGGTTCAAGGACTGCCTTGGATGTCTTCTTGTCTACTTTAAATGAAAATAACAACAATATTCGATTAACTCATAGGATTGAACAAAGGACTATTGACTTTTTGGATCTGAGGATATCTGTGGATCAGGATGGTATGGTACATACAACGATTTTCCGGAAAGAAACAAGTGTGAATGCCTATTTACATGCAAGGTCTGCACATCCAGCACATGTGATAAAGGCAATACCCACGGGACAGTTCATTCGGGCACGTCGGATTTGTGATCAGGACAAGGAATTTGAGAAGGAGGCAGTGGAACTTCAAAAAAGGTTCATACAAAGGGGATATAAAAACGATTGTATTCAAAAGGGATATGATCGGGCTAGGAACAGCAAGAGAAGTGATTTATTGATCCCCAAGAAAAGACCTACGGATCAAGGAATGGTTCGTTTGATTACCAATTATCATGGAAGATGGAATGACATGATTAAGGTCTTTCAAAAATATTGGCCGATTTTACATCAAGATCATGATATTAAAAAATTTATATCAGATACTCCCACTATTACGGCCAGAAGTAATAAGACGATTCGGGAGTGTATTGTACGAAGTCATTATGTGCCATCTAAATCTAAGTTTTTGTTTCAGTCTTCAGGTCCAAAGTGGGGGTCATGGATATGTGGTGGCTGTTCCATATGCCCTATGATGATGAAGATGAAGACCTTTTGGAACTCTGTGAGAACAAGGGAGTATAAGATTGCCCACCATATTAACTGCAAGACGGAAGCAGTTATATATCTTGCGACGTGCCCGTGTGGACTGTTTTATGTGGGTATGACCTCAAGGGAATTGAGGGTCCGTGTTCAAGAACACATACGTGACATTAAGGCGGCATATGAAATCAACGAGGATGATTATGAGGCATTAAAGAAGTTAAAACCATTGGCAAGACACTTTCGGAACAAACATCCTGGTACATGGAAGGGTTTGAAGGTTCAAGGTATTGACCGCATTCATGTGGGTTCAAGAGGAGGGGATGTCAAAACACGATTGCTACAGAAAGAATGTCGCTGGATAACGGTCCTGAGAACCATCTCGCCTCTTGGCCTTAATGAACAGTGGGGTTTTGGCAGTTTTCTTTGATCTGACTTGGGATTCCTCTGTGCTTTAGTTGGTGATACGTATATGCTGATGTATTGATTACATACAGTGGTAACAATAAGGAATTAATAATTAAATTTAACTTGTTTATATTGTGAATAAAGTATATTGTAACTGATGTATTGTGGGCGGTGTGCACAACATGCGGAGATATATGTGGGTCCGGTTATGTTGAGAATAATTTAATCGGTTAACTGGTTGGTCAGCCCCTACCATTATAGTGTCATGGGAGTGGTATGAGCAGGTATGAGTGAGGTGAAATAATGGATGAGTATAATTTGGTCCAAAGGTGCGTTATTGTGGTTATTGTATTATTATGAAAGGTTAAGTATGTATAATGGTTAAATGTGGTTGTATATCATGAACATATGTGTATGGTTGGATTATATGTTTATAATATGTTATTCACTGCCAATTATCTAGTTGAGGTAATTGGTTATTAATAGGATTTTTGATTATACACCATTTAACACTAATAACTGTCAATTAGTTGACATTTAATATTTTTGATTGATATTGGGTATATAACCTCCCAATTTATATACACGGTTTTCGATAATGGAAATTGTGTATATAATTAACTTGATATTGATTTTTATACACATTTTGGGGTACACTCTCACATATAAATTGTTTTTGGGTAAATGGGTTGTATATGTAGGGTGAGCATACACAATGGTATGATTGCAAATATGAATTGTTTATATAATGCTATAGATTGGGAGTATGCATATAGTATGTTGGTTGTATAAGGTGCAGGCAATGATCATTGTGTTGTGTATGGTTAAATGTATATGAGCTGTGTGATACATCTGATGGATGTATATAATCATTTTTACTGGTATGTGTATATGTGAGTATACGGATGTGTATGTGTGTATGTGTGAGTATGTGTGTATATATATATATATATGTATATATATATATATATATATATATATATATATATATATATATGTATATGTGTGTATATGTGTATATATGTCTATGTGCTTGGTTCTTTGAAAGGTATATTTTGGTAATATCACTGATACACACATATAGTGGTTATTAATTAAATATATTTAATAAAATAAATGAAATTAGGTTATATACATTTTAGGAGTGGCATAGCCATATAAGTCACACAATAATACTTGAGTGGTTAATTATGATGTCTCACAGGTGTTTTTTATTTATTTTTTGCACTATACACCTTTGCACTGTGCACTTTTTTATATATAATGTGTGTATGTATGGTATGATTGTGGTCTTATTTATATATATATGTATAGGAAGATATGTTTCAACTATATATACAGTTGAGTATATTGTAAATATAATTGTATATGAATGGATATGGTATTTAACTACATGGTTGATTTATGTTTAAATTATATATTAAATGATATTTAATGCATATGGTAAGTGTGTATGTGGTAGGGTACAAGGCCAATCTGTTTGTGAAAAAGACATATGATTAAATGGGACTGGTCTCTTATATCCGCGGTGTGTATTTATTTATGTCCGGCAGTTGCGATCATGTGACTTATCCCATGCTGTGCGCCGCCTGATGGTTTCCGGTGGTTGCTAAGTGACGCGTTCGCTCTCGCTCGCGTCATCGGGTGCCAGTGCGCATGTCCGATGACGCGACCGATAGTGACGTGTCTCTGGCTTCCGGTCCGGATGCTTTCATGGTGGCGCCATGTAATAAGGTATGGGATCATTAATTACGTAACACATGTGTACCGGACATATAAACGTGTGCACCGCTTACCTCCATGTCACTCCCTGAGGAAGCGGTGTGAAACGTGCGTTGGAGTGGGAGGCAGGAAAACTTATGCATGCTTAATATGGCTACAGGTCTGGTATTGGGCTTTTAGGGGAGCAATTTATTGATGTGGTTGCATAGGTATTTTACTATTATGATGAGCTAAAGGACCATATCATTATTCTAATATCATTGACTTTGATTGTATGGACTACTTTTGGTCCCCATATACCTTAATAATTTATTGTATGCCTTGTTTTCCGGCCTACTGATGAATTTTATGTAGGTTTTAATTTGTATTGTGTCATTGTTGTTTATAATGTTGCTATCAATAAAAATATGTAATATATGGAGTAACTAGTATTCATTGGGATATTTTTGTTAAAATAAAAGAGGAAGATGACTTGCAGAAATGGGCGCTAATACGTCGTACCTTGGTAAGTAGGTCTGGTATCCCAGGGTATTTTTGGAGAAACTGCTGAACTACTAAATTTACAACGTGGGCCATACAAGGAACGTGTACTAGCTTTCCAAGATTTAAAGCCGCAACCAGATTACGATCACTATTGCACACTACCATCCCTGGATGGAGGTCCAACGGTGCAAGCCACTCATCTGTCTGCTCAGTTATTGCTTTCAAATGCTCAGGTGCCGTGTGCGATTTGTCACCCATTCAGATGAGCTTCAGTAGAGCGTGTTGCCGCTTAGCCGAGGCAGTGCTGCAGAGATCCCAGCTGGGGAATGATGTCGACGGTTGGACACCGGCAGATGTTGAGGAGCATGCACAGGAGCCAGATGAAGAGTAGGAGGAGGAGGGAGTTGTTACTGTGTAGGAAGCAACTGAAACTGTGATTGAAGTGGGGCCCGCTATTTTGGGTGTGGGAATTATATGGGATGTTGCCAGCTCAGACTCTGTACCAGCCGCCACCTGGCTCACTCAGTGTGCCGTCAGTGAGATGTAGCGTCTCTGTCCTCTTCTGCTTGACCACGTGTCTGTGGTTACGTGGAACTTCCCTGTTATGACATTGGTGAGAGCCCATTTGATATATTCTGACATGTGATTGTGGAGCGCGGAGGCGGCACAATGTGAAAAATAGTGGCAGCTAGGCACAGAGTACCAATGTTCTCGAGTACATTATCTCAAGGGCTATCAATCATGCAATGTCTGCAGTTATGGTGTCTGATCTTGGGTGTGTATTGGGGTATTTTCACTTCTTTTCGAAGGTCTGTGGTATGGACAACTGAAGGGAACGCGGATTTGGTCGCTGATGACTGAGTTTCGCCAGCATCAGGTTGGGATTGGGCAGGCTATGCATTTTCCACATAGGAAGAAGCCCCATTGAGGGCCTTTTGAGCCGAAATAGTTACATGTATTGTCCCCAGTGTAGTAGCTCCTCACCAGTTTATAGCTTAAATTTTCAGCCCTTTTGTACGTAATTGAGAGTCAATTAGGTACAATCTTAAAGTGTGCTTTATACGCTGTGACATCACTAGCAATCGCTAGCGATGTCAAGCGCAATAGCATCCGCCCCCGTCGTATGTGCGACATTTGGTGATCGCTGCCGTAGCGAACATTATCGCTACGGCAGCATCACACGCACATACCTTGTCAGCGACGTCGCTGTGACCGCCAAACAATCTCTCCTTCAAGGGGGAGAGGCGATTGGCGTCATAACGACGTCACCGCGATGTCACTAGGTGGCCGGCCAATAGAAGCAGAGGGGCAGAGATGAGCGGGACGTAACATCCCGCCCACCTCATTCCTTCCGCATTGCTGGTGGGCGCAGGCAAGGAGATGTTTGTTGTTCATGTGGTGTCACACATAGCGATGTGTGCTGCCGCAGGAACGAGGAACAACATCGTACCTGCAGCAGCAATGATATTAAGGAAAGGAGCGAATTGTCAACGATCACCGTTTTTGCACGATTTTGCGATCGTTGATCGTCGCTCCTTGGTGTCAAATACTGCGATGTCGCTACCAGCGCCGGATGTGCATCACTAATGACGTGACCCTGACGATTTACTGTATCGGTAGCGATGTCGCAGCGTGTAAAGCACCCATAAGAACTGGGTCCACTATAGGAACCGGTGACGTGCCTCCTGGAGGAAGCAGCCCTAGTGGAGTTTTTTCTTAGGTTTTGGTATTTAGCATTGGGTTATTCTGGTGGCTGTGGGGAGAGGTGGAGAAGGGGTTACTTCTGAAGTGTTGAAATCCCCAAAGCTTGCAAGCTACAATTGTGGATGTACCGCTTCCTCTTCTGCTTCCTCCACCTATGCTAGTTCCTCCACCTGTGCCCTGAACCTCTCCGTTAACCCTACCTGGGGCCTCGCAGGCCTGCTAGGCTACTTGTTTTCTATTTTCTGCAAGATTACTTTAGTTCGAATTTTGAAACTCTAGGTATTCCCAATGTATGTAAGGCCCCCTTCACACGTCCGTGAAAAAACACGCACGTGTGTTACGTCCATTTTTCGGGTCCGTTTTCCGTTTTTGTGTCCTTTTTTTGTGTCCGTGTGCCATCTGTGTGAATGCCGTATGCTAGCCGTGTGTGCATGTTCGTTATCCGTTTATGCGTGAGAGAAATAACTGACATGTGAATGTGTTGTCCGTGTGAATGTATGCGTGTTTGTGATGCACAATGTTGTAGATACCTACCCGCTGACAGCAGACAGAGTCGCGCGTAGAGAATGAACTGGGGTGAACTTCACCCGACTTCATTGTCATACTGCGGCTCTGTCTGTGTCGCGTCCTGATTAGCGGTCACCCGTCAAGGACTCACCGGTGACCGCTAATCCCCAGAGTGACTGAATGGAGTACCCCTCTCTCATACTCACCGTTCCCCGATCTCCGGCGCGGCGCTGCACGGCTGTTCTCTAAACGGCGACTTTTCTCTTTTGAAAAAGCCGGCCGCTCATTAATCAATCTCGTATTCCCTGCTTTCCACGCCCACCGGCAAATATGATTGGTTGCAGTGAGACACGCCCACACGCTGAGTGACAGCTGTGTAACTGCAACCAATCACAGCCGCCGGTGGGCGTGTCACTATGGAGCAGAGAAATAAATAAATAAATAATTTAAAAAAACGGCGTGCGGTCCCCCCAATTTTCATACCGGCCAGATAAAGCCATACGTCTGCAGGCTGGTATTCTCAGGATGGGGAGCCCCACGTTATGGGGAGCCCGCCAGCCTAACAATATCAGCCAGCAGACGCCCAGAATTGCCGCATACATTATATGCGACAATTCTGGGACTGTACCCGCTCTTCCCGATTTGCCCTGGTGCGTTGGCAAATCGGGGTAATAAGGAGTTAATGGCAGCCCATAGCTGCCACTAAGTCCTAGATTAATCATGTCAGGCGTCTCCCCAAGATTCCTTCCATGATTAATCTGTAAATTACAGTAAATAAACACACACACCCGAACAATCCTTTATTAGAAATAAAAAACACAAACATATACCCTGGTTCACCACTTTAATAAGCCCCAAAAAGCCCTCCATGTCCGGCGTAATCCAGGATGGTCCAGCGTCGCATCCAGCTCTGCTCCATGGAGGTGACCGGAGCTGCAGAATACACCGCCGCACCTGTCACCACCACGCAGCACATGAAGAGAGCCGCGTGATCAGCTGAGCTGTCACTGAGGTTACCTGGATCCAGTGGTGGATCCAGCGGTGGCCGCGGGTAACCTCAGTGACAGCTCAGCTGATCGCGCTACTCACCGCCGCTCCAGTCCGCTCCACGCAGCAACTGAGGTGACTAGTGCGATCAGCTGAGCTGTCACTGAGGTTAACCGCGGCCACCGCTGGATCCAGCGGTGGCCGTGAGTTACCTGACTGACAGCAGCTGATCGCGCTACTCACCTCATTTGCTGCGTGGAGCTGACAGGAGCGACGGTGTATTCTGCAGCTCCTGTCACCACCATGTAGCAGAGCTGAAAGTGACGCTGGAATTCCGTGGATTACGCCGGACATGGAGGGCTTTATCAGGCTGAATAAAGTGGTGAATGAGGGTATGTATTAGTGTTTTTTATTTCTAATAAAGGATTTCTTCAGGTGTGTGTATTTATTTACTGTAACTTACAGATTAATCATGGAAGGTATCTCGGGGAGACGCCTGACATGATTAATGTAGGACTTATTGGCAGCTATGGGATGCCAATAACTCCTTATTACCCCGATTTGCCAACGCACCAGGGCAAATCGGGAAGAGCCGGGTACAGTCCCAGAACTGTCGCATCTAATGTATGCGGCAATTCTGGGCGTCTGCTGGCTGATATTGTTAGGCTGGGGGGCTCCCCATAACGTGGGGCTCCCCATCCTGAGAATACCAGCCTGCAGACGTATGGCTTTATCTGGCTGGTATGAAAATTGGGGGGACCGCACGCCGTTTTTTTTAAATTTATTTATTTATTTCTCTGCTCCATAGTGACACGCCCACCGGCGGCTGTGATTGGTTGCAGTTACACAGCTGTCACTCAGCGTGTGGGCGTGTCTCACTGCAACCAATCATATTTGCCGGTGGGCGTGGAAAGCAGGGAATACGAGATTGATTAATGAGCGGCCGGCTTTTTCAAAAGAGGAAAAGCCGCCGGAGTTTAGAGAACAGCAGTGCAGCGCCGCGCCGGAGATCGGGGAATGGTAAATATGAGAGAGGGGGGGGGGGAACTGACCGACAGACAGCGAGAGGAACAGATAAGACAGAGAGACCGACCGACCGACGGACTGAGGGAAAGAACGAAACAGAAAAAGAAAAAAGACTGACATCACATGAAATAAGCACAAAACGTACAGGGAGCAAACAGAGATGCGTCCGTGTCACTCGGACGTGCGCACAGACCCATTGACTTTCATTGGGTCCGTGCTGCGTGTTGCGTGTTGAAAACGGACATGCATCCGTGCAAAACGAAGAAACAAACGTAGCACGCACACGGACCCACGGACCTTAATGAAAAACGCACATGTGTCCTCAAACATTAAATAACATTGGTGCACGTTTGGCCGTGTCTCCGGTATATACGGAAACGGACCAAACACGCACGTGTATCACGGACGTGTGAAGGGGGCCTATAGCGGTATGGAATTAATAGCGCTATATAAATGAATAAATTATTATTATTATTATTATTATTATTATTATTATTATATTCCTCAGATATATAGTTGTTAGTAATTTCCAGCTCTTCATATATTTTTATGTTATATGCATTTCGGCAAAACAATTCTTTTTTGGGACTACCCCATAATCAGATACCTAGGGCCTTTTAGGCCTGTACTTGGTTTACATGTGATCATCGGTCTGTGTGTCTGTACTGTGGGTGGGGAAGACTTTGTCTTTATTACTCAGTCTTTATGGCCCTGCTGTTGCTGGGAAGAGTGTGGATTCTGCCTGACTACCTGGCCACGTGACCTTGGGAGGGAGGCTTCCTCAGAAAGCCATCATTGCAGGTCATGAACACACAGGAACAGGAGGACAGATAACATCCTGTTCATTGTGTGCTACTTGCTGAACAGACTTTGGAGGAAGGAGTCAGCTTTCTTGTTTCTGGAAAAAGAAACTTTCTGAGCTTCAAAAATCCAGAGGCTTCTACTGCACTTAAATAAAGTAGTGACCTGCTGCAGGTAAGAGGAGGGGCTGCATTTCACCTTTAGCACACACACTAACAAAGAGTGCACAATTTTGATTACGATACGATACGATACACTTTATTGTTCCCGTGGGAAATTCTGGTATCACAGCAGCACAACTTAAATCATAACATGAATTACATAATGACGAGACAGTAGAGGTGACAGAAGAACATTATACATTAGATTAGGTCATACACAGCGCGTGAACTGAAAGTAGAAGAAATAAAGCAGACATTCACCTTGATGATTTAACTAGAGTTGAGCGCGGTTCGCGGTTCTCCAGTTCGCGGTTCGAGTGATTTTGGGGGCTGTTCTAGATTGAACTAGAACTCGAGCTTTTTGCTAAAAGCTCGATAGCTCGAGTTACGTTCGAGAACGGTTCTAGCAGCAAAAAGCCAAGCTAATTACTAGCTGGCTTTTTGCTGTAATAGTGTAAGTCACTCTGTGACTAGAGTTGAGCGCGGTTCGCGGTTCTCCAGTTCGCGGTTCGAGTGATTTTGGGGGCTGTTCTAGATCGAACTAGAACTCGAGCTTTTTGCTAAAGTTCGATAGTTCTAGTTACGTTCGAGAACGGTTCTAGCAGCAAAAAGCAGGGCTTTTTACAGCTACAGTGTACAGGAGCCATCGCTGGCAGCCTGCCAGAAGCTGGTAACCAAGATAAACATCGGGTATCCAAGCAAAGCGCTTTGGTTAGTAACCCGATATTTATCCTAGTTACGTGTGCAGGAAGCCGACACTTCCCCGCTCAGCTCGCTCCGCCCCCTCCTGCACGCGGCATGTACACATACATACACACACACACTCACACTCACCTGTCCTCAGTCATGCAGTCCATGACACTGACGTCCTCAGTGCCACATGACCCCGGTAGGCTCCACCCACTTCGCACTCCGCCACGAGCACAAATGGCTCCACCCACCTGGCACTCTGCACACATGGTCCCACTAGGCTCCGCCCACCTGGAACTCTGCACACATTACCCTGCTAGGCTCCGCCCACGTGGCACTCTGCACACCTGGCACTCTGCACACCTGGAATTCTGCAGACATAAACCCGCTAGGCTCCGCCCACCTGGCACTCTGCACACCTGGCACTCTGCACACATTACCCCACTAGGCTCCGCCCACCTGGCACTCTGCACACATGGTCCCGCTCGGCTTACCTGCGGGGATGAAGTCCCGACCTCAGCGCTGTCACTGTCCTCCATGGCCGCCGCTTGTCACATCACCTTCTCTCGCTTCCGACCTGAGACTGTGGCTAGCGGTGACGTCACGGGCCGCTCGCGATACTTGGCTGTGAAGGCGTCAGTCATTGAAGTCAGTGTGCCGGATATCAGCGCAGGTAATGTACCTCACTGACAGCAGCACTTGTCATCCCCTGCAGTGACCTGGGCTGACCCATTGATGTTAGCTCAGGTCACTGCATTGCTCTCCCAGCCAATGGGGAACATCCTGCTAATCATTGACTGGGACAGTGTGGATCGTCATGGCAACCCCTTGGATTACACCAGACCTGGATTTGTTTTTCTTTCTAATAAATTGGTTAAAGAGGGAATGTTTTGGGGAGTGTTTTTTCAAATAAAAATGTGTTTGTCGTCTATTTTTTTTTTATTACTGAGTGGGTTGGTGATGTCGGGTATCTGATAGACGCCTGACATCACCAACCCCAGGGCTTGATGCCAGGTGACATTACACATCTGGTATTAACCCCATATATTACCCCGTTTGCCACTGCATCAGGGCACGGGATGAGCTGGGGCGAAGCACCAGGATTGGCGCATCTAATGGATGCACCACTTCTGGGGCGGCTTCGGCCTGCTATTTTTAGGCTGGGGAGAGTCCAATAACCATGGACCTCCCTAGTCTGAGAATATCAGACCCCAGCTGTCTGCTTTACCTTGGCTGGTGATCCAATTTTGGGGGGACCCCTACGTGTTTTTTTTTTTTTTTAATGATTTATTTAATTTAAAATAACAGCGTGGGGTGCCCTCAGTTTTGGATTACCAGCCAAGGCGAAGCTGCCAGCTGTGGTCTGCAGGCTGCAGCCGTCTGCTTTACCCTAGCTGGCTACAAAAATAGGGGGAACCCTACGTCATTTTTTTTTTCATTTTTTTTGGCTAAATACAAAGCTAAGCACCCCTTAGTGCCAAATGAAAGGCATCAAAGGGTGCAAAATTACAAAATGCAGGAGAGTGGGACATTATGTGTCTTTCTGCCATTATAATGACAGAAAAGACTGATATGAAGTGCACAAGCACAGGAAAATCACCAGAGCGCTCTACGCTGTGAAAAGCAGTAGAAAATGGCACTGGAGGGAACATGTGACCGCCTCATGTAGGTTGAAGCTATGGATCCTGGGTAAATTTATGTATTTTCCCTCCTTCAGTTTTTTTGCAGTACACAAAAAAAACGGAAGGCACACGGATGACAAACAGATGACATACAGACCGTCTACGGAAACGGATTCCACACAGATGCACCCGTGTAAAAAACCGGACTGTTTTTTGCAGACCACAAAAATGGATCGGTCGTGTGAATATAGCCTTATTCTGATCTGCCGTTTATAAACAGCAGGCAGAAATTAGTAAATAGCGCCCCCCAGCGTCAGAAAATCTCCGGGGTTTCAGGGCTAGCTGAGACCCTGGAGATCATGATTCAGGACGGTTTTTCCGGTCCCCGCTCACGTGATCACAGGTATACACCGTACACCGATGATCACGTTACAGTAAATGACAGCGCCGGTAAAAAATTATTTATCTCCCATCTGGCATGAACAAACATGATAAATCTCCTCCCCGAACCCCCTTCGGTCCCCCGGTGTCGCCAAAGTGCCCCCCCTGATGCCCTCCCAGAAATCCAAGATGGCCGCGCGCACAGCAGCGCGCCGGCCGCATTCACCCTACTCCTCTGATTTCTGTTGCATGTGCCATGACACATGCGACAGAAAACTCCTCCCCAGGCCCTGCCAGGTCACCGCCTATAACCCCACCAGTGTTCCCCGGTGTCCCACGGTACCTGTGCAGCGTTGATCCCCCGCGGCCCTCTCCTTCACAATAGAAGCTGCCGCATGCACAGAGCGGCTGTCAGCTCAGCTTCCTGTGTTCAGACACAGTGAGTGGTGGTTATGCATCTGTAAGCTAAATGAGCGGCACGGTGGCTCAGTGGTTAGCACTGCAGTCTTGCAGCGCTGAGGTCCTGGGTTCAATTCTCACCAAGGACACCATCTGCAAGGAGTTTGTAAGTTCTCCCCGTGTTTGCGTGGGTTTCCTCCGGGTACTCCGGTTTCCTCCAACTCTCCAAAGACATACAGCGCTATGGAATTAATAACGCTATATAAATGAATAAATTATTATAATTACTGCAATGCCCTGCTCATGAGGTAAGGAACATAATTGATCAGGAGAGCTATACTACATTTCCAAATGGAGGGATTTGCTTTTATAGTTGCCCTGCTGAACGACTACCAAACATGAGAGTCCGTTATACGCCACAAGAAAACACATCTAAATAGCGAGCTCTGTTGTTAAGTATTCATTCAGCTGGATAACTGGACTTAAAGGGGTATTCCATCTCCAAGATCCTATCCCCAATATATAGTAGGTGGAATAGCAATAATATCAGCAAAAACCAATATTTGGAAATGTAGAATAGTTCTCCTGATTAGGCATGCCCTTACCTCATGAGCAGGGCATTGCAGCTTTGGTAGCAACCATTACGACATGGACTCTGCTGCTGTGGACCCAGGGAGAGTGAGTGCAGATTCACTGCACCCACACTCCTCACATGAAGTGTCTGCACTCCTAGAAAATGGGGGATACGTTCCCTGAGTGTCTCCCCCCATATTCTAGACGGTCCAGAGTCGTCGTGGGACCCCTTTATTTTTTTCTTACAATAAATTGGTGAAAGAGGGAATGTTTTGGAGACTGTTTTTTCAAATAAATTTCTTTTGTCGATTTTTTTTTTTTTTTGTTAGTACTGACAGTTTATGATGTTGGGTATCTAATAGACGCCATGACATCACAAACTGCTGGGCTTGATGTCAGGTGACTTTACAGCTAGTATCAACTCAATTTATTACCCCGTTTGCCACTGCACAAGGGCACGGGATGAGCTGTGGTGAAGCGCCAGGATTGGCGCATCTAGTGGATGCGCCACGTCTGGGGTGCCTGCGGCCTGCTATTTTTAGGCTGTGAAGGCCCAATAACTATGGACCTTCCCACCCTGAGAATACCAGACCACAGCTGTCCGCTTTACCTTGGCTGATGATCCAATTTGGGGGGGACCCTGCTTTTTTTGTGTAATTATTATTATTTATAAAATAATTATAAAAAAAGAGCCTGGGGGGACCTCCACATTGGATCCCCAACCACGGTAAAGCTGCCAGCTGTGTTTTTCAGGCTACAGCAGTCTGCTTTACCCTAGCTGGCTATCAAAAATGGGGGGACCCAACGTCATTTTTTTTGTAACTATTTTTTAAATAGAAAAAATTAATGGGCTTCCCTGTATTTTGATTGCCAACCAAGGTAACGGCAGGCAGATGGGGGTGGCAACCCATAGCTGTCTGCTTTATCTGCGCTGAGAATCAAAAATACCGCGGAGCGCTACGTCATTTTTTTTAAAGATTTATTTTTACAACACTGTGATGTCCAGCAATCAAAATACAGGGAAGCCCATTTTGATTTTAGTTATTTAAATAAATAATTAAAAAAAATATATATGGGCTCCTGCTGCATTTTTTGTATTGCTAGCTAAGGGTAATCCAAGCAGCTACTGGCTGCTAACCCCCACTGCTTGGTGTTACCTTCACTGGCAATGGAAAATCCAGGGAAGCATTTTTTATTTTTTTTGCCAAAAAACTACAGAAAAAGGACGTGCGCTTCGCCATATTTTTGTATGCTAGCCAGGTATAGCAGGCAGGTGCTGGAAGAGTTGGATACAGCGCCAGAAGATGGCGCTTCTATGAAAATGCCATTTTCTGAGGCGGCTGCAGACTGCAATTCGCAGCAGTGGGGCCCAGAAAGCTCAGGCCAACCTGTGCTGCGGATTCCAAACCCCAGCTGCCTAGTTGTACCTGGCTGGACACAAAAATGGGGCGAAGCCTACGTCATTTGTTTTCTAATTATTTCATTAAATTCATGAAATAATAAAAAAAGGGCTTCCCTTTATTTTTGGTTCCCAGCCGGGTACAAATAGGCAACTGGGGGTTGGGGGCAGCCGTACCTGCCTGCTGTACTTGGCTAGCATACAAAAATATGGCGACGCCCACATAAGTTTTTCAGGGAGCAAAAAACTCCTGCATACAGTCCTGGATGGCGTATGCTGAGCCTTGTAGTTCTGCAGCTGCTGTCTGTCTGTATGGAGAAGAGCAGACAGCAGCTGCAGAGATAATGGCGATCGCCATTTTTTTTTCCTTGTCTTCCTTCCCTAAGCGCGCGCGGGTAGTGGGGCGGGCCAGCATGTCAGCCAATCCCAGACACACACACAGCTAAGTGGACTTTTAGCCAGAGAAGCAACGGCATGTGTGATAGGATATCCATGTCACATGTCCCTGCATTATAAATACGGGCATCTGCCCGTCTGGACGCCATTATCTGCCTTCTGCGTCTGGGTGTCAGTCACCGCTGGCGTAGCTCCGGTCTCTGATACTGCTGTGTACGCTCTATACACAGCGCTATGCAGAATAGGGATAGAAGTTTTTTTCAGCTCTTGTAAGGGCTAATACCGGCAGGGTCAGAGCCATAGGTGACAGTCAGGTCCGTGAAAACAGAGTTTAACAGCTACACAAGATGACAGCGTATGTGTAGCTAAGGTCAGGGATTTCCTCGCTGCATTCCCCATTAGGAGGGATAGAAAGTGAGGCTTCCTTTCCTCTACCCAGACCCACAACCCTGCCACTGTACCCTCCTGCCCTTTGCACACTCAAGCTCATTGTTACAAAGCCATTCTAATACCAAACACTGAGGAAACTCAGTGGCATCCTAAACGTGGCTGTTGGACTTCATTAGTGTCCCACTGGTGCAAATCTATTTGCAGCACCTCTGCATTGCACACTCAAACTCAATTTTACTAAGCTATAATACTAGCAAACTATGCTGCCAGTTTAAGGGCCGTAGAGCCATTGTCCGGGATAGTTATTGTTGTTTATTCTGCTGTCAATAAAGGTAGACCACCGCTGCAATCTACACCACCTCTCAATTTTTACTAACACATTTTAAGTGCACAATCTTGTCGCAATATAATTGAGTGGCAAAATGACAGATGATGGTGGAAAGGGGAAAAGGCGTGTTGGAAAAGGAAAAAAAGGGTTTGTCCAAGGGGAAGGTGGCAAAGCTCCATTAACATCTGCTGAAGATAGGCCATCTTCCAGCAAAAGTAAGATGTCTACTACTTTCCGTGGACAATCAGATGTGCTCCCTTTTTTACGAACACGAACAACTGGAACAAAGGTAGATGATGGCCAAAAAAGGAAAATGCTTGAATGGATCTCAAGTGGTCCAACAAGTTCCCTCTCCGCCACCTCAACTACCGCATCCAAAAAACACCAGTCCTCTGAGTTGTCATCCCAATCAAACTTGCTTTCTCCCAGCTCTGAAGTCTCCATCCACCCTGCACAGTATGGTGGAATTGAGATGGCTGAGTCTGCAAAGCTGTTCAGTCACACTATAGCCTGGTAATCAGAGGTCTGCTCCCAAGCTACAGTGAGTACAGACCAGGAAATGGTCTGCAGTGATGCCTAGAACCTTTGTGACTCAGATTCAGGCCGTGAGGACCAAATTTCTGATCATAATGTTGACCCTTATTCACAAACTGAAACACCTGTTGTAATAGACAAAAAGGAACATACTGATGACGATGAGACGCAGATACCAGATAGAGATGACAACTTAAATATTCGGTCAGGGCAAGAAGAGGCTCGGTCTGAGGGTGAGGGGAGTGCAAACACAACGCTTGATCTGGAAGTTCTAGATCCCACCTACTGTCAACCCACAGTCAGGCACTTGAGCAAGTCAACAGAGGCGGTGGAGGAGGATGCTACGGACGACGAAGTTACCTTGCACCTTCCTGGACAGAGGAGGAGTACTGGTAGCACGTCTACAACTGCATCCTCAGCCACCACTCTGCCTCTGAGCAGTAGTTGGGGTGGCTCAGCAGGTCGCATGCCCTCTAAGCCTTGCCTAGCCTGGTCCTTTTTTGACCTTGCAAAGGACTGCCCAAATCATGTAATCTGTAAAATTTGTCAGGAATCTGTTAGTAGAGGCAAAAACCTCACCAGTTTGACAACTTCTTCCATAAATCGTCACATGAATAAATATCATATGTCCCAGTGGGAAGCTCATCGTGCTGCAATGCGGCCTAGCGGAGCGGACCATCCACTGCCTGCCCCTTCCAGTGCATCCGCGCGCTCTTCATCTTCTAGGACTGTGGAGACAGCTGTTACACCTGGTTTTCCACGCACAACTTCCACCACAGTAAACGCAACAGGCAGTTTGCTTGGTAGGTCGTCAGTTGGTTTGGAAGGGGAAACAAGTGATTGTGTACAGCTCTCTCAGACATCGATAGCACCAACGTTGGATGAAGGCAACATCATGTCTATGCCTGCACTTTCCTCAGAAACCTGCATTTTTCCAGGGACACCCTACTCACCACCATCTACACACAGCAGCCAGATCTCTGTCCCTCAGATGTGGACAAATAAAAGGCCATTACCTGCGACCCATGACAAAGCTAAGAGGTTGACTTTATCCCTCTGTAAGCTCTTGGCTACCGAAATGCTGCCCTTCCGCCCGGTGGACACACAGGATTTTAGAGACCTTATGTCTGTCGCTGTGCCCTAGTACCAGATGCCCAGTCGCCACTACTTCTCTAAGAAAGGTGTGCCTGCACTACACCAGCATGTCGCACACAACATCACCGCTTCCTTGAGAAACTCTGTGTGTGAACGGGTGCATTTCACCACCATTACTTGGACCAGTAAGCATGGACAGGGATGTTACATGTCACTTGACTGGGCACTGGGTAACTATGGTGATAGATGGTGAAGGGTCTGCTGAACAAGTCTTGCCGTCCCCTCGACTTGGGCGTCAATCCTCTGTCTGTCCAAGTTCATCAACTGCTTCTGCCTCCTCCACCTCGTCTGGGTCCTCCACCTCCATCCCAAGCCTGCCTGGTCAGGCCACCAGCGTTCTAACTGCGCAAAAGGAATTACGCATCCCTCATTACTATGCTGGCAGCAGAGCACAACGGCATCAGGCGGTCTTTGTCTTGAAATATCTTGGAACTAAGAGTCACACAGCGGCTGAGTTGTGGGCAGCTCTGGAGACTGAGTTTAATAAATGGTTGTGTCCACTCAACCAGCAGCCTGGTAAGGCCATGTGCGACAATGCTGCAAAACTGGGTGCGGCCCTTCGCCTGGGCAAGGTGACACACGTGCCTTGTATGGCTCACGTGTTGAACCTTGTTGTCCAGCAATTTTTAGCACACTATCCCGGCCTAGATGGCCTTCTGAACAGGGCACGAAAACTGTCTGCTCACTTCCGCCGTTCAACCGCCGCAGCTGAGCGACTTCCATCGCTCCAGAAGTCTTTCGGCCTGCCGGTTCACCACCTGTATTGCGATGTGGTGACACGTTGGAACTCGACTCTCCACATGTTACAGCGACTGTGTCAGCACCATCGAGCCCTGGTGCAATACGTCATGACGTATAGCCTGGGCCAACGAGATGCAGAGGTGGGGCAGATCACCCTGATGAAGTAGTCTCAGATCAAGGACCTATGCACCCTTCTGCACAGTTTCGACATGGCGACGAATATGTTTAGCGCTGACAATGCCATTATCAGCATGACAATTCCAGTCATTTACATGCTGGAGCACACACTAAACATTATTCGGAGTCAGGGGGTGGGACAACAGGAAGGGGAGAAACTACAGGAGGATTCATATGCGCAAGAGAAAACAACATCACCAAGGTCCAGACGTTCATCATCACCAACGCGGCAGGCATGGGACCATGGGGGACAGGGATCAACAAGGGAGCATGGTAGCAGGCGAAATGTTGAGGAAGGTGCAGGAGAACATGAAGAAATGGAGGACGAACTGTCCATGGACATGGAAGACTCAGCGGATGAGGGAGACCTTGGTCAAATTTCAGTTGAAAGAGGTTGGGGGGAGATGTCAGAGGAAGAAAGAACGGTTAGCACCTCTATGCCACAAACACAGCGTGGACTTGGTCCGCATGGCTGAGCAAGACACATGAGCGCCTTCTTGCTGCACTACCGCCAACATGGCCCTCGTATTGTCAAAATTAGAAGTGATGATGACTACTGGCTTGCCACACTATTAGATCCCCGGTAAAAATCCAAATTTTGTGACATAATTCCAGCCATAGAAAGGGACGCACGTATGCAGGAGTATCAGCAAAAGCTGTTACTCGATCTTAGCTCGGCTTTTCCACCAAACAACCGTGCAGGTGCAGGGAGTGATTCTCCCAGTTGTAACTTGACAAACATGGGACGGTCTCGTCATCTTCAACAGTCTACCCGTACCAACAGCACCATATCTGGTGCTGGTAACAGCAATTTTATTGAATCTTTTCATAATTTTTTTAGACCATCCTTTGCAAGGCCACCAGAGACAAGAAGTCTGACACATAGTCAACGGCTGGAGAGGATGATACAGGAGTATCTCCAAATGAACATCGATGCCATGACTTTGCAAATGGAGCCTTGCTCATTTTGGGCTTCAAATCTTGAAAAATGGCCATAGCTCTCCACTTACGCCTTGGAGATTTTGTCATGTCCAGCTGCCAGCGTTGTCTCTGAACGTGTCTTCAGTGCTGCTGGGTGTGTGCTGACAGATAAGCGCACGCGTCTGTCCAGTGACAATGTGGACAGACTAACGTTCATCAAAATGAACAAGTCATGGATCCACAAGGAATTTACTACCCCTGTGTCATCCTGGGGAGAGTAACTGCTTGTGGATTTGGAATGTGCTTGATGCAAATCTACCTGTGAAGTGTACAACTGGGGCACAAGTGCTGCCACTGAAGGGGTGGGTGTGTGTATGGACCAATTTTTGGAAAAAAGGGAGACTCCGCTTGGAGTCACCTTACGGTGTTTTACATGCATTTAGAAGGGCGTGCCATGCCTATATCTGTGTCTCATCCTCTTTTTCCTCGTAATGCTGTTTTGTTTTCGCATAACAATTTGTTCTTGTCACTTTCCCATGTGTTTGTGTTGTCTTGTGAGTTGTTTGTCACCTTTTGGACACCTTTGAGGGTGTTTTCATGTGTTTGTGATTGCCTCCCATTGTTTCTTATGCGATTTGAGTGGTTCGCCAACTGGTTCGCCGAACCGAACTCGAACGAGACCTCCATTCGGCGAACCGAACTCGAGCCAAACCACGGCCGGTTCACTCATCTCTAGTGCTGAGGGTCCCAACGGGGACAACTTGGTCGCAACGGTGGACCGCTGCCTACTCCCCTTCATGAGTTGGTGGTGTGGGGGCGCGGTCGGGCAGCTGAGCGTCTGTACACGGTTCACGGGTCTCACCGCAGGCCGGTCTGACATCCTGCCGGGCCGTGAGGTCGTGGAAGGCTGGATCCTGTAGGGGTGCATCCTCCGGGGTGGGCTTCTCATTCGCTCGCACCGCGGCTACCATCTCTCGTATCCCCTGCCTCCATCTCAGATCCTGCTGTAGTGATTCGACTCGTACCTGGATGCAGAACTGTGCCAACTTGTTCTCCAGCCACTCCGCCGTTCCCGGCGGCCACTGGTCCTTGGCCGCCTCTGTCTCTGCACCTGGGGCGGGCACCATCCCCACAGCCCACGCGGGGGCCCATAGCTTCCTCATGTCTGCCGGCGGTCTCCTCTGCGGGCGGATCTCCCTGAACCACGACCTGTCGGTGGAAGCGCCAGCGGGTCGGGCGGAGGGAGGCTGGGAGCTAACGTAAGCAGCAGGGGAGACTGAATTGGGGCCGGGGGCAGACCAGGTGCCTCAGCCGTAGCGGCTGGTCCCTCAGGGACACAGAGGCGTGGGTCACCTACCCGCTCCTCAACAGCCTGCACCTCGTACAGCCGCGCGGCGTAACCAGCTCCTCCACTTCGGCCGTCCACCGGGCCATCAGGCAGCGTAATTCCACTTGGCTGCGGCGACATAGCAGCATCGTCTGGGCCTCCAGCCACGCCGGTGTTTTGGGCTCGGGCTCCAAGCCCTCAGGTTGTGCAGACGGGGTGGACATGTTGCTCGTGGGTTCCATGAACAATACTAATACGGAGTCCTGGCGTCCCAGCTTCTTTATACTCTCGGTTACATGAGGCAGGCCTTCAACCGCCCCCCTTGGTTCTTTCTAGCACTTCCTCTTTGGGGGCGGGGCCATACTTTCGCGCCTTCCTTGCTCGGGGAAGACGTTCGAGCGGGAAATCTTCACGCCAAAAGATGGCGGAACTTCCAATTTTTCGGCCGGAAGCCGCCGGCGGGGACTGCAAGGCGCACTTTTACCGGTAGGTAGATCGGTTCTATCCTGTTCACAGCGCCAAGTTGTCGCAGGCGGAGGGGACGCACTCGCCACGCTCGGGTCCGGGGCTTCTGCTGCTGCTGCTTGGTGGCTTGAGCGGTGGGCCGGACCCGGGGACTCGAGCAGCGCTCCTCACCCGTGAGTGAAAAGGGATGGTTTGTTTAGGGAGAGAGTTCGTGACGCCACCCACGGGACGTGGTGATGATGGCACCACCGCTGCTGGTGACCGGGATCCCGGGAGCGATGGTAGGGAGCAGCTAGGATGTTGTCCCCTCCGTGGGTAGGGGTTGGTGATCCCGGGGCCCGGTGGTGTAACGGGGAGGCTGGATGGCTAGGGGGCAGGGTTGCAGGGGCAGCACGGCGCAGTGCCGAATGGCACTGGTGTACTCACTCAGACAGTCAATGACAGAGTCTCTGGTAAACCAAACGGCCGGATGGACTGGTCCCGCAGCTGGCTGCAGTGTTGTTGTGCTCTCCCCGGACGGCTGATGGTGACTGTCTTTCCCTGCACCTGTTAGAATGTTCTGATTCCTGTGGTTGCCCACCGGTAGTCCGCTCCCCGGCGTATAGGTGCCGTAGGAGCCCGTTTTGCCAGCAGGCGCTGGCCCTTGGCTCTCTAGCCTATGGCGGTGGCTGTATATCCTCGCGGTGTGGACTGTTGCCTTTTGTCGGGTATTGGTTGTTGGGAAATCCCTGGGGTTCCTGTCACTCTCGGATTTGACTGTTGTCGGTGGCTCCAAGCCTGGTTGGGGTCCGATGGCCCTGCCTGTGTGCTTAGCTTCACTCCGCTCCCCGGATCAGTACTGGCGGGCCAACGCCCGACCCTACGGCTCTGCAGAGTTCCGCTAACTCGTGCAGACGGCCACCACCGTCTGCCAACCTTGCTGTCAGTGCTTGGGCTCCTACCCAGGCACACGCAGATGTTTTACTCCTCTCACTTTCACCTCCTAAACGAAATTGTCTCTTCTCCCACCTCCAGGCCTGTGAACTCCTTGGTGGTTGGGGCCAACCGCCTGGCTCCGCCCCACCTGGTGTGGACATCAGACCCTGGAGGGAGGCAACAAGGGTTTTTCTCTGACTAATGTAACTGTCTAGGGAAGGGGGTGTGTATGGTGTTATGTCTGTGACTACCTGGCTAGTCCAGGGCGTCACATATAGGAGAAGCCGGGGACATAAATGTAATAGACTAATGACTGACCTGTATAGGAGGAGCCGGGTACATAAATGTAATAGGCTAATGACTGACCTGTATAGGAGGAGCCGGGGACATAAATGTAATACTCTAATGACTGACCTGTATAGGGGGATCCGGGGACATAAATGTAATAGACTAATGACTGACCTGTATAGGGGGAGCCGGGGATATAAATGTAATAGACTAATGACTGACCTGTATAGGAGGAGCCGGGGGACATAAATGTAATAGACTAATGACTGACCTGTATAGGGGGAGTCGGGGACATAAATGTAGTAGACTAATGACTGACCTGTTGTGAGGGCTGGGGAGGACTGGTAGGCCCAGGAGGTGGATCCACTGGACCGAGCACCCCACCTGGAGGGCAGGGTACACGGTAGCTGGAGCACTAGCCTGGCAGGAACCGGAAGAACCAGGTCACCTCACCAGGGTCCTGGAGTCCCATAGGACAGTACAGGAACAGGTGCAGGTATCAGGAAGCAAAGACAGGACCAGGTCACTAGGGTCACAGCGTACTTTAAGGCAGTAATACAGGAACAAAAGGACCTGAGCACCTAGCTCACAAGACAAAGCAAAGAAACACAAGCGATGATCAGGCCCCGCCCACATGAAAGGCCAGTCTTATATACCCAGCACAGCCTCAGGTCATTTCCTGTTTCAGCAGTGCTGGGCCTACAAGACCAGGTGAGTGGGTGCGGCCTAGTCCTATACAGAGGCATCATTCAGAGTCAGACTCCTGAGACCTGGAACAGGACTCAGAGGAGGAAAACCGGGAGCGGCAGGAGTGACCGGTGGACGCATGGACTGGACCAGTGAGCAAGGAGCGATGGTGCGCTGGCGAGGCTGGATCAGTGGGTACAGAGCGGTGGTGCGATGCAAGTACGACTGGCTCAGTAGGTACGGAGCGATGGTGCGATGCAGGGACCGGCTCAGTGAGCAAGGAGCGGTCTGCGATGGTGTGACCGACTCAGTAGGTAAGGAGCGGTGCCGAGGCATCTGGAGCGTGACAGTACCCCCCCTTTAAGCCCCCCTCCAAGCAAAGGACCCCCGGGGCACCCTGGACCGAGCCTCCGGACCATATTCCAGCGCAAAGGCAAGGAGGAACTGCTGACGCCTTGCACCCTTCTGGACCGTAACACGCTTAACCGAAGATTTTCCAGCAGTGGCAATGGAAGCAACGGATAGGGAAGGACAGTCAGAAGCAGGACTGGAATCATGGACGACCGGATCGGGCGTCTCGGACCGGGTACAGGACAATGTCTCATCCTTGGTAGCTGGTGGACTCAAAGTTCCAACTCCAGGATGCGGTAGAATCAAAGTCTCATCTCCAGAAGATGGTGGAATCAAGGTCTCAGAGGCTGGGGATGATGGAACGACGCTGGATAGCATCGTCTCTTCTTCAGGGGTCGGTGGTTCCAACGGTTCAGGTGACAGGGGCTGAGGAACAGGCTGCAAGCAGGTTTCGTGGCACAAGGGACTCCAGCGGGGTGAAGTGGAGTGACAGGGACCTGGTATTTGTCTACCGTGGCCTGGTGGATAAAGTTGCCTGCTGCCCCAGAATCGATGTGAGCCTCTGCCGAAAACCAGGTCCCCTCTGTCGTCACCTGAACCGTCTGTTTAACTGGAGCTGAAGGGATTCCGGTGGCAAGGGTGGCGGTTCCCACCATCCCTTGGACCTGGGGTCTACCAGGTTTCTCAGGGCATGTTCGAAGCATATGTGACCCATCTCCACAATAGAAGCACAGGCTCCGGGCGAGCCGTTCTGCACGGCGTTGCTTAGCTTGGGTCAGACAGTCCACTTGCATGGGTTCTGGTGACGATTCGCAGAAAGGCAGGGACGAGGGTGCGGTAGGTTTCTGCGGGGGCAAGACGTGGCGAGGTGGTCGCTTCTCCCGGACTACCTCCTGGGCACGCTCCAGAAAACGGAGGTCAATCCGGGTGGCCAGGGAAATCAAAGCGTCCAAGGTGCGTGGAACGTCACGGCCGGCAAGTTCGTCTTTAATACGACCAGAGAGACCCTCCCAAAAGGCCGCCGTTAAGGTCTCATTGTTCCAGCCCAGCTCCAAAGCGAGCGTGCGGAACTGTATGGCATACTGGCCGACTGTTTGGGTCCCTTGGCGTAGCCGGAGGAGCGTAGAGGTCACTGGGGTAGTTTGTCCGGGTTCGTCGAAGGTGCCCCGGAAGGCTCGTAGGAACTCCTGGATATCGGTGGTCATCGGGTCCTCATTCTCCCACAGGGGGTTAATCCAGGCCAGGGCTTCACCTTCCAGGTGTGACATCAGGAACGCCACCTTGGCCTGATCTGAGGCGAACAAGTGCAGGAGCAACTGGAAGTGCAAGGAGCACTGGTTCAGGAAGCCTCGGCAGGACTTGGGATCCCCTGCGTAGCGAGACGGAGCAGCAAGGCGAAGTTGGGAGGCCGTGGAGACAACTGGTTCGGACCTGGAGACTGGTTGCTGTGTAGACTGAGACGAGGCGGTGGTCTGCAACGTATACAACCGGTGATCCACGGACGCCAGGAATTTCAGCATCCGGTTCAGGGTTTCGCGCTGTTGCGCCAGCTCCTGGCGCAGCTCAGCCAGTTCTGATTTCTGTGCTTCAGCGGAATCCATGGCCTGATCATACTGTGAGGGCTGGGGAGAACTGGTAGGCCCAGGAAGTGGATCCACTGGACCGAGCACCCCACCTGGAGGGCAGGGTACATGGTAGCTGGAGCACTAGTGTCGCGGGAGGAGGGGCCGCGCCCGCTACGCTCAGGTCCGTGGCTGCTGCTGCTCGGTGGCTCGAGCGGTGGGCCAGACCCAAGGACTCGAGCAGCACTCCTTGCCCACAAGTGAAAAGGGGGTGGTTTATTTTGGGAGATAGTTTGTGATGCCACCCACGGGTTGTGGTGATGATGGGCACCACCGCTGCTGGTGACGGGGATCCCGGGAGCGATGGTAGGGAGCAGCTAGGATGTTGTTTCCCCCTCCGTGGGTAGGGGTTGGTGATCCCGGGGCCCCATGGTGTAACGGGGAGGCTGGATGGCTGGGGTGCAGGGGCAGCGCGGCACGGTGCCGGATGGCACCAGTGTACTCACTCAGACAGTCAATGACAGAGTCTCTGGTAAACCAAACGGCTGGATGGACGGGTCCCGCAGCTGGCTGCAGTGTCTTCGCTATCCCCGAAAAGGTTGATGGTGGCTGTCTTTCCCTGCACCTGTGTATGTATATGTTGACTCCGATGGCTTCCCAACAGTGGACCGCTCCCCGGCGTATAGGTACCGGAGGAGCCAGTGTTGCCAGCAGGTGCTGGCCCTTGGATCTCTAGCCTGTGGCGGTGGCTGTGTATCCTCATGGTGTTGACTGTTGCCTTCTGTCGGGTCTTGGGTGTTAGGAAACCCATGGGGTTCCGGTCACTTTAGGATTTGACCGTTTTCGGCAGCTCCAAGCCTAGTCGGGTCCGATGGCCCTGCCTTTGTGCTTAGCTTCACTCCGCTCCCCGGTTCGGTACCGGCGGGCAACCACCCGACCCCGGTCCTACGGTTCCGCAGAGGTCCACTAACTACTGCAGACGGCCACCACCTTCTGACAACCTTGCTGACAGTGCCTGGGCTCCTACCCAGACACTAACAGGTTCTGTCCTCTCACTTTCACCTCCAAACTTAATCTGTCACTTTTCCCGCCTCCAGGCCAGTGAACTCCTCGGTGGGTGGGGCCAACCGCCTGGCTCCGCACCACCTGGTGTGGACATCAGACCCTGAAGGGAGGCAACAAGGGTTTTTGCTTGACTGGTGTGAACTGTCCAAGGGAGGGGGTGTGTGTGATGTTATGTTTGTGGCTACCTAGCTAGTCCAGGGCGCCACATTCCCCCTTGGTGAAATGCAGACCGTCCGCAGGCTGCCCGTCCATCACCGGTTTTATTTTTCTGCAAAATATAAATTAACATGGAAAACAGTCAAACATAAGTATACTTTTCATTCTTCCCTTACGGGAGGCTCGGCACTTTAACGTTACAAGCATATAAAAACATTTTTAATAATAACGGACGGGTTCATGTTCCTCCGCTTCCTCACCCAAGCAACCTACACCTTGATTCTGCCCCTAAGAAATGGGCAGCAACCCTCTTCCCCAGTCCGGAAGCAGGAACTCGGTTCCAGGTCACCCAAGTGGGAACGGGTACGGTGTCTCGCACCCGGCTGTCATTTCAGGGGACCCCACGTTCAGGGGGACCCCTGACCCCCGGAGGATGGCCACCGGTCCTGGTGGTGGCCGGGCCCCAGCCTCCTTTGCTGCTGATCCTTCCTCCTATCTGCCTCTCCGGAGGCAGTAACGGAACACAGCCCAACAAATTATTTACAAGACCACAAGTTCGTGGTTGGTCTGCAAGTTCTCAGCCTTGTCTCTTAAGGGGCTAGTAGAAACACATAAGGTCCCTACGGGGACAACTTTTCATCTTTTTCGGACGGTAAAATCAACTTGTTGACAATCAGGTTACAAACTCGGATGATTAATGTTCATTCATTCAGTTATTTACACAATCAACATGCTGCACCCCTAGATGGTAGTTTCCCTATACCTAAGCGGGGGCCTTCCTAGGTTGGGGCGTGTGGACCTTCTGGGCCCAATTTCGTTAGTAGCGGGCGATGGGACAGAGGAGACAACTGGTTCCTCTTCCCCTATGTCGTGTATGGCAGGTGGAGAACTACGGGGGCTTGGTATAGGTGCATCGCTGGCAGTTATTTCCGTTTCCATTTCTTCCACGGGTTGTGGGAACATTATCACCGGAACAATCACTGCTCCGTTCTGCGTAGGCCAGTCTGCTGGAAAGTCACCCATCACTGTGTGGATCACCTCTTTTTCTCTCTCTCCGTTTGGTATGGGAACCGGGACTTCGGTCGCCAACCTCAGTGGGGGTGGGCACCTCTTCAGGTGGTCCCTGGAAAACTGTAACCGGGGTCTTCCCCTGGTCGCGGCTAATTAGATAAGTCTTCTTGTTCTCCCATTTGGTGGGCTGTATGACGTACGGGGTCTTCTCCCACTGATCACCAAGCTTAAGGGTTCTTCTCTTCCGTTTCAGCACTACATCTCCGGGCCAAAAGGGAACGGCTGGAGCCCGCCTGTTGAACCACTGTTCTTGTTTTTCTCGGCTCTGACGCAGATTTTTTTCCACATATTCTTGGATCCGTCGGTACTGCACTTGCCGCCGGGTATCCCAGTCTGCAGTCGAAGGGAGGGCCTCTGGAACTCCCAGGTCCATTTCCAGGTCCACCGGCAGCCGGCCCGGTCGAGCTCACATCAGATATGCCGGTGTGCATTTAGTAGAACCATAGGGGATGTTATTGTACATGTCTATCAGGTCAGGCAGCTTCTCCGGCCACAAGTTCCGCTCTTCTAACGGTAGTGTCTTGAGGAGATCCAGAACCAGATGGTTCATCTTTTCACACATCCCATTAGTCTGGGCATGGTACGGCGTGGTCCGGATCTTCTTACAACTGTACAATTGGCAAAACTCCTGAAACACCTCTGCTTCGAAGGCCGGACTCTGGTCTGTAAGCACCCTTTCTGGGTATCCGTGCGGCCGACAAAAGTAGGCTTGAAATGCCCGAGCTGCAGTACGGCCGGTCAGATCTTTGACTGGAACAACCACCATGAATCTTGAGTAGTGGTCCACGATGGTCAAGGCATAGGTGTACCCACTTCGGCTAGGTTTGAGCTTGACGTGGTCCCAGGCGACCAAATCCAGCGGTTGATGGGTAATGATTGGTCGTAGAGGGGCCTTCTGGCTGGCTTCGTCCCTTCATCTCAGTGTACAGGGACCACACTCTCGGCACCAGGCCTCTACAGACTCCCGCATCCCACTCCAAAAGAACCGCTCTCTCAACAGCAGCTCCAGCTTCTTCGACCCAAAGTGTCCGGCACCATCATGGTAAGCTTGTAGAACTTTGGGCACGTTAGCCTGAGGAACCACCAGCTGGCGAACCTTCTTGTGAGTCTTCGGGTTGATCAGCTCCCGATACAGCTTCCCATCGTGCAGGTGTAACGGTGTGCCGGGGGTGCCTGGGGGGTTGCTGTAATGGCCGCTTTATGCATCAGACTGACCCCCGGCCCGGCCGTCACTGTTAAAACAGGGGTGTTGTTTGTGGGGCAGAGTGTGGATGGCAGGGGCATTTCGCCAGACTCAGGTAAACACCGCAGACAGGCATCTGGTGAACCAACAGGCATTTTATTGCACATAACTTCTATACAGTTTCGGTACACAAATCTTCCAGCTTCAAAATCACAATTCTTGCCGGGGGACTGCTCCTGTTTCTCTTCAGCGGGCGTTACCCGGCTACTCTTGTTTCTCTTCAACTATGCTCGTACTCCGGCTACTACAGGCTTTGCCCATAAACGTCTGCTTCTCTGTCTATGCTTCTGCGGGTCTTACCCGTACACTGCTGGTTCTTGATCAAGGCACTTTTCTCTTTCTCTCTTTGGCTATCTGCCACGGTCTCTCCCACACTCTGCCCCGTTGCTTCTTCTCTCAGCACCAACAGACTCTCTCACTACTACTCTCACTCTGCTACAGAGCCCTCTATCCCTCCCCCTAGGCTGTCCTGCTCCTCCTTTCTCCCATACTGCTCCCATGGGGACCACTGTTCCACCCTGACACCTAGTGGGGAAACCCGTTATTGCTGTAAAACACAAATAACATCACATCAACATCTTTAACATCTCTGGCTACCCCAGCGTGGGGCATCTTCAGGGGGGGAAACTGCTTCTTCGTTCTAGGGGTCCGTCCACCCCTTACATCCCTCCCCTCTTGTACCTTAGCCTCCCGGCAAGGTTCGGATCTGCAAGACAAAACCTGACCAACAAAACACATACACCTGGTTGCAAAGCAATCTCTTCTCTTTATCAAATAAAACTTTAAAACCATCACATAAAAACACAACCAATGGGCACACAAGTCCAGTGCCCGGAGTCCCTCCAAGGGAGCTCCCGGTCTTAGTAGTACCTTTGCCCGGAGGCTATTCTCAGCGCTCCCGGTCTTAGCTGACCTTCTGCCCGGAGGCTATTCCTAGCGCTCCCGGTCTTCCGTAGGCAGACAAATAACAAACAATAAGATTTCCTTAACAGTCACGGAGGGAGTCTCTGCACAGTTCGGCATCAGGCTCCTCCCGGGCTCAGTACCTTGAACGTTGCTGCAACTGAGAACAGTCACCGGCTTGGAACAGTACCGGTTCTTGAAAACATCTATGTCCATCACCTCTGTTTACTGGTATCTCACGCAGGGTGGTAAGCGTGCAGCCATTCAGCCCGCTGGGCCCTCACGTACTCGGAGAGGGATTGGCCTGGGAAGCGGCGTAGCCTCCGGAACGGCTCGTAACTTGGTTGCGGCTCTGACTCCCCGGCCTCCTGGTTTGGCCCCTCAGCCCCCGGCGGGGGTGAAGGGGTAGCTGGACGGGACGGCTGTGGGCTGCTAACAACGACCACCGGATGCGACACCATGCTCTGGCGAATCGCCAATATCGCCGGTGCTTCCTTCGCCTGCTCCCCTTCCGCCGGCTCGGCTACCGCGGTTCAGCAACTGCTTCTGGCGATGCCGCCGCAGTGCTTCTTGGCCGACAAACATCAGCAATCACCGGTCTCTGCTGCGTGCGTCTCCGGTACTGACAATCCTCCCACTCTATCTCTTGCTGCCACTGCGCGGCCTCCTGGACAGTGGGCATACGGGTCACTCCCACTGCGAACAGGCCCCGGCAACCCACTTCTCTTTGAAACTTTACTTTCTCACCCGGATACAGGGTATGGAGACGTTGGGGTAACCCCTCAGTGTCCAAATTGACCCGGTTATAAAAGAAGTGCTCTCCGGTCTCATTATCTTCGATAAACCCATATCCTTCAGCCTGATTAAACTTGACCACGGTGCCAATGCTACACTGCCGGTCAAACTCTTCACTGCGGGACCCGGCCATCATTTCCCTTGCCACGGTCTCGGCCAGAAGCCTTTCTTGCACCGGATCTATCTCAGGCGGTGGGGACTGTCGCCGGGTCAGGGGCGACGGCTTCACTGGCTCCCAGAAGAACCCCCACTCATCTTCCTCAAACCTTGTGGTATTTTGCCAGCCCGGGGCCTGGACTTCTATGGGGGGCGGAGGCCCTACCTGGACCGATGCAGCCGCCTCCGGACTCTGAAGGGGTGCTCCGAGTGTCCCGATTCCCAGCATCAGTTGGGTCGTGTAGGTAGCCCGGACTTGTGTGGTTGTCTCCCCGGTGACAGCATCCCACGAGGTGACCCACGTGACCTTGGCGGGCCTCTCCGGTCCTCCGGTCACAGCCGGTAACGTTATGGTAGGTGCCTCTTCTGCTACACTCCGCCTCGGGCGTCCTCTTCCTAGGCCAGTTGTCACCAGCACGCCTGCCTCAGCTCGTTTGCCTGCCTGTGTCTCCATGTTGCTTAGCGCAGGCCATTGAGTTGGCGTCTCCCGTTGCTCTAGCTGTAATGGCGCCAAGAAAGGTGGAGGCGGACCTTCCTTTCCCGCTCTTGCATACACTCCACCCCTGGCCTCACTCACCAGGTCGACCCAGCATAGGCGACGCCTCTTCTTTCCTGCAACGCCGCCCATGTCTCTAGTCTTCTGCAGCATCTTGGGGCAAGTACCTCCCCTCTTTGGGCGGCGCACTCTGCACTTCTTCTTCTTCGCCGGCCAGCTCAGTGTTTTGCGTTTGGCGCCAATCTTCCACGCCTTCACCGAGTCTATGAGGGTGGCGGCCATCTTACCGCCATCTTGCGACCAGTCTAACGCCTTAGGCACTACTTGGTCTTCCTCACATTCTTGAATCGGGGTTCCTTTCAGACAGGCTTCACCCTGCTCGCAGCGCCACTTGTAACCGTGTGCCGGGGGTGCCTGGGGGGTTGCTGTAATGGCCGCTTTATGCATCAGACTGACCCCCGGCCTGGCCGTCACTGTTAGAACAGGGGTGTTGTTTGTGGGGCAGAGTGTGGATGGCAGGGGCATTTGGCCAGACTCAGGTAAACACCGCAGACAGGCATCTGGTGAACCAACAGGCATTTTATTGCACATAACTTCTATACAGTTTCGGTACACAAATCTTCCAGCTTCAAAATCACAATTCTTGCCGGGGGACTGCTCCTGTTTCTCTTCAGCGGGCGTTACCCGGCTACTCTTGTTTTTCTTCAACTATGCTCGTACTCCGGCTACTACAGGCTTTGCCCATAAACTTCTGCTTCTCTGTCTATGCTTCTGCGGGTCTTACCCGTACACTGCTGGTTCTTGATCAAGGCACTTTTCTCTCTTTGGCTATCTGCTACGGTCTCTCCCACACTCTGCCCCGTTGCTTCTTCTCTCAGCACCAACAGACTCTCTCACTACTACTCTCACTCTGCTACAGAGCCCTCTATCCCTCCCCCTAGGCTGTCCTGCTCCTCCTTTCTCCCATACTGCTCCCATGGGGACCACTGTTCCACCCTGACACCTAGTGGGGAAACCCGTTATTGCTGTAAAACACAAATAACATCACATCAACATCTTTAACATCTCTGGCTACCCCAGTGTGGGGCATCTTCAGGGGGGGAAACTGCTTCTTCGTTCTAGGGGTCCGTCCACCCCTTACACAGGTGCAGCCGGGCTCGTTCTTTCCACAGCCGCTGGGCCTCAGAGGTAGCTGCAGGATCCATTCCGGGGGAGCCCTGCTCAATCATGGTCTTGACCAGCTCGATGGCAGGTGCCTGGTCTTGAGCTTCTTGACATCCCTGACGGGTAGCGGGTCAAGGTTCACCTGTTGCTGTTTGACATGTAGTTTGTCGATCGGTGGCCGATGGAACGCGGGCAACTCGATTTCTTCGAGGTCATCATCTTCCGACCCCCCATTCCGGCAGGTGGGGCGTCCGGGATAACGCGTCCGCGTTGGTGTTCTTGCGGCTGGCTCGGTACTTGAAAGTGAAATCATAGTTAGACAGCCTAGCCACCCACCGTTGCTCCAGAGCGCCCAGCTTGGCCGTATCCAGATGGGTTAACGGATTGTTGTCCGTATAGGCAGTGAACTTTGCCACCGCGAGGTAATGTTGAAAACTCTCGGTGATTGCCCACTCCAGGGCCAGGAACTCAAGCTTAAAGGAGCTGTAATTTTCGGGGTTCCTTTCTGTGGGCCGGAGTTTTCTGCTGGCGTAGGCGATCACCTTTTCTCTCCCGTCCTTGACCTGGGACAGGAACGCTCCCAAGCCCACATTGCTGGCATCGGTGTAGAGGACGAACGGGAGGCCATAGTCGGGGTACGCCAGGACTTCTTCGCCTGTCAAAGCCGTCTTCAGCTGGTGAAAGGACTCTTCATGCTTCTCCTCCCACACCCACGGGGGTCCAGGGGCCCTGCCACCATTGGTCTGTCCCACGAGGAGGTCTTGCATAGGTGCAGCCATCTTCGTGTATCCCTTAATGAAGTGGCGATAATAGCCCACCAGGTCCAGGAACTGTCTCACCTCTCTCACTGTGGTCGGCCTCGGCCAGTCCTGGATAGCAGTGATCTTCTCGGGATCTGGGGCGACACCTTCTGTGCTCACCACGTGTCCGAGGTACTGTACCCTAAGCTTCAGTAGGTGGCACTTGGAGTGCTTCAGCTTCATCCCATACTTGGCAAGGGACGCGAACACTTCAGCCAGGTGCTCTAGGTGGGCCTCGTACATCTGGGAGTATACGATCACATCATCTAGATACAGCAAGACAGTTTCGAAATTGAAATGTCCCAGGCAACACTCCATGAGCCGTTGGAAGGTCCCCGGGGCATTGCACAGCCCAAACGGCATGCTGTTGAACTCGCAGAGTCCCATGGGATGTGAAAAAAGTGAGACCATACCGAGTAGCCACATATTTTTTAGAAATATATCTTCAGTATCAATTCATCATTAAATGAAATATTCATAATATGTGGATTATCAGGACTATCAGGACAATCGCAGATGCATATATAAGAAAAAGGAGGAAAAAGGCGATCAAACTGTCCAGATTATGTGTAAATATTTTATTGTCAAGTGAAGGGTTAAAACACCATAAAATACAAAAATAACCGAGTGACAGACACCTTATTAATGCCAATTAATTACAGGTAGACAATTGCATGTAAGATCAAATAATCTGTTAATAAATTGAGGATAGACCTTTATCTACATCACCCCACGTAGACCTTTTTGTGCAAGTAGTCTCTAATGAATTTCACAAGATCTCTAAAAACTTGCGGTATGATAATCTATCTAGAGATGAACGGATGCGTCTTGATGAATTAAGACAGCTTCCTGATATTATTATCAAGCCAGCGGATAAAGGTGGCAATGTTGTTCTCTGGCCCGCCTCAATGTATGAAAAAGAGGCATTTTCGCAGCTCTTAAATAACATCTGTTATAAAAAATTAACTTATAATCCTTCATCTAATTTTAATAAACAGCTATTGGACATCATCGAGGTGGGAGTCGAGAACAACATTGTCGCCAGAGACCTGGCAACGGCATTGATAGTAAAAGAACCCTGTATTTCTACATTCTATATGTTACCTAAATTGCATAAGAACATGACTATACCACCGGGTCGGCCAATTATATCGGGCTGTGGTAACTTTTTACAGAACGTGAACAGATGGTTGGACTATAATCTCCAGCCACTTGTGGAATGTCTGCCATCTTTTCTCAAGGACACTGGAGATCTTCTCCGGAAGGTTGATGGATTACATCTGGGGAAGGATACCATCATGGTGACCGGGGATGTGGAATCCCTCTATACCAGCATCCGGCACCATGATGGCTTACGAGCTACAGAATTCTTCCTCAGCACATCCAATATGTCCGCTCCTGCTCGTTTCTTCTTGATGTCACTTCTAGAATTCGCATTGACTCACAATTTTTTTACTTTTAAGGGGTCCTTCTATCTGCAGCTCCAGGGTACAGCGATGGGTGCTTCTTATGCGCCCTCGTATGCCAACTTATTCCTGGGGCTGTGGGAGAGGGACCTCTTCCTGTCGGATCAGCATTCGTCGATGGACCGCGTCCTTTTTTGGGCGCGGTACATCGACGATATTTTCCTGATCTGGCAGGGTACTGAAGAAGATCTTCATTTATTTATGAGTTCATTAAATCAGAATAAATCTAACATTAGGATCACTTATCAGTGGTCAACACAGAGTATTGATTTTCTGGATGTGACGTTGAGAAGAGACGAGCAGGACATGATACAGACAAACCTTTACAGGAAACCATCAGCTACCAATGCACTATTGCATGCCACCTCCTCTCATCCCAAGTTTTTGATCAAAGGTATACCTACTGGACAATTTTTGCGTCTGAGACGCATCTGTTCCACAGATAGGGACTTTGAACTACAATCGAGGGATCTTATAACAAGGTTCAAAAAACGAGGATACAGTGGGAGAGCATTAAAAAAGGCTTATCATCGGGCCAAATACTGTATGAGGGAGTCCCTACTGTATCCTAATAACAACAATAGAGACAAGAAAAATAAGGACGTAATTAGATTTATTACCAGCTATAATACGGAAGCCGCATCAATTCGGGGGGCCTTGGAACGAGCATGGCCAATTCTTCAGGCTGATTCTATTTTTACTAAAATAATACCAGATAAACCTAAAATTACGTTTCGTCGCTCTCAGAATTTAAAAGATCTTCTAGTCCACAGTCATTATGATGTTAGTGGACAGAAAACCCTCTGGAACTTGCCCCCTAAAACAAATCAAAGTGGCTGCTCTCCATGCGGCTCTTGTGTCGCTTGTCCGAACATCTTGACTTGCCAAGATTTTACCGACTCTAGTGGTAATAAAAACTTTAGGATTATGAAGTCTATCAATTGTAATACTAGAGGGGTAATTTACTATGCCACATGTCCGTGCCCTAAAATATATATTGGCCTCACCACTAGAAAATTAAAAGTCAGGGTCAGGGAGCACATTCTTGGAATTATGGCGGCTCCAGAGGACGTCGATATATCTAAGTTGAAAACAATTCCCCGTCACTTCCTGCAGTCCCATAATTCCGACGGGACTCTGCTGAAAGTGAGGGGGATTGATTCAATCGATTTGGGTATCAGGGGCGGCAATCTCAGTAAACGTCTCGCTCAACTTGAGACCAGATGGATATGGACATTGTCCACTATGTATCCATCTGGTCTCAATGAAAATATTAGTTTTGTTCCTTATCTTTAGAGAATATTCTGGTAGTCTTTGGTGGCATATATTTATTTTAAATGTTTTTATTTCTTCATAGGTTCGGTAAACTAGATCAATCACTTGTAATGTCCTGATTGACTGAATCATTGTGGGATCATGTCAATAATGGATGGATCAATATTATTGGATTAATCGGCCAAGAATTCCTACACTATATGGAACATTATAAATTTTTGGAGATATATATACAATTTTGCTGGGAAATCCTTTCCTTCGATTAATATTAATTTTTTGTTTGAAAATGTTTTGTTCAATATTGATGTGAATTTATATACCTGCATCTGCTTTGAAGTATTTTTGTATGTTTTGCAATACATATTTTCTATATTTATGCAGATTTTCTATTTTCTAATGTCGTTATATATATATATATATATGAAGTCACATGTTGATTTTTCCATTGTTGATGAACTTGTACGATGTTGTTATATATCTATTATCACTCTATGATGTAATTTTTGTATACAGCAACATTGGGCTTCAGTCCTATTATCGCTTCATTGAATATGATCCCCAATCTTTTGCACATCCATTATGAGTGCCTATGATTTGTACGCATGCGCGCTATCCTTCCTTCATCGCCCTCCGCCCTCCGTATCTGCAGGGTTCAGAAGTGGGCCGATCACGTTGTGTGGTTGGCTCCTCCTGAGTCTTGATGCGGTGGACGGTTGTTGATGGGGATCGCTATGGTGATGCATGCGTCATCAATCCGGCCTTCGCACGCTGATTTGTGAGCGTGTATTTAAATAGTGACGTTTACCTCCTTTACACCGCCCCTGGACGAAGGTGTGTTGCCGAAACACGTGTAGGGCGTCTGTGTATCCGGGTGTATCCGACCTGCCTTTTATCCTTAATATATCAGGTAATAGCAACCTCACACCTCTGTATACTATACCTTTTACTTGCATCTATGTTAGCATCTGTCAGCATTATACCAATTCAGCCTGTCAGTTCTATGCGGCTGTGTATGGAGATAAGTCTGCACTAATTGCGTTAAATGTGTATTGCATGGACATGGCCATATCCCTCTAATCAGTTCCACTGGTGCCCCTATCTTTGTTCACAGCGTGTGCTAATTGGATCCTGTACGAATATATTTACAATCTGACATCTAAATACACTGCTGTTATCTATCGGGCCGTAACTGTGTTAACTGTTTCTATGGATAGCGTTATGCCAATTCAGCCTGTCAGTTCTATGAGGCTGTGTATGGAGATAGGTTTGCACTAATTGCATTAAATGTGTATTGTATGGACATGGCCATATCCCTCTAATCAGTTTTACTGGTGCCCCTATCTTTGTTCACAGCGTGTGCTAACCACAAACGTTAGTGGCTTGTAAATAAGTTGTTTACCGTTACCGTTTTCCGCAATGCCGCCTCCGGAGAGGCAGGTTGGAGGGAGGACCCTCAGCAGAGCAGGCTGGGGCCCAGCCACCACAGGAACCGGTGGCTACCCTCTGGAGGGGAAAGACAGATCCCGCTCGGGTACCGTGTGCTGGACTGTGGGTCAAGGGGTGCTGCCTGGGCTTTAGGGGCAGCATCAGGGCCAGGTTGCTTGGGTGGGAGAGAGCGGAAACCGTAACCGTAAACCGTTTGAAACGTTTAAGAAAAGTGCCTCCCGTTATGGGAAGATTCATTAAAAATGTATATATGTTACCGTTTACAATGTTATATTTTGCAGAAAAATAAAACCGGTGTTGGACGGGCAGCCCGCGGACGGTCTGCATTTTGCTAAGGGGGAATGTGACGCCCTGGGCAAGCCAGGGGTCACAGGTCATGCACCAACACACCCTACACCCCAGCTAGGAACACCAAAGCTAAACTAAAATCCTTGTTGCCTTCCTCCAGGGGCTGATGTTCACACCAGGGGGTGGACCAGGCGGTTGGCTCCGCCCACCGAGGAGTACACAGCCCTGGAGGCGGGAAGAACCAGGCAGTTGAAGTCTAGCTGAGGGCTAGAGTGGAGTTCGGTTAAGGAAGCGGAAAGAACAGAGAAAGCTCAGGGAAGAGCTAGAGTGTGAAGCTGAGATAGAGTTTGGAGGAGTGAAGTGAAGGAAGTAAAGTGGTAAAGGAGGACAGTAAGAGTGTTGACAGAAAAGAAAGAGTGAGAAAAGCCTGAAGTAGTCCAGCTGAGTGCAGGACAGGGTCAGCAAGGTCAGCAACGGCGGTGACTGTCTGGAGGGGGACCGTTTGGAAGTTCCTGGAAGGACCGCGAACGGGTAGTGGCCCGGCGGTCTGGAGCAGTGTATCAAAGGACAGTCAGCACCAGGGCAGGGGCCTCTCGGACCCCGGCAAGGCTTGGAGTCGCCAGAATTTGCCAAATCCATCAGTGAAGGGGACGCAGATCCCCCAACAGCCAAGTCCCGGTAGAAGGCAACAGCCCAACCATTGTAGCAGAAACACCGCCACCGCCAGGGCACCAGTTTCTCAGGGCCAGCGCCTGCGGGCAAAGAGTAGAGCTCCTCCGGTCCAGCTTGAAACCGGGGAGCGGGTTACCGGTGGGAACCCATCGCTACCAACACAGAAACAAAGGTGCAAGGAAAAGGGACATCACCGTCACCTACTGGGAGAGCAAGTGCAGCCGTCCGTGGGAACCGTCTTTCCAGCCGTGTGGTTTATCGTAAAACTGTGTCAACGTCTCAGGCTGAGTGAGTACCACAGTGCCGCAAGGCACAGCGCTGCCCCCGCGTCCCTGTGCCCACCAGGCCCTGCATCTCCCATCTCATCAACGGGCCTCGGGATCACCAACCCCTACCCACGGAGGGGCAACGCAACACCTGGCTGCTCCGCATCACCATCCCCGGGAGCCCCATATTGAGCAGCGGTGGTGAAATCACCACAACCGTGGGTGGCGTCACGGACAATAAACTATCCCCACACCCAACACCCCCCTTTCACTCACGGGCGAGGAGTGCCGCTCGAGAACCCCCGGGATCCGGCCCACAGCTCGAGCCACCACTGAGCAGCAGCCGCCGGACCCGAGCAGAAGGGGTGAGCGTAGTGTGCTTACACCCTCCTTCCCGCCCGCGACAGATACACAGCCACCGCCACAGGCTAGAGATCCAAGGGCCAGCGCCTGCGGGCAACACGGGCTCCTCCGGTACCTATACACTGGGGAGCAGACTACCGTTGGGAAGCCATCGGAGTCAACATATACATACACAGGTGCAGGGAAAGACAGCCACCATCAACCTGTCCGGGGAGAGCAAAGACACTGCAGCCGGCTGCGGGACCCGTCTATCCAGCCGTTTAGTTTACCAGAGACTCTGTGAATTTGTACCTGAGTGAGTACCACTGTGCCATCCAGCACCGCGCCGCGCTGCCCCTGCAACCCGGCACCCCAGCCATCCAGCCTCCCTGTATCACCACCGGGCCCCGGGATCACCAACCCCTACCCACGGAGGGGGAAACAACATCCTAGCTGCTCCCTACCATCGCTCCCGGGATCCCCGTGACCAGCAGCGGTGGTGCCCATCATCACCACGACCCGTGAGTGGAGTCACGAACTATCTCCCAAAACAAACCACTCCCTTTTCACTCGTGGGCGAGGAGCGCTGCTCGCGTCCCCAGGTCCAGCCCACCGCTTGAGCCACCGAGCAGCAGCAGCAGCAGCCACGGACCCGAGCGTAGCGAGCGCGGCCCCTCCACCCGCAACAAGTTGGCGTCACGAACAGGATAGAACCGATCTACCTACCGGTAGATGTGCGCCTTGCAGTCCCCGCCGGTGACGTCCGGCAGAAAAATTTGAAGTTCCGCCATCTTTGGCATGAAGATTTCCCACTCAGGCATCTTCCCCGATCAGGGAAGGCGAGAAAGTGAAGCCCCGCCACCTGAAGAGGGAAGTGCTAAAAAGAACCAAGGGGGGGACGGGAAAAAGATGTCTGCGCCCGACTGAGCCGTTGGTGGAGTGGCGGTCGCAGCCGCAGCGGCGCCCGCAGATGGAAATGGGGCAGCCTGTGTTCCGGCTGCCAGAGCGGGAGAGGCCACGGGTCCAGCGGTCGTCCCGGTGATGCCGTTCTCCCTGCCCTATGTGCACGGTGCTACCTGGCTACCGCAGTATGATGGGAAGCCTGATGCTTTGCAAGTGTTCCGGAAAAAGATTAGCCCGGTCCTCGATTTGTATCCCTTGACTGACAGGCAACGGGCGGCGGTAGTGCTAGGGCAGCTCACCGGCGCGGCTGAGCAGGAGACGGAGACCTGGACCGACGTGGACCAGGCCTCAGTGACTACCATTTTTGAGAAACTCCAAATCGCTTTTGAGACCCGCACGGAAGCAGAGTTGCGGATGCAGTTTTAGCAGTGCCGACAGCGGCCTGCAGATAATATAAGAGACTATGCCCTGCGCCTGCAAACAGCCTTCCATACGCTGAAGCGGGTGGACACTATTAATGATGCGGACAGCAACAAGATGCTAGTGGAAAAATTCTTGCAAGAGCTGGGGTCAACGGAAGACCGCAAGCAGCTACGGCTATGGGCCCTGGAACACCCCAATCTGGACTTTGCAGTATTGAAAGAGCGGGCCATCAAGGCCCTGCAAGCCCCAACACCAGACGCTCCTGAGGCGGCGCCATGGCCGGCTGAATTTGCTCCCATCTTGGTGGCACCTCCTCTCCCGGCTCTACCGGCCCCTGCAGCGCCCATCGGGATGATGGAGGAGCTGGCTGCCTAGGTCCGCCGCATGGACCTAGCCAAGATCCTCGCCGCACTCCAGCTTCCGACGAGAGTCAAGCCCCCAGGGAGGATCCAGCTCGCCGACAGCCCGGAGGACGTCCCCTGGATGAAGCGGAGAAGGACCAATGACTCGCGGTATGGGCCTCCTATTTGTTACAGGTGCAGCAAGCCTGGCCACTACTCCAGGCGATGTCCGTTAAATGAGCAACCCCTGGGGCCAAGGGCCAATCCTCAGGAGTAGATACCAATGGCCCCCCTGATTGGCGAGACCGGTACGTTGGAGCTCGCCCCATCATCCCTTTGGCGGTGGACGGCATCCCACTCATGGCCCTGTTGGACACAGGATCACAGGTAACCACTATACCATATACATTGTACCAGCAGTATCTACTGCAGCAGGGCTACTGGCGAACTTGCCCCCCTGAAGATAGCCTGACCCTTGTCGCGGCCAATGGACTTCCCCTAACCCAAGTGGGATACAAACAAGTGACCCTGACCGTGGGATGTGCAGAGCTAAAACACCAAGGAATGATTGTCGTGATGAATGAACCTAGTGACCATAACCCAAAAGTAATTCTAGGGACTAATGTGATGGAGCATTGTATGAGTGAGGTGCTGAGTTTGTTGCAGCAGTTGGCCGCCACAGCAGGAGGAGGCCGACAGAGGGCTGTGAAGAGTGAAATCTGGGCCCTCCTATACCGGCAACAAGTGAATTCGACGGGTAGAGAGATTGGTGGAGTAAGGGTTATGGATGTGGCCCCCTTGGTGGTGCCACCAAGAAGCGAGATGATGATTTGGTGAAGGGCAGCAGTAGGTCCAGAGAGACGCAACTACCCAGCGATGGTGGAGCCCACGCCTTCTGAACACTGGCCCACGGTAATGGCAGCCAGAGGGGTGGTTGACGTCAAAAAAGGGAGAGTGCCTGTGAGAGTGCTGAATTGTGGGGAGGAAGAAGTTAGATTTCCCCGTTACGCTACCCTTGCCAAGCTGCTCCTACCTCAGCACCCCCTGCCAGTAACCATATACCCCCCGAACAGTTAGAGGAGTGGTGCCAGGAACTGCATGTAGGCACTGAAGCCACACCCACGCATCACAAAGAGGATGTTTGTGGTCGCCCTGCAAGTTCACGGGCTTGTCCATGGATAGTTCCCATGCAAACTTTTTAAACGGTCCCCACTGGGACAACGGTGCCGGCTCCGGCCGGTTGCAAATCACTTTTTGACAATCAGGTGAAGTACACGGTAATCATTTTTCTTATCATTTTCTGTAAACTTTTCCAACTTTCAAACAAACAAACAAACAGCTCTTTACATTCCCTGACCCCTTTTACTCACAGGACGGTCTCCCTGTACCTAAATGGGGGTCTACCTAGGTTGGGACGGGTGGACCTCCAGGGCCCGGTGTCAGTGAGGCTAGACAGTGGGGTAGGGGGAACAATCGGTTCCTCCTCCCTGCTATAGTGTGGAGCAGGCGGAGGTATAGGGGAGCTGGGTACAGGTTCATCCCCGGGCACTGGCACTGGTTCTGGCTCACGGTTGACCGCTTCCACTACTTCTTCATCCACGGGTTGTGGGAACAGTATCACTGGAAGAATCACCGCGCCGTTCTGTGTAGGCCAGTTTGCTGGGAAGTCACCCATTACAGTGTGGATTACCTCTGCTGCCTTCTCTGCTGGTGGAGGAACCGGTACGTCCGCCTCTGCCCTCAATGCTGGTGGGCACTTTTTTAGATGGTCCCGGGAAACTGTGGCCAGAGTGCCCCCTTTGTCACGACTGATCTGGTAGGCCTTCCCATCTCCCCATTCTGTGGGTTGTATGACGTAAGGAACTTGTTCCCACTGATCATCCAGCTTGTGGGTCTTCCTCTTCCGCTTCAACACTACATCTCCTGGCTGGAAAGGACCCGCGGACGCCTTCTGGTTGAACCGGTGCTCCTGCTGTTCTCGACTTCGACTGAGGTTTTTCTCCACGTACTCCTGGATTTGCCGGTATTGTGCTCTCCTCCAACTTTCCCACTCCGCTGTCGAAGGGAGAGCTTCTGGGGCCTCCAACCCCATCTCCAGATCCACCGGCAGGCGGCCAGGCCGAGCCCTCATCAGATACGCTGGGGTGCACTTCGTCAAGCTAGAGGGGATATTATCGTACATGTCGACCAAGTCGGGTAACTTTTCCGGCCATAGCTTCCGTTCTTCCAGTGGTAGCGTCTTGAGGAGCCCCAGGACCAAGTGGTTCATTTTCTCACACATGCCGTTGGTCTGGGCGTGGTAAGGAGTGGTCCGGATCTTCTTGCAGCCGTACAACTGGCAGAATTCGTGGAACACCTCTGCTTCAAAGGCCGGGCCCTGGTCAGTCAGCACCTTTTCTGGGTATCCATGGGGTCGGCAAAAATAAGCCTGGAATGCTCGAGCAGCAGTTCGACCAGTTAGGTCCTTAACGGGGACTACCACCATAAATCTTGAGTAGTGGTCTACAATGGTCAATGCTTAGGTATACCCACTTCGGCTGGGGGTGAGCTTGACATGGTCTAGGGCGACCAGCTCCAGCGGCTGATGGGTGACTATTGGGTGTAGGGGCGCCCTCTGGCTAGTCTCGTCCTTTCTCCTCAGCGTACAAGGACCACACTCTCGGCACCAGGCTTCCACCGATTCACGCATCCCACTCCAATAGAACCGCTCCCTCAACAGCATCTCCAGCTTCTTCCACCCGAAGTGCCCAGCACCATCATGGTATGCCCGCAGGACAGTAGCTACATCAGCTTGAGGAACGACCAACTGGCATATTTTCTCATGGGTCTTCGGGTTGATCAGCTCATGGTACAGCCTCCCTTGGTGTAGGTAAAGCCGTTTCCGTTCCTTCCACAAGCGTTGGGCTTCGGCTGGAGCAGCAGGGTCTATTCCCACAGCACCCTGTTCCACCAGAGTCTTGACGAGGCGAACAGCCGGCGCCTGGTTCTGAGCTTCCTGCCACTCTTGACTGGGCCGTGGGTCCAGATCCACCCGTTGCTGATGTACTTGTACCCTCTCAGTAGGCGGCTGGTGAAACGCAGGCAACTCGATCTTCTCGAGGTCGTCATCCTCGCACCCCTCTTCTAACAAATGGGGCATTCGGGAGAGTGCATCAGCATTTATGTTGACACGACCGGCTCGGTACTTTATGGTGAAATCATAGTTGGCTAGCCGGGCTACCCACCGCTGCTCCAGCGCGCCCAACTTGGCCGTGTCCAGGTGAGTCAACGGATTGTTGTCCGTAAACGCGGTGAATTTTGCTGCAGCCAAGTAGTGGCGGAACCGCTCCGTGATGGCCCATACCAACGCCAAGAGCTCGAGCTTGAAGGAGCTGTAGTTCTCGGGGTTCCTTTCAGTCGGCCGGAGTTTTCGGCTAGCATAGGCAATCACCTTCTCCTTTCCATCCTGGACCTGGGATAGGACTACTCCTAGTCTGTGTGGAGGATGAACGGGCGCCCATAATCAGGGTATGCCAGGACCTCTTCTCCGGTCAAGGCCGCCTTCAGCTGGCAAAAGGATTCCTCATGCTTGTCCTCCCACAACAGTGGGGCTCCAATGGGTCTACCACCTTTGGTCTGTCCCACGAGGAGATCCTGCATGGGGGCAGCCATCTTCGTGTACCCCTTTATAAAGCGCCGGTAGTACCCCACCAGGCCCAGAAACTGCCTTACTTCTCTCACTGTGGTTGGTCTCGGCCAGCTCTGGATGGCAGTAATCTTCTCAGGGTCGGGGGTGACACCGTCTGCACTCACCACGTGCCCTAGGTACTGCACCCTGGGTTTCAGCAGGTGACACTTAGAGGGCTTCAATTTCATCCCGTACTTGGCAAGGGACGCGAACACCTCGGCCAGGTGCTCCAGATGGGCTTCGTACGTCTGGGAATAAACAATCACATCATCCAAGTACAACAGGACGGTCTCGAAGTTTAGATGTCCCAGACAGCACTCCATCAGCCGTTGGAAGGTTCCGGGGGCATTGCACAGCCCTAACGGCATGCTATTGAATTCGCAGAGCCCCATCGGGGTGGTGAAGGCGGTCTTCTCCCGGTCCTCTGGGGCCACGGCCACTTGCCAGTACCCGCTGGTGAGATCAAGGGTAGAAAAGTAGTTTGCAGTTCGTAGTGCAGCCAAAGACTCTTCGATACGAGGCAGTGGGTAGGCATCTTTATGGGTTATTTGATTAATCTTCCGGTAGTCCACACACATCCGCATGGTACCATCCTTCTTCTTGACCAGTACCAACGGAGCGGCCCAGGGACTACAGCTGTCCCGAATGACCCCTGCCTCCTTCATATTCCTCAACATATCTTTGGCACACTGGTAATGTGCAGGGGGAATAGGTCTATACCTCTCTTTGATAGGGGGATGTGGTGTTGGACCCCTTTGATCTGCCCAAAGTCTAGGGGATGCTTACTGAAAACCTGTTCGTACTCCTGCACCACCCTGTATACCCCTGCCCTGTGATGTGTAGGGGTATCATCAGTGCCTACATGTAGCTGCTGGTGCCACTCCTTTGTCTCCCCTTGGGGTGGGGAAGTGCTAGTGGTAGGTGGGAGTGTTGATGGACTGGCTTCATGGATAGTGTGAGGGTCCAGGGTGAGCAGCTTGGCAATGGTGGCATACAGGGGAAGCCTGACTTCTTCCTCTCCACAGTTCAACACCCTCACAGGCACTCTCCCTTTCTTCACATCCACCACCCCTCGGGCGGCCATTACAGTGGGCCAATGCTCAGAGGGTATGGGCTCCATCATGGCCGGGTAATCACGCCCCTGAGGCCCTACTGCTGCCCTACACCAAATCATCATCTCACTCCTAGGGGGCACAGTCAACGGAGCTACATCCATTACTCTCACTCCACCAATCTCCCCTCCTGTTGAGCTTACATGCTGGCGGTACATCAGAGCCCGGATCTCACGCTGCACAGCTCTCTGCCAGCTTCCTGCTGCTGTGGCAGCCAGCTGTTGTAATAGGGTCAACACATCAGTCATACAGTGCTCCATCACATTGGTTCCTAGCACTATCTTCGGGTTATGATCACTGGGTTCATTCATGATCACAATCATACCCTGATGTTGTAGTTCAGCTTGCCCCACAGTCATAGCCACTTGTTTATACCCCACTTGGGTCAATGGAAGTCCATTGGCAGCAATCAGTGTTATACTAGTATCTGGGGGTGCCAGTTCGTCTGTTCCCCAATACCGCTGATACAACGTGTATGGTATGGTGGTTACCTGTGATCCAGTGTCCAAGAGAGCCATCACCGGTATACCGTCCACAGCCACGGGGATGATGGGTCGGGCCCCGATATATCGATCTCACCAGTCCGGGGGGCCACGATGTTCTACTCCTGAGGATTGGCCCGGGGCCCCAGGGGTTGCTCGTTTAACGGGCACTGTCGGAAGTAGTGACCAGGATTACGGCACTTGTAGCAGGTTGGAGGTCTGCTCCGCGGGATATTAGTGCTTCTCCGCTGCATCCAGGGGACGTCCTCGGGGCTGTCAGCAAGCTGTATTTGTGCGGGAGGCTGAGATCGGGTCAGAGGTTGGAGTGCAGCAAGGATCTTGGCGAGGTCTCCGTCCATGCGACGGACCTGAGCTGCCAGCTCCTCCACAGTGCTGCTTGGGGCTGCAGATATTGAAGGGGTCGGTGGGGCGGGAGCCACCACAACGGGGGCCGTCTCGATGGGCCAAGGGGCTGGCTCCAGGGCTTCTGAAGCTGGGGGCTGTAGTGCCTTAATAGCCCGTTCCTTTAACACAGCAAAGTCCCCATCAGGGTGCTCTAGGGCCCACAGCCGGAGTTGTTTGCGATCCTCGGGGGACTTCATGCCCTGCACAAATTGCTCCACTAACATCTTGTTGCTATCCGCCTCATTGATGGGATTCACCCGCTTTAGCGTGCGGAGGGCGGTTTTTAGACGTAAAGCATAGTCCCGAATGCTATCCACAGTCCGTTGCCGGCACTGGTAAAACTGCATCCTCAACTCAGCCTCAGTCCGGGTCTCAAAGGCAGTCTGTAGCTTCTCAAAGATGGTGGCCACAGAAAGCCGGTCCCCCTCGGCCCAGGTCTCCGCCTCCTGCTCCGACGCGCCGGTTAACTGGCCCAGCACTACCGCCGCCCGTTGCTTATCTGTTACGAGGGGGACCCGGGGAAGCGTGCCAAGATGGGAAATGGACTGCTTCCGCCGGTCAAGGTCCACTGTGCGGTGTAAGGGACCGCCGCTATGGTGGGTGAAGAGTGAGCGGGTTGCTGCTAGCGATCGTCTGGAATGTCACAGACGATCTATGTACACCGATCTGCCCTAACCCGTGAGGGTTGTATGGCACAGATCTCACGGCTCGGTGTACCTGTTGCACGGGGAAGCACAGAGGTGCCCACGCACGTGTGCCAGTGGAAGTCACGAGAATATGGCACGAGGGTAGCACAGAGGTGCCCACGCACGTGTGCTTTCAATAACCAGGTGAGTCCAATGGAGACTTGAGGAGCTCACCTGGGACAGGAACACGGCCTGTTGACGGGGGTACTGCCGGAGCAGCAAGGCAGGAACACGGCCTGCAAACGAGGTACTGCCGGAGCAGCAAGGGCCAAGCCCACAAGAGACAGTAATGCCTGAGCAGTGGCGTGGCAGTACGCTGCCAGACATCCAAACATAGAAGGACGGTCGCGCGCCGCCATGATGGCAGGGGGAGCTTTTAAGGAGGTGCAGCTCCACCCGAGGGCGGGCGCGAGGCGGAGATGACGGACTTGACCCAATCAGGGTCCACGACGTCCCAGCCTAGCCAGTCAGGATTCACCACGTCACCAGCCTTGTCATCAAGCCGTAAGACGTCAGTGAGCGAATCAGGACCCACCACGCATTGCACATGCTCACCCTCCTGCCTCTAGGAAATAGAGGCGGGATCCTCGGTCTCACAATGTGCAGAGATAACGGGAATCTCACTGCTTCCCTGAGCAGTAAACCTCTGCACATTGCGCAGCCTCGCAGACCTTTGGGGCCGCTGAGCAGGAGAGTCTGCGGCAGGCCAGGAATGGGAGACCGCTTCACTCCTTGTAACAGGAGAACCACTAGGTGTCACCCTTCTGCTGCCTCTCTGAGAAGGTATCTCCTGCACACTGCGCAGTCTGGCAGACCTTCGGCACTGCTGAGCAGGAGTGCTCGTGGCAGGCAAGGAATGGGAGACTGCCTCAGTCCTTGCCTCAGGAGAGCCACGAGATGTAACATTACCCCCCCGTCTAGGCCCCCCCCCCTGTCCGTGCTCGAAGGCCGCTATCAAACCCGGGGCGCGGATATGATCCTCCAACTCCCAGGATCTATGCTCCGGACCACGGCCGGCCCACTCCACGAGGTAGTACCTCTTGCCCTGTATGACTTTTGTCTCCACAAGTTTTGCCACCTCAGAGTCGTCGGACGGGGAGTCGGTTTGAGCCGGCAGGGACCCCGAGAATTTATTAAGTCGTACGGGTTTCAGGAGGGACACGTGAAAGGTGTTGGCTATAGCCCAGCGTGGAGGGAGCTGGAGTCGATATGCCACTGGGTTTACCTGCTGTAGTACTTTAAATGGACCCAGATACCTAGGGGCGAATTTGGCTGCCTGTACCCGTAGGTTAACATTCTTAGAGGACAGCCATACTAGGTCACCAGGGGCGAAGGATGGTGCAGGGCGGCGGCGAACATCAGCCGTTGTCACCATCCGGTCTTTAGCCCTTTTAAGAGCCTCTTGGGTGTCATCCCAGATCTCCCGGGCCTTGGTCGCCCAATCCTCCACTCTAGTATCGGGTGACGTAATGGGCATCGGAACCGGGATTCTGGGATGTTGTCCGTTATTGAGTAGGAACGGAGTCTGTCCAGAGGATTCATGGACCGAATTGTTAATGGCAAATTCGGCCCAAGGAAGGAGGTTAGCCCAGTTGTCGTGGTGCGCGGATATAAAATGGCGGAGGTAAGTTACCAAGGTCTGATTAGTCCTCTCCACTAGTCCATTGGTCTCGGGATGGTATGCGGAGGAGATGTTCAGCTCTATCTGCAGGAGCTTACAGAGCTCTCTCCAGAAGCGAGACGCGAACTGGGGACCCCGGTCGCTCACCACCTTGTCAGGCATGCCATGCAACCTAAATACATGCCGAATGAACAAGGTGGCGAGAGCACGTGACGTCGGGAGTCGTGGGAGAGGCACCAAGTGGACCATTTTAGAGAAGTGGTCCGTGATGACCCATACGACCCTGTGCCCTGCTGACTTGGGCAGATCTCCCAGGAAGTCCATCCCTACCACTTCCCAGGGACGATCCGGCACTGGCAGTGGGTGAAGAAGACCTGCCGGTCTCTGCCGGAACGGCTTATTCCGAGCACACGACATACAGGCTCCCACATATTCCTGTATGTCCTGGGGTAGTCTCGGCCACCAATAATGCCTGGTCACCAGGTCTCTGGTCCTTTTGACCCCGAAGTGACCCCCGACCTTGGAGGCATGGGCCCACGATAGCACCTCGTTCCGTAGTTCAGGGGGAACGAGGGTTTTGCCAGGTGGCACCTGGTCCAAAGAAGTGGGAGTGACCATCCTCAAGCTGTCCGGGGGTAGTATAAGACGAGGCTCCTCCTCGTCCTCCTCCAACACAACCATACAACGTGACAAGGCATCGGCCCGTACGTTCTTCTCACCGGCCAGGTGGCGGATAATAAAGCGGAACCGGGAGAAGAATAAAGACCAACGGGCCTGCCTTGGGTTCAGGCGTTGTGCTGTCTGGAGGTATGTGAGGTTTTTGTGGTCAGAAAAAAACTCAAATGGATGCTTCGCACCCTCCAGGAGATGCCGCCATTCCTGGAATGCTAGTTTCATTGCCAGTAACTCCCTATCCCCTATGGAGTAGTTCCTCTCGGCCGGAGAAAAGGTCTTGGAGAAAAAGAAACACGGATGTTTCCTTCCTCGTTCGTTTTTCTGGTACAGGACTGCACCTGCACCGACCGAAGAGGCGTCTACCTCCAGTAGGAAGGGTTTGGAGATGTCTGGACGATGAAGGATGGGAGCTCTGGAGAAGTGAGTTTTGAGAGTGTGAAATGCCTCTACCGTTTCCCGTGTCCATGCTTTGGGATTAGCGCCCTTGCGGGTAAGGGCAATGATGGGTGCTGCCACCGTCGAGAAGTTGGGAATGAACTGGCGATAATAATTGATAAACCCCAAGAATCGCTGGATCGCCTTCAGCCAGCGGGGCTCAGGCCAGTTCATCACTGTCTCCAACTTCCCCGGATCCATTGCTAACCCCTGACTATGTACCCCAGGAACGGCAAGGATTCCTGTTCAAAAACGCACTTTTCCAGCTTAGCATATAACGACTGGGTGCGGAGCCTCTTAAGTACTCGGATGACATCCTTCCGATGGGTGGTAAGATCGGGGGAGAAGATAAGAATGTCATCCAGGTATGCAACCACGGAAAGATACAAATCCCGGAAAATGTCATTCACAAAGTCTTGAAATACGGCGGGGGCATTGCAGAGTCCGAAGGGCATTACTAGATACTCGTAGTGACCGTCCCTGGTGTTGAAGGCGGTCTTCCACTCATCGCCCTCTCGGACTCGCACTAGATTATACGCCCCGCGTAGATCCAGCTTTGTGAAGACCTTTGCCCCGCGGAATCGATCAAATAGCTCAGTAATGAGGGGCAAAGGGTATTTGTTCTTGATTGTGATTGCATTTAATCCCCTGTAATCGATACAGGGGCGCAGATCCCCTTCCTTCTTCTGCACAAAAAAGAACCCTGCACCAGCCGGTGAAATAGACTTGCGAATGAACCCCTTCGCCAGGCTGTCCTGAATATATTTGGACATAGCCTCCGTCTCTGGAGCAGAGAGTGGATACACTCTGCCCCTAGGGGGCTCGGAGCCTGGCTTCAGGTCTATTCAGCAATCATATGGCCGGTGGGGAGGAAGAGTATCTGCGGCCCTTTTGGAAAAGACATCCCTGTAGGCCTCATAAGGTGTCGGTAAACCGGGCCCCTCAGTATTCCCTGAGAACCCAACCGACCTAATGGTAGCGGGTGGTTCGGTAGTCACGAGGTGCTCTCTACAGGATCCTGCCCAGGATGAGATCTCCCCTGTTGCCCAGTTGAGTATAGGAGCATGCTGTCTCAACCAGGGAAGGCCCAGTAGGATCTCATCCATCCCCCCTGGAAGCACCAGGAAGGACACCTGCTCATGGTGTCCCGGTGGTACATCCATCCTGAGAGGGATGGTGATCTGGGTGATAGGATCGAGTAGTATGGACCCGTCGACTACCCGGACCCTGAGTGGCTTGGGCAACAGAACCAGGGGAACTGAGTATCGGGTTGCCAGGGAGGTCGAGATGAAATTGCCTTCAGCGCCTGAGTCCAAGCAAGCCAGGGCAGAGAAGAGAGTAGTGCCGAACTGCAACTGGGCGCTGATAGTCAACCTAGAGGGAGAAGTAGCATCTAGAGTCCCCCCTCTGATAGAAACTAGACGCTGTCTTTTCCCGACAGTTTGGGACATAGGGTAGCTATGTGTCCCCTCTGCCCACAGGAAAAGCAGATGACACAAGACCGAGAACCTGGGGCAGAGGAGACCACCTTGGACACCTCCATTGACTCCACGGAGTCGCCTACAGGACTGGCTGGGGGACCTGTCTGATGGAAGACGGGAGTCAGACGCTTTTTAGGCCGAGAAGACGTGGGTGCTGAAGAGACCTCGAGCCTTCGCTCCGCCTGGCGGATGTCTATGCGAGAGGCAACCTGAATCAAGGACTCTAAAGTGGCAGGCACCTCACGTGTGGCCAGTGCGTCTTTGACAAACCCTGCCAGGCCCTCCCAAAACACAGGGACAAGGACCTTATCCGGCCAGTCCAGCTCTGCGGCCAGTGTCCTAAAGTGTACAGCAAAGTCCCCGACTGAAGCAGACCCTTGCCGAAGTCGTAGGAGGCGCAGCGCGGAATCGTGGGTGACTTGAGGCCCGAGGAACACCATTCTCATGGCCCCAAGATAAGCTGCTAAGTTATTCACCACACGATCTCCGCGCTCCCACAACGGCGTGGACCACTTCAGCGCTCTCCCTGTGAGCAGGGACTGGACGAAGGCTACCTTCGCCTTCTCCTTAGCGTAAAGAGTCGCGGACAGCTCTAAGTAGGTGGTAACCTGGTTTATAAACCCACGGCACTCAGAGCTGTTGCCGCTAAAGCGCTCTGGAAGCGCAAGGCGAGGAGACCTTCCACCCAATAGCACCGCCTGGGTAGCCGCCTGGGTGGCGACTGTCGTCAGAGTAGTCTTATCGGAGGAAGACTGCTCCATTGCTGCCAATCGTGACTCCAACTGCTGCACATAACGCAGCAACTGCTGCTGCTCTTCAGCCATAGCCAGATCTTTGGCGCGACCGTAATGTTACGAGGGGGACCCGGGGAAGCGTGCCAAGATGGGAAATGGACTGCTTCCGCCGGTCAAGGTCCACTGTGCGGTGTAAGGGACCGCCGCTATGGTGGGTGAAGAGTGAGCGGGTTGCTGCTAGCGATCGTCTGGAATGTCACAGACGATCTATGTACACCGATCTGCCCTAACCCGTGAGGGTTGTATGGCACAGATCTCACGGCTCGGTGTACCTGTTGCACGGGGAAGCACAGAGGTGCCCACGCACGTGTGCCAGTGGAAGTCACGAGAATATGGCACGAGGGTAGCACAGAGGTGCCCACGCACGTGTGCTTTCAATAACCAGGTGAGTCCAATGGAGACTTGAGGAGCTCACCTGGGACAGGAACACGGCCTGTTGACGGGGGTACTGCCGGAGCAGCAAGGCAGGAACACGGCCTGCAAACGAGGTACTGCCGGAGCAGCAAGGGCCAAGCCCACAAGAGACAGTAATGCCTGAGCAGTGGCGTGGCAGCACGCTGCCAGACATCCAAACATAGAAGGACGGTCGCGCGCCGCCATGATGGCAGGGGGAGCTTTTAAGGAGGTGCAGCTCCACCCGAGGGCGGGCGCGAGGCGGAGATGACGGACTTGACCCAATCAGGGTCCACGACGTCCCAGCCTGGCCAGTCAGGATTCACCACGTCACCAGCCTTGTCATCAAGCCGTGAGACGTCAGTGAGCGAATCAGGACCCACCACGCATTGCACATGCTCACCCTCCTGCCTCTGGGAAATAGAGGCGGGATCCTCGGTCTCACAATGTGCAGAGATAACGGGAATCTCACTGCTTCCCTGAGCAGTAAACCTCTGCACATTGCGTAGCCTCGCAGACCTTCGGGGCCGCTGAGCAGGAGAGTCTGTGGCAGGCCAGGAATGGGAGACCGCTTCACTCCTTGTAACAGGAGAACCACTAGGTGTCACCCTTCTGCTGCCTCTCTGAGAAGGTATCTCCTGCACACTGCGCAGTCTGGCAGACCTTCGGCACTGCTGAGCAGGAGTGCTCGTGGCAGGCAAGGAATGGGAGACTGCCTCAGTCTTTGCCTCAGGAGAGCCACGAGATGTAACACTTATCGGTCAGGGGGTACAGTTCTAGCAACGGGTTAAGCTTTTTCCGGAAGACCTGTAAAGCGTCAGGTTTCCCGTCATACTGCGGTAGCCAGGTAGCTCCGGGCGCATAGGGCAAGGAGAACGGCATCACCTGAGCGAGTGCTGGGGCTGCGGCACCTCCCGCTAGCGCGACTGGGGCCGGGGCAGGCCCATTCCCATCCACGGGTGCCACCGCGGCTCCGTCGGGCGCAGACATCTTGTTTCCGTCCCCCTTAGCTCTTTCCGGCCACTCCCCTCTCGGGGCGGGGTTTTGACCTTCGCGCCTCTGCTAATCGAGAAGACGCTCAAGCGGGAACTTTCGCGCCAAAGATGGCGACTTCTGAAATTTTTCGGCCGGATACCTCCGGCGGTAACAAGGCGCACCTCTACCAAACGGCAGAGCGGTAAGATCCTGTTCGTGACGCCAAGTTGTCGCGGGCGGGGAGGAGGGTGTCAGCACACTACGCTCACCCCTTCTGCTCGGGTCCAGCGGCTGCTGCTCAGTGGTGGCTCGAGCTGTGGGCCGGATCCCGGGGGTTCTCGAGCGGCACTCCTCGCCCGTGAGTGAAAGGGGGGTGTTGGGTGTGGGGATAGTTTATTGTCCGTGACGCCACCCACGGTTGTGGTGATTTCACCACCGCTGCTCAATATGGGGCTCCCGGGGATGGTGATGCGGAGCAGCCAGGTGTTGCGTTGCCCCTCCGTGGGTAGGGGTTGGTGATCCCGGGGCCCGTTAATGAGATGGGAGATGCAGGGCCTGGTGAGCGCAGGGACGCGGGGGCAGCGCTGTGCCTTGCGGCACTGTGGTACTCACTCAGCCTGAGACATTGACACAGTTTTACGATAAACCACACGGCTGGAAAGACGGTTCCCACGGACGGCTGCACTTGCTCTCCCAGTAGGTGACGGTGATGTCCCTTTTCCTTGCACCTTTGTTTCTGTGTTGGTAGCGATGGGTTCCCACCGGTAACCCGCTCCCCGGTTTCAAGCTGGACCGGAGGAGCTCTACTCTTTGCCCGCAGGCGCTGGCCCTGAGAAACTGGTGCCCTGGCGGTGGCGGTGTTTCTGCTACAATGGTTGGGCTGTTGCCTTCTACCGGGACTTGGCTGTTGGGGGATCTGCGTCCCCTTCACTGACGGATTTGGCAAATTCTGGCGACTCCAAGCCTTGCCGGGGTCTGAGAGGCCCCTGCCCTGGTGCTGACTGTCCTTTGGTACACTGCTCCAGACCGCCGGGCCACTACCCGTTCGCGGTCCTTCCAGGAACTTCCAAACGGTCCCCCTCCAGACAGTCACCGCCGTTGCTGACCTTGCTGACCCTGTCCTGCACTCAGCTGGACTACTTCAGGCTTTTCTCACTCTTTCTTTTCTATCACCACTCTTACTGTCCTCCTTTACCACTTTACTTCCTTCACTTCACTCCTCCAAACTCTATCTCAGCTTCACACTCTAGCTCTTCCCTGAGCTTTCTCTGTTCTTTCCACTTCCTTAACCGAACTCCACTCTAGCCCTCAGCTAGACTTCAACTGCCTGGTTCTTCCCGCCTCCAGGGCTGTGTACTCCTCGGTGGGCGGAGCCAACCGCCTGGCCCACCCCCTGGTGTGAACATCAGCCCCTGGAGGAAGGCAACAAGGATTTTAGTTTAGCTTTGGTGTTCCTAACTGGGGTGTAGGGTGTGTTGGTGCATGACCTGTCACCCCTGGCTTGCCCAGGGCGTCACATATCCTCACGGTGTGGACTGTTGCAATCTGTCAGGTCTTGGGTGTTAGGAAACCCCTGGGGTTCCGGTCACTTTCAAATGTGACCGTTTTGTGCTTAGCTTCACTCCGCTCCCCGTTTCGGTACTAGCGGGCCACCACCCGACCCCGGTCCTTCGGTTCTGCAGAGGTCCACTAACTCCTGCAGACGGCCACCACCGTCTGCCAACCTTGCTGACAGTGCCTGGGCTCCTACCCAGACACTAACAGGTTTTGTCCTCTCACTTTCACCTCCAAACTTAATCTGTCACTTTTCCTGCCTCCAGGCCTGTAAACTTCTCGGTGGGTGGGGCCAACTGCCTGGCTCCGCCCCACCTGGTGTGGACATCAGACCCTGGAGGGAGGCAACAAGGATTTTTGTTTGACTGGTGTGAACTGTCCAGCGGAGGGGGTGTGTATGATATGTTTGTGGCTACCTGGTTAGTCCAGGACGCCACATTAGCATTGCAGGAACTAGAAAAACAAGGTCACCAGGGTTATGGAGTCAAACAGGAAAGTACAGGAACAGGTGCAGGTACCAGGAAGCAAAGACAGGACCAGGTCACTAGGGTCACAGTGTACTTTAAGGCAGTAATAGGAAACAGGAACACAAGGACCTGAGCACCTAGCTCACAAGACAAAGCAAAGAAACACATTAGCTATGATCAGGCCCCGCCCACATGGGAAGGCCAGTCCTATATACCCAGCACAGCCTCAGGTCATTTCCTGTTGCAGCAGTGCTGGGCCTACAAGACCAGGTGAGTGGGTGCGGCCCAGTCCTATACAGAGGCATCAGTAAGAGTCAGACTCCTGAGACCTGGAACAGGACTCAGGGGAGCAAGAGCAGGAGTGGCAGGTGTGACCGGTGGATGCATGGACTGGACCAGTGAGCAAAGAGCGGTGGTGCGCTGTCGAGGCTGGATCAGTGGGTACAGAGCGGTGGTGCGATGAAGGTACGACTGGCTCAGTAGGTACAGAGCGATGGTGCGATGCAGGGACCAGCTTAGTGAGCAAGGAGTCGTCGTGCGATGGTGTGACTGGCTCAGTAGGTAAGGAGCGGTGCCGAGGCATCGGAAGCGTGACACCTGAATAGAGGGAGCCAGGACATAAATGTAATAGACTAATGACTGACCTGTATAGGAGGAGCCGGGGACATAAATGTAATAGACTAATGACTGACCTGTATAGGAGGAGCCGGGGATATAAATGTAATAGACTAATGACTGACCTGTATAGGAGGAGCCGGGGACATAAATGTAATAGACTAATGACTGACCTGTATAGGAGGAGCCGGGGATATAAATGTAATAGACTAATGACTGACCTGTATAGGAGGAGCCGGGGGACATAAATGTAATAGACTAATGACTGACCTGTATAGGGGGAGCCGGGGACATAAATGTAATAGACTAATGACTGACCTGTATAGGGGGAGCCGGGGACATAAATGTAATAGACTAATGACTGACCTGTATAGGAGGAGCCGGGGACATAAATGTAATAGACTAATGACTGACCTGTATAGGAAGAGCCGGGGATATAAATGTAATAGACTAATGACTGATCTGTATAGGAGGAGCCGGGGATATAAATGTAATAGACTAATGACTGACCTGTATAGGAGGAGCCGGGGACATAAATGTAATAGACTAATGACTGATCTGTATAGGAGGAGCCGGGGATATAAATGTAATAGACTAATGACTGACCTGTATAGGAGGAGCCGGGGATATAAATGTAATAGACTAATGACTGACCTGTATAGGAGGAGCCGGGGACATAAATGTAATAGGCTAATGACTGACCTGTATAGGAGGAGCCGGGGACATAAATGTAATAGACTAATGACTGACCTGTATAGGAGGAGCCGGGGATATAAATGTAATAGACTAATGACTGACCTGTATAGGGGGAGCCGGGGACATAAATGTAATAGACTAATGACTGACCTGTATAGGAGGAGCCGGGGATATAAATGTAATAGACTAATGACTGACCTGTATAGGAGGAGCCGGGGATATAAATGTAATAGACTAATGACTGACCTGTATAGGAGGAGCCGGGGACATAAATGTAATAGACTAATGACTGACCTGTATAGGGGGAGCCGGGGATATAAATGTAATAGACTAATGACTGACCTGTATAGGGGGAGCCGGGGACATAAATGTAATAGACTAATGACTGACCTGTATAGGAGGAGCCGGGGATATAAATGTAATAGACTAATGACTGACCTGTATAGGGGGAGCCGGGGACATAAATGTAATAGACTAATGACTGACCTGTATAGGAGGAGCCGGGGATATAAATGTAATAGACTAATGACTGACCTGTATAGGAGGAGCCGGGGATATAAATGTAATAGACTAATGACTGACCTGTATAGGGGGAGCCGGGGATATAAATGTAATAGACTAATGACTGACCTGTATAGGAGGAGCCGGGGATATAAATGTAATAGACTAATGACTGACCTGTATAGGAGGAGCCGGGGATATAAATGTAATAGACTAATGACTGACCTGTATAGGAGGAGCCGGGGATATAAATGTAATAGACTAATGACTGACCTGTATAGGAGGAGCCGGGGATATAAATGTAATAGACTAATGACTGACCTGTATAGGAGGAGCCGGGGATATAAATGTAATAGACTAATGACTGACCTGTATAGGAGGAGCCGGGGATATAAATGTAATAGACTAATGACTGACCTGTATAGGAGGAGCCGGGGACATAAATGTAATAGACTAATGACTGACCTGTATAGGAGGAGCCGGGGATATAAATGTAATAGACTAATGACTGACCTGTATAGGAGGAGCCGGGGACATAAATGTAATAGACTAATGACTGACCTGTATAGGAGGAGCCGGGGATATAAATGTAATAGATTAATGACTGACCTGTATAGGAGGAGCCGGGGATATAAATGTAATAGACTAATGACTGACCTGTATAGGAGGAGCCGGGGACATAAATGTAATAGACTAATGACTGACCTGTATAGGAGGAGCCGGGGATATAAATGTAATAGACTAATGACTGACCTGTATAGGAGGAGCCGGGGATATAAATGTAATAGACTAATGACTGACCTGTATAGGAGGAGCCGGGGACATAAATGTAATAGACTAATGACTGACCTGTATAGGGGGAGCCGGGGATATAAATGTAATAGACTAATGACTGACCTGTATAGGGGGAGCCGGGAACATAAATGTAATAGACTAATGACTGACCTGTATAGGAGGAGCCGGGGACATAAATGTAATAGACTAATGACTGACCTGTATAGAAGGAGCCGGGGACATAAATGTAATAGACTAATGACTGACCTGTATAGGGGGATCCGGGGACATAAATGTAATAGACTAATGACTGACCTGTATAGGGGGAGCCGGGAACATAAATGTAGTAGACTAATGACTGACCTGTATAGGAGGAGCCGGGGACATAAATGTAATAGACTAATGACTGACCTGTATAGGAGGAGCCGGGGATATAAATGTAATAGACTAATGACTGACCTGTATAGGGGGAGCCGGGAACATAAATGTAATAGACTAATGACTGACCTGTATAGGAGGAGCCGGGGACATAAATGTAATAGACTAATGACTGACCTGTATAGAAGGAGCCGGGGACATAAATGTAATAGACTAATGACTGACCTGTATAGGGGGATCCGGGGACATAAATGTAATAGACTAATGACTGACCTGTATAGGGGGAGCCGGGAACATAAATGTAGTAGACTAATGACTGACCTGTATAGGAGGAGCCGGGGACATAAATGTAATAGACTAATGACTGACCTGTATAGGAGGAGCCGGGGACATAAATGTAATAGACTAATGACTGACCTGTATAGGGGGATCCGGGGACATAAATGTAATAGACTAATGACTGACCTGTATAGGAGGAGCCGGGGACATAAATGTAATAGACTAATGACTGACCTGTATAGGAGGAGCCGGGGACATAAATGTAATAGACTAATGACTGACCTGTATAGGAGGAGCCGGGGATATAAATGTAATAGACTAATGACTGACCTGTATAGGGGGAGCCGAGGACATAAATGTAATAGATTAATGACTGACCTGTATAGGAGGAGCCGGGGACATAAATGTAATAGACTAATGACTGACCTGTATAGGGGGAGCCGGAGACATAAATGTAATAGGCTAATGACTGACCTGTATAGGAGGAGCCGGGGATATAAATGTAATAGACTAATGACTGACCTGTATAGGAGGAGCCGGGGACATAAATGTAATAGGCTAATGACTGACCTGTATAGGAGGAGCCGGGGATATAAATGTAATAGACTAATGACTGACCTGTATAGGGGGAGCCGGAGACATAAATGTAATAGGCTAATGACTGACCTGTATAGGAGGAGCCGGGGATATAAATGTAATAGGCTAATGACTGACCTGTATAGGGGGAGCCGGGGATATAAATGTAATAGACTAATGACTGACCTGTATAGGAGGAGCCGGGGACATAAATGTAATAGGCTAATGACTGACCTGTATAGGAGGAGCCGGGGACATAAATGTAATAGACTAATGACTGACCTGTATAGGGGGAGCCGGAGACATAAATGTAATAGGCTAATGACTGACCTGTATAGGAGGAGCCGGGGATATAAATGTAATAGACTAATGACTGACCTGTATAGGAGGAGCCGGGGACATAAATGTAATAGGCTAATGACTGACCTGTATAGGAGGAGCCGGGGATATAAATGTAATAGACTAATGACTGACCTGTATAGGAGGAGCCGGGGATATAAATGTAATAGACTAATGACTGACCTGTATAGGGGGAGCCGGGGACATAAATGTAATAGGCTAATGACTGACCTGTATAGGAGGAGCCGGGGATATAAATGTAATAGGCTAATGACTGACCTGTATAGGGGGAGCCGGGGACATAAATGTAATAGACTAATGACTGACCTGTATAGGAGGAGCCGGGGACATAAATGTAATAGGCTAATGACTGACCTGTATAGGAGGAGCCGGGGATATAAATGTAATAGACTAATGACTGACCTGTATAGGAGGAGCCGGGGATATAAATGTAATAGACTAATGACTGACCTGTATAGGAGGAGCCGGGGATATAAATGTAATAGACTAATGACTGACCTGTATAGGGGGAGCCGGGGACATAAATGTAATAGGCTAATGACTGACCTGTATAGGAGGAGCCGGGGATATAAATGTAATAGGCTAATGACTGACCTGTATAGGGGGAGCCGGGGACATAAATGTAATAGACTAATGACTGACCTGTATAGGAGGAGCCGGGGACATAAATGTAATAGGCTAATGACTGACCTGTATAGGAGGAGCCGGGGATATAAATGTAATAGGCTAATGACTGACCTGTATAGGGGGAGCCGAGGACATAAATGTAATAGACTAATGACTGACCTGTATAGGGGGAGCCGGGGACATAAATGTAATAGACTAATGACTGACCTGTATAGGGGGAGCCGGGAACATAAATGTAATAGACTAATGACTGACCTGTATAGGGGGAGCCGGGGATATAAATGTAATAGACTAATGACTGACCTATATAGGAGGAGCCGGGGACATAAATGTAATAGACTAATGACTGACCTGTATAGGGGGAGCCGGGAACATAAATGTAATAGACTAATGACTGACCTGTATAGGGGGAGCCGGGGACATAAATGTAATAGACTAATGACTGACCTGTATAGGGGGAGCCGGGAACATAAATGTAATAGACTAATGACTGACCTGTATAGGAGGAGCCGGGGATATAAATGTAATAGACTAATGACTGACCTGTATAGGAGGAGCCGGGTACATAAATGTAATAGACTAATGACTGACCTGTATAGGGGGAGCCGGGGACATAAATGTAATAGACTAATGACTGACCTGTATAGGAGGAGCCGGGGACATAAATGTAATAGACTAATGACTGACCTGTATAGGGGGAGCCGGGAACATAAATGTAATAGACTAATGACTGACCTGTATAGGGGGAGCCGGGGACATAAATGTAATAGACTAATGACTGACCTGTATAGGGGGAGCCGGGAACATAAATGTAATAGACTAATGACTGACCTGTATAGGAGGAGCCGGGGATATAAATGAAATAGACTAATGACTGACCTGTATAGGAGGAGCCGGGTACATAAATGTAATAGACTAATGACTGACCTGTATAGGGGGAGCCGGGGACATAAATGTAATAGACTAATGACTGACCTGTATAGGAGGAGCCGGGGACATAAATGTAATAGACTAATGACTGACCTGTATAGGGGGAGCCGGGGACATAAATGTAATATACAAATGACTGACCTGTATAGGGAGAGCCGGGAATATAAATGTAATAGACTAATATCTGACCTGTATAGGAGGAGCCGGGGACATAAATGTAATAGACTAATGACTGACCTGTATAGGAGGAGCCGGGGACATAAATGTAATAGACTAATGACTGACCTGTATAGGGGGAGCCGGGGACATAAATGTAATAGACTAATGACTGACCTGTATAGGAGGAGCCGGGGACATAAATGTAATAGACTAATGACTGACCTGTATAGGGGGAGCCGGGGATATAAATGTAATAGGCTAATGACTGACCTGTATAGGGGGAGCCGGGGACATAAATGTAATAGACTAATGACTGACCTGTATAGGGGGAGCCAGGACATAAATGTAATAGACTAATGACTGACCTGTATAGGGGGAGCCGGGGATATAAATGTAATAGACTAATGACTGACCTGTATAGGGGGAGCCGGGGACATAAATGTAATAGACTAATGACTGACCTGTATAGGGGGAGCCGGGGACATAAATGTAATAGACTAATGACTGACCTGTATAGGAGGAGCCGGGGACATAAATGTAATAGACTAATGACTGACCTGTATAGGGGGAGCCGGGGACATAAATGTAATAGACTAATGACTGACCTGTATAGGAGGAGCCAGGGACATAAATGTAATAGACTAATGACTGACCTGTATAGGAGGAGCCGGGGACATAAATGTAATAGACTAATGACTGACCTGTATAGGAGGAGCCGGGGACATAAATGTAATAGACTAATGACTGACCTGTATAGGGGGAGCCGGGGACATAAATGTAATAGACTAATGACTGACCTGTATAGGAGGAGCCAGGGACATAAATGTAATAGACTAATGACTGACCTGTATAGGAGGAGCCGGGGATATAAATGTAATAGACTAATGACTGACCTGTATAGGAGGAGCCGGGGACATAAATGTAATAGACTAATGACTGACCTGTATAGGAGGAGCCGGGGACATAAATGTAATAGGCTAATGACTGACCTGTATAGGGGGAGCCGGGGACATAAATGTAATAGACTAATGACTGACCTGTATAGGGGGAGCCGGGGACATAAATGTAATAGACTAATGACTGACCTGTATAGGAGGAGCCGAGGACATAACTGTAATAGGCTAATGACTGACCTGTATAGGAGGAGCCGGGGATATAAATGTAATAGACTAATGACTGACCTGTATAGGGGGAGCCGGGGACATAAATGTAATATACTAATGACTGACCTGTATAGGAGGAGCCGGGGATATAAATGTAATAAGCTAATGACTGACCTGTATAGGTGGAGCCGGGGACATAAATGTAATAGACTAATGACTGACCTGTATAGGAGGAGCCGTGGATATAAATGTAATAGACTAATGACTGACCTGTATAGGAGGAGCCGGGGACATAAATGTAATAGACTAATGACTGACCTGTATAGGAGGAGCCGGGGACATAAATGTAATAGGCTAATGACTGACCTGTATAGGTGGAGCCGGGGACATAAATGTAATAGACTAATAACTGACCTGTATAGGAGGAGTCGGGGACATAAATGTAATAGACTAATGACTGACCTGTATAGGAGGAGCCAGGGACATAAATGTAATAGACTAATGACTGACCTGTATAGGAGGAGCCGGGGACATAAATGTAATAGACTAATGACTGACCTGTATAGGAGGAGCCGGGGACATAAATGTAATAGACTAATGACTGACCTGTATAGGAGGAGCCGGGGACATAAATGTAATAGACTAATGACTGACCTGTATAGGAGGAGCCGGGGACATAAATGTAATAGACTAATGACTGACCTGTATAGGAGGAGCCGGGGATATAAATGTAATAGACTAATGACTGACCTGTATAGGAGGAGTCGGGGACATAAATGTAATAGACTAATGACTGACCTGTATAGGAGGAGCCGGGGACATAAATGTAATAGACTAATGACTGACCTGTATAGGGGGAGCCGGGGATATAAATGTAATAGACTAATGACTGACCTGTATAGGAGGAGTCGGGGACATAAATGTAATAGACTAATGACTGACCTGTATAGGAGGAGCCAGGGACATAAATGTAATAGACTAATGACTGACCTGTATAGGAGGAGCCGGGGATATAAATGTAATAGACTAATGACTGACCTGTATAGGGGGAGCCGGGGATATAAATGTAATAGACTAATAACTGACCTGTATAGGAGGAGCCGGGGACATAAATGTAATAGACTAATGACTGACCTGTATAGGAGGAGCCGGGGACATAAATGTAATAGACTAATGACTGACCTGTATAGGGGGAGCCGGGGACATAAATGTAATAGACTAATGACTGACCTGTATAGGAGGAGCCGGGGACATAAATGTAATAGACTAATGACTGACCTGTATAGGAGGAGCCAGGGACATAAATGTAATAGACTAATGACTGACCTGTATAGGAGGAGTCGGGGACATAAATGTAATAGACTAATGACTGACCTGTATAGGAGGAGCCGGGGACATAAATGTAATAGACTAATGACTGACCTGTATAGGAGGAGCCGGGGACATAAATGTAATAGACTAATGACTGACCTGTATAGGGGGAGCCGGGGACATAAATGTAATAGACTAATGACTGACCTGTATAGGAGGAGCCGGGGACATAAATGTAATAGACTAATGACTGACCTGTATAGGAGGAGCCAGGGACATAAATGTAATAGACTAATGACTGACCTGTATAGGAGGAGCCAGGGACATAAATGTAATAGACTAATGACTGACCTGTATAGGAGGAGCCGGGGATATAAATGTAATAGACTAATGACTGACCTGTATAGGAGGAGCCAGGGATATAAATGTAATAGGCTAATGACTGACCTGTATAGGGGGAGCCGGGGATATAAATGTAATAGACAAATGACTGACCTGTATAGGAGGAGCCGGGGATATAAATGTAATAGACTAATGACTGACCTGTATAGGGGGAGCCGGGGATATAAATGTAACAGACTAATGACTGACCTGTATAGGAGGAGCCGGGGATATAAGTGTAATAGACTAATGACTGACCTGTATAGGGGGAGCCGGGGATATAAATGTAATAGACTAATGACTGACCTGTATAGGGGGAGCCGGGGATATAAATGTAACAGACTAATGACTGACCTGTATAGGAGGAGCCGGGGATATAAATGTAACAGACTAATGACTGACCTGTATAGGAGGAGCCGGGGATATAAATGTAATAGACTAATGACTGACCTGTATAGGAGGAGCCGGGGACATAAATGTAATAGACTAATGACTGACCTGTATAGGAGGAGCCGGGGACATAAATGTAATAGACTAATGACTGACCTGTATAGGAGGAGCCGGGGACATAAATGTAATGGACTAATGACTGACCTGTATAGGGGGAGCCAGGGATATAAATGTAACAGACTAATGACTGACCTGTATAGGGGGAGCCGGGGACATAAATGTAATAGACTAATGACTGACCTGTATAGGGGGAGCCGGGGATATAAATGTAATAGACTAATGACTGACTTGTATAGGGGGAGCCGGGGACATAAATGTAATAGACTAATGACTGACCTGTATAGGAGGAGCCGGGGACATAAATGTAACAGACTAATGACTGACCTGTATAGGGGGAGCCGGGGATATAAATGTAATAGACTAATGACTGACCTGTATAGGGGGAGCCGGGGATATAAATGTAATAGACTAATGACTGACCTGTATAGGAGGAGCCGGGGATATAAATGTAATAGACTAATGACTGACCTGTATAGGGGGAGCCGGGGACATAAATGTAATAGACTAATGACTGACCTGTATAGGAGGAGCCGGGGATATAAATGTTATAGACTAATGACTGACCTGTATAGGGGGAGCCGGGGACATAAATGTAATAGACTAATGACTGACCTGTATAGGAGGAGCCGGGGACATAAATGTAATAGACTAATGACTGACCTGTATAGGGGGAGCCAAGGACATAAATGTAATAGACTAATGACTGACCTGTATAGGGGGAGCCGGGGATATAAATGTAATAGACTAATGACTGACCTGTATAGGGGGAGCCGGGGACATAAATGTAACAGACTAATGACTGACCTGTATAGGGGAAGCCGGGGACATAAATGTAATAGGCTAATGACTGACCTGTATAGGAGGAGCCGGGGACATAAATGTAATAGACTAATGACTGACCTGTATAGAGGGAGCCAGGGACATAAATGTAATAGACTAATGACTGACCTGTATAGGGGGAGCCGGGGACATAAATGTAATAGACTAATGACTGACCTGTATAGGAGGAGCCGGGGACATAAATGTAATAGGCTAATGACTGACCTGTATAGGGGGAGCCGGGGACATAAATGTAACAGACTAATGACTGACCTGTATAGGGGGAGCCAGGGACATAAATGTAATAGACTAATGACTGACCTGTATAGGGGGAGCCAGGGACATAAATGTAATAGACTAATGACTGACCTGTATAGGGGGAGCCAGGGACATAAATGTAATAGACTAATGACTGACCTGTATAGGGGGAGCCGGGGACATAAATGTAATAGACTAATGACTGACCTGTATAGGAGGAGCCGGGGACATAAATGTAATAGGCTAATGACTGACCTGTATAGGGGGAGCCGGGGACATAAATGTAACAGACTAATGACTGACCTGTATAGGAGGAGCCGGGGACATAAATGTAATAGGCTAATGACTGACCTTTATAGGGGGAGCCGGGGACATAAATGTAATAGGCTAATGACTGACCTGTATAGGAGGAGCCGGGGATATAAATGTAATAGACTTATGACTGACCTGTATAGGGGGAGCCGGGGGATATAAATGTAATAGACTAATGACTGACCTGTATAGGAGGAGCCGGGGATATAAATGTAATAGACTAATGACTGACCTGTATAGGGGGAGCCGGGGATATAAATGTAATAGACTAATGACTGACCTGTATAGGGGGAGCCGGGGGATATAAATGTAATAGACTAATGACTGACCTGTATAGGAGGAGCCGGGGATATAAATGTAATAGACTAATGACTGACCTGTATAGGGGGAGCCGGGGATATAAATGTAATAGACTAATGACTGACCTGTATAGGAGTAGCCGGGGATATAAATGTAATAGACTTATGACTGACCTGTATAGGGGGAGCCGGGGATATAAATGTAATAGACTTATGACTGACCTGTATAGGGGGAGCCGGGGGATATAAATGTAATAGACTAATGACTGACCTGTATAGGGGGAGCCGGGGATATAAATGTAATAGACTAATGACTGACCTGTATAGGAGGAGCCGGGGGACATAAATGTAATAGAATAATGACTGACCTGTATAGGGGGAGCCGGGGACATAAATGTAATAGACTAATGACTGACCTGTATAGGAGGAGCCGGGGATATAAATGTAATAGACTTATGACTGACCTGTATAGGGGGAGCCGGGGGATATAAATGTAATAGACTAATGACTGACCTGTATAGGAGGAGCCGGGGGACATAAATGTAATAGAATAATGACTGACCTGTATAGGGGGAGCCGGGGACATAAATGTAATAGACTAATGACTGACCTGTATAGGAGGAGCCGGGGATATAAATGTAATAGAATAATGACTGACCTGTATAGGGGGAGCCGGGGACATAAATGTAATAGACTAATGACTGACCTGTATAGGGGGAGCCGGGGGATATAAATGTAATAGAATAATGACTGACCTGTATAGGGGGAGCCGGGGATATAAATGTAATAGACTTATGACTGACCTGTATAGGGGGAGCCGGGGGATATAAATGTAATAGACTAATGACTGACCTGTATAGGAGGAGCCGGGGGACATAAATGTAATAGAATAATGACTGACCTGTATAGGGGGAGCCGGGGACATAAATGTAATAGACTAATGACTGACCTGTATAGGAGGAGCCGGGGGACATAAATGTAATAGAATAATGACTGACCTGTATAGGGGGAGCCGGGGACATAAATGTAATAGACTAATGACTGACCTGTATAGGAGGAGCCGGGGATATAAATGTAATAGACTTATGACTGACCTGTATAGGGGGAGCCGGGGGATATAAATGTAATAGACTAATGACTGACCTGTATAGGAGGAGCCGGGGATATAAATGTAATAGACTAATGACTGACCTGTATAGGGGGAGCCGGGGATATAAATGTAATAGACTAATGACTGACCTGTATAGGGGGAGCCGGGGACATAAATGTAATAGGCTAATGACTGATCTGTATAGGGGGAGCCGGGGACATAAATGTAATAGACTAATGACTGACCTGTATAGGAGGAGCCGGGGATATAAATGTAATAGACTAATGACTGACCTGTATAGGGGGAGCCGGGGATATAAATGTAATAAACTAATGACTGATCTGTATAGGGGGAGCCGGGGACATAAATGTAATAGACTAATGACTGACCTGTATAGGAGGAGCCGGGGACATAAATGTAATAGACTAATGACTGACCTGTATAGGGGGAGCCGGGGATATAAATGTAATAGACTAATGACTGACCTGTATAGGGGGAGCCGGGGACATAAATGTAATAGACTAATGACTGACCTGTATAGGAGGAGCCGGGGACATAAATGTAATAGACTAATGACTGACCTGTATAGGGGGAGCCGGGGACATAAATGTAATAGACTAATGACTGACCTGTATAGGGGGAGCCGGGGATATAAATGTAATAGACTAATGACTGACCTGTATAGGAGGAGCCGGGGACATAAATGTAACAGACTAATGACTGACCTGTATAGGGGGAGCCGGGGACATAAATGTAATAGGCTAATGACTGACCTGTATAGGGGGAGCCGGGGACATAAATGTAATAGACTAATGACTGACCTGTATAGGGGGAGCCGGGGACATAAATGTAATATAGTAATGACTGACCTGTATAGGGGGAGCCGGGGACATAAATGTAACAGACTAATGACTGACCTGTATAGGAGGAGCCGGGGACATAAATGTAATAGGCTAATGACTGACCTGTATAGGAGGAGCCGGGGATATAAACGTAATAGACTAATGGCTGACCTGTATAGGAGGAGCCGGGGACATAAATGTAATAGGCTAATGACTGACCTGTATAGGAGGAGCCGGGGATATAAATGTAATAGGCTAATGACTGACCTGTATAGGAGGAACCGGGGACATAAATGTAATAGACTAATGACTGACCTGTATAGGGGGAGCCGGGGATATAAATGTAATAGGCTAATGACTGACCTGTATAGGAGGAGCCGGGGGCATAAATGTAATAGACTAATGACTGACCTGTATAGGAGGAGCCGGGGATATAAATGTAATAGACTAATGACTGACCTGTATAGGAGGAACCGGGGACATAAATGTAATAGACTAATGACTGACCTGTATAGGGGGAGCCGGGGATATAAATGTAATAGGCTAATGACTGACCTGTATAGGGGGAGCCGGGGACATAAATGTAATAGGCTAATGACTGACCTGTATAGGAGGAGCCGGGGATATAAATGTAATAGACTAATGACTGACCTGTATAGGGGGAGCCGGGGACATAAATGTAATAGACTAATGACTGACCTGTATAGGAGGAGCCGGGGACATAAATGTAATAGACTAATGACTGACCTGTATAGGGGGAGCCGGGGACATAAATGTAATAGACTAATGACTGACATGTATAGGGGGAGCCGGGGATATAAATGTAATAGACTAATGACTGACCTGTATAGGAGGAGCCGAGGACATAAATGTAATAGACTAATGACTGACCTGTATAGGGGGAGCCGTGGATATAAATGTAATAGACTAATGACTGACCTGTATAGGGGGAGCCGGGGACATAAATGTAATAGACTAATGACTGACCTGTATAGGAGGAGCCGTGGATATAAATGTAATAGACTAATGACTGACCTGTATAGGAGGAGCCGGGGATATAAATGTAATAGACTAATGACTGACCTGTATAGGAGGAGCCGGGGACATAAATGTAATAGACTAATGACTGACCTGTATAGGGGGAGCCGGAGACATAAATGTAATAGACTAATGACTGACCTGTATAGGAGAAGCCGGGGACATAAATGTAATAGACTAATGACTGACCTGTATAGGAGGAGCCGGGGACAAAAATGTAATAGACTAATGACTGACCTGTATAGGAGGAGCCGGGGACATAAATGTAATAGACTAATGACTGACCTGTATAGGAGGAGCCGGGGATATAAATGTAATAGACTAATGACTGACCTGTATAGGGGGAGCCGGGGATATAAATGTAATAGACTAATGACTGACCTGTATAGGGGGAGCCGGGGATATAAATGTAATACTCTAATGACTGACCTGTATAGGAGGAGCCGGGGATATAAATGTAATACTCTAATGACTGACCTGTATAGGAGGAGCCGGGGATATAAATGTAATACTCTAATGACTGATCTGTATAGGGGGAGCCAGGGATATAAATGTAATATACTAATGACTGACCTGTATAGGAGGAGCCGGGGATATAAATGTAATACTCTAATGACTGACCTGTATAGGGGGAGCCGGGGACATAAATGTAATAGGCTAATGACTGACCTGTATAGGGGGAGCCGGGGATATAGATGTAATAGACTAATGACTGACCTGTATAAGAGGAGCCAGGGATATAAATGTAATAGACTAATGACTGACCTGTATAGGAGGAGCCGGGGATATAAATGTAATAGACTAATGACTGACCTGTATAGGGGGAGCCGGGGATATAAATGTAATAGACTAATGACTGACCTGTATAGGGGGAGCCGGGGATATAAATGTAATAGACTAATGACTGACCTGTATAGGAGGAGCCGGGGACATAAATGTAATAGACTAATGACTGACCTGTATAGGGGGAGCCGGGGATATAAATGTAATAGACTAATGACTGACCTGTATAGGAGGAGCCGGGGACATAAATGTAATAGACTAATGACTGACCTGTATAGGGGGAGCCGGGGATATAAATGTAATAGACTAATGACTGACCTGTATAGGGGGAGCCGGGGATATAAATGTAATAGACTAATGACTGACCTGTATAGGAGGAGCCGGGGATATAAATGTAATACTCTAATGACGGACCTGTATAGGGGGAGCCGGGGATATAAATGTAATAGACTAATGACTGACCTGTATAGGGGGAGCCGGGGATATAAATGTAATAGACTAATGACTGACCTGTATAGGGGGAGCCGGGGATATAAATGTAATAGACTAATGACTGACCTGTATAGGAGGAGCCGGGGACATAAATGTAATAGACTAATGACTGACCTGTATAGGGGGAGCCGGGGATATAAATGTAATAGACTAATGACTGACCTGTATAGGAGGAGCCGGGGACATAGATGTAATAGACTAATGACTGACCTGTATAGGGGGAGCCGGGGATATAAATGTAATAGACTAATGACTGACCTGTATAGCGGGAGCCGGGGATATAAATGTAATAGACTAATGACTGACCTGTATAGGAGGAGCCAGGGACATAAATGTAATACTCTAATGACTGACCTGTATAGGGGGAGCCGGGGATATAAATGTAATACTCTAATGACTGACCTGTATAGGGGGAGCCGGGGATATAAATGTAATACTCTAATGACTGACCTGTATAGGGGGAGCCGGGGATATAAATGTAATAGGCTAATGACTGACCTGTATATGAGGAGCCGGGGATATAAATGTAATAGACTAATGACTGACCTGTATAGGGGGAGCCGGGGATATAAATGTAATAGACTAATGACTGACCTGTATAGGGGGAGCCGGGGATATAAATGTAATAGACTAATGACTGACCTGTATAGGGGGAGCCGGGGACATAAATGTAGTAGACTAATGACTGACCTGTATAGGGGGAGCCGGGGACATAAATGTAATAGACTAATGACTGACCTGTATAGGAGGAGCCGGAGACATAAATGTAATAGACTAATGACTGACCTGTATAGGGGGATCCGGGGATATAAATGTAATAGACTAATGACTGACCTGTATAGGAGGAGCCGGGGACATAAATGTAATAGACTAATGACTGACCTGTATAGGGGGAGCCGGGGACATAAATGTAATAGACTAATGACTGACCTGTATAGGAGGAGCCGGAGACATAAATGTAATAGACTAATGATTGACCTGTATAGGGGGAGCCGGGGATATAAATGTAATAGGCTAATGACTGACCTGTATATGAGGAGCCGGGGATATAAATGTAATAGACTAATGACTGACCTGTATAGGAGGAGCCGGGGATATAAATGTAATAGACTAATGACTGACCTGTATAGGAGGAGCCGGGGATATAAATGTAATAGACTAATGACTGACCTGTATAGGAGGAGCCGGGGACATAAATGTAATAGACTAATGACTGACCTGTATAGGAGGAGCCGGGGACATAAATGTAATAGACTAATGACTGACCTGTATAGGAGGAGCCGGGGACATAAATGTAATAGACTAATGACTGACCTGTATAGGGGGATCCGGGGACATAAATGTAATAGACTAATGACTGACCTGTATAGGAGGAGCCGGGGACATAAATGTAATAGACTAATGACTGACCTGTATAGGGGGAGCCGGGGACATAAATGTAATAGACTAATGACTGACCTGTATAGGAGGAGCCGGGGACATAAATGTAATAGGCTAATGACTGACCTGTATAGGAGGAGCCGGGGATATAAATGTAATAGACTAATGACTGACCTGTATAGGGGGAACCGGGGATATAAATGTAATAGGCTAATGACTGACCTGTATAGGGGGAGCCGGGGATATAAATGTAATAGGCTAATGACTGACCTGTATAGGGGGAGCCGGGGACATAAATGTAATAGGCTAATGACTGACCTGTATAGGGGGAGCCGGGGACATAAATGTAATAGGCTAATGACTGACCTGTATAGGGGGAGCCGGGGATATAAATGTAATATACTAATGACTGACCTGTATAGGAGGAGCCGGGGACATAAATGTAATAGACTAAAGACTGACCTGTATAGGAGGAGCCGGGGATATAAATGTAATAGGCTAATGACTGACCTGTATAGGGGGAGCCTGGGACATAAATGTAATAGACTAATGACTGACCTGTATAGGGGGAGCCGGGGACATAAATGTAATAGGCTAATGACTGACCTGTATAGGGGGAGCCGGGGATATAAATGTAATAGACTAATGACTGACCTGTATAGGAGGAGCCGGGGATATAAATGTAATAGGCTAATGACTGACCTGTATAGGGGGAGCCGGGGACATAAATGTAATAGACTAATGACTGACCTGTATAGGAGGAGCCGGAGATATAAATGTAATAGACTAATGACTGACCTGTATAGGAGGAGCCGGGGGCATAAATGTAATAGGCTAATGACTGACCTGTATAGGAGGAGCCGGGGACATAAATGTAATAGACTAATGACTGACCTGTATAGGAGGAACCGGGGACATAAATGTAATAGACTAATGACTGACCTGTATAGGAGGAGCCGAGGATATAAATGTAATAGACTAATGACTGACCTGTATAGGGGGAGCCGGGGATATAAATGTAATAGACTAATGACTGACCTGTATAGAGGGAGCCGGGGACATAAATGTAATAGACTAATGACTGACCTGTATAGGGGGAGCCGGGGACATAAATGTAATAGACTAATGACTGACCTGTATAGGGGGAGCCGGGGACATAAATGTAATAGACTAATGACTGACCTGTATAGGGGGAGCCGGGGATATAAATGTAATAGACTAATGACTGACCTGTATAGGAGGAGCCGGGGATATAAATGTAATAGACTAATGACTGACCTGTATAGGAGGAGCCGGGGACATAAATGTAATAGACTAATGACTGACCTGTATAGGAGGAGCCGAGGACATAAATGTAATAGACTAATGACTGACCTGTATAGGAGAAGCCGGGGATATAAATGTAATAGACTAATGACTGACCTGTATAGGAGGAGCCGGGGATATAAATGTAATAGACTAATGACTGACCTGTATAGGAGGAGCCGGGGACATAAATGTAATAGACTAATGACTGACCTGTATAGGAGAAGCCGGGGATATAAATGTAATAGACTAATGACTGACCTGTATAGGGGGAGCCGGGGACATAAATGTAATAGGCTAATGACTGACCTGTATAGGAGGAGCCGGGGGATATAAATGCAATAGACTAATGACTGACCTGTATAGGAGGAGCCGGGGACATAAATGTAATAGACTAATGACTGACCTGTATAGGAGGAGCCGGGGATATAAATGTAATAGACTAATGACTGACCTGTATAGGGGGAGCCGGGGATATAAATGTAATAGACTAATGACTGACCTGTATAGGAGGAGCCGGGGACATAAATGTAATAGACTAATGACTGACCTGTATAGGAGGAGCCGGGGACATAAATGTAATAGACTAATGACTGACCTGTATAGGAGGAGCCGGGGACATAAATGTAATAGACTAATGACTGACCTGTATAGGAGGAGCCGGGGGCATAAATGTAATAGACTAATGACTGACCTGTATAGGAGGAGCCGGGGATATAAATGTAATAGATTAATGACTGACCTGTATAGGGGGAGCCGGGGATATAAATGTAATAGACTAATGACTGACCTGTATAGGAGGAGCCGGGGGCATAAATGTAATAGACTAATGACTGACCTGTATAGGAGGAGCCGGGGATATAAATGTAATAGATTAATGACCGACCTGTGTAGGGGGAGCCGGGGATATAAATGTAATAGACTAATGACTGACCCGTATAGGAGGAGCCGGGGACATAAATGTAGTAGACTAATGACTGACCTGTATAGGAGGAGCCGGGGATATAAATGTAATAGACTAATGACTGACCTGTATAGGAGGAGCCGGGGACATAAATGTAATAGACTAATGACTGACCTGTATAGGGGGAGCCGGGGATATAAATGTAATAGACTAATGACTGACCTGTATAGGAGGAGCCGGGGACATAAATGTAATAGACTAATGACTGACCTGTATAGGAGGAGCCGGGGATATAAATGTAATAGACTAATGACTGACCTGTATAGGAGGAGCCGGGGATATAAATGTAATAGACTAATGACTGACCTGTATAGGAGGAGCCGGGGACATAAATGTAATAGACTAATGACTGACCTGTATAGGAGGAGCCGGAGACATAAATGTAGTAGACTAATGACTGACCTGTATAGGGGGAGCCGGGGACATAAATGTAGTAGACTAATGACTGACCTGTATAGGGGGAGCCGGGGACATAAATGTAATAGACTAATGACTGACCTGTATAGGGGGAGCCGGGGACATAAATGTAATAGACTAATGACTGACCTGTATAGGGGGAGCCGGGGACATAAATGTAGTAGACTAATGACTGACCTCTATAGGGGGAGCCGGGGACATAAATGTAATAGACTAATGACTGACCTGTATAGGGGGAGCCGGGGACATAAATGTAATAGACTAATGACTGACCTGTATAGGGGTAGCCAGGGGTCATAAATGTAATAGACTAATGACTGACCTGTATAGGGGGAGCCAGGGGTCATAAATGTAATAGACTAATGACTGACCTGTATAGGAGGAGCCAGGGACATAAATGTAATAGACTAATGACTGACCTGTATAGGGGGAGCCGGGGACATAAATGTAATAGACTAATGACTGACCTGTATAGGGGGAGCCAGGAACATAAATGTAGTAGACTAATGACTGACCTGTATAGGAGGAGCCGGGGACATAAATGTAGTAGACTAATGACTGACCTGTATAGGGGGAGTCGGGGACATAAATGTAATAGACTAATGACTGACCTGTATAGGAGGAGCCGGGGACATAAATGTAGTAGACTAATGACTGACCTGTATAGGAGGAGCCGGGGACATAAATGTAGTAGACTAATGACTGACCTGTATAGGAGGAGCCGGGGATATAAATGTAATAGACTAATGACTGACCTGTATAGGGGGAGCCGGGGACATAAATGTAATAGACTAATGACTGACCTGTATAGGGGGAGCCGGGGACATAAATGTAATAGACTAATCACTGACCTGTATAGGAGGAGCCAAGGACATAAATGTAATAGACTAATGACTGACCTGTATAGGGGGAGCCGGGGATATAAATGTAATAGACTAATGACTGACCTGTATAGGGGGAGCCGGGGACATAAATGTAATAGACTAATGACTGACCTGTATAGGGGGAGCCGGGGGCATAAATGTAATAGACTAAGGACTTACCTGTATAGAAGGAGCCGGGGACATAAATGTAATAGGCTAATGACTGACCTGTATAGGGGGATCCGGGGACATAAATGTAATAGACTAATGACTGACCTGTATAGGAGGAGCCGGGGACATAAATGTAATAGACTAATGACTGACCTGTATAGGAGGAGTCGGGGACATAAATGTAATAGACTAATGACTGACCTGTATAGGAGGAGCCGGGGACATAAATGTAATAGACTAATGACTGACCTGTATAGGGGGAGCCGGGGATATAAATGTAATAGACTAATGACTGACCTGTATAGGAGGAGCCGGGGACATAAATGTAATAGGCTAATGACTGACCTGTATAGGAGGAGCCGGGGACATAAATGTAATAGACTAATGACTGACCTGTATAGGGGGATCCGGGGACATAAATGTAATAGACTAATGACTGACCTGTATAGGAGGAGCCGGGGATATAAATGTAATAGACTAATGACTGACCTGTATAGGGGGAGCCGGGGACATAAATGTAATAGACTAATGACTGACCTGTATAGGGGGATCCGGGGACATAAATGTAATAGGCTAATGACTGACCTGTATAGGAGGAGCCGGGGACATAAATGTAATAGACTAATGACTGACCTGTATAGGGGGATCCGGGGACATAAATGTAATAGACTAATGACTGACCTGTATAGGGGGAGCCGGGGACATAAATGTAATAGACTAATGACTGACCTGTATAGGGGGAGCCGGGGACATAAATGTAATAGACTAATGACTGACCTGTATAGGGGGAGCCGAGAACATAAATGTAATAGACTAATGACTGACCTGTATAGGGGGAGCCGGGGGCATAAATGTAATACTCTAATGACTGACCTGTATAGGGGGAGCCGGGGATATAAATGTAATAGACTAATGACTGACCTGTATAGGAGGAGCCGGGGACATAAATGTAATAGACTAATGACTGACCTGTATAGGGGGAGCCGGGGGCATAAATGTAATACTCTAATGACTGACCTGTATAGGGGGAGCCGGGGGCATAAATGTAATAGGCTAATGACTGACCTGTATAGGAGGAGTCGGGGACATAAATGTAATAGACTAATGACTGACCTGTATAGGAGGAGCCAGGGATTTAAATGTAATAGACTAATGACTGACCTGTATAGGGGGAGCCGGGGACATAAATGTAATAGACTAATGACTGACCTGTATAGGAGGAGCCGGGGATATAAATGTAATAGACTAATGACTGACCTGTATAGGGGGAGCCGGGGACATAAATGTAATAGACTAATGACTGACCTGTATAGGGGGAGCCGGGGACATAAATGTAATAGACTAATCACTGACCTGTATAGGAGGAGCCAAGGACATAAATGTAATAGACTAATGACTGACCTGTATAGGGGGAGCCGGGGATATAAATGTAATAGACTAATGAATGACCTGTATTGGGTGAGCCGGGGGCATAAATGTAATATACTAATGACTGACCTGTATAGGACGAGCCGGGGACATAAATGTAATATACTAATGACTGACCTGTATAGGAGGAGCCGGGGATATAAATGTAATAGACTAATGACTGACCTGTATAGGGGGAGCCGGGGACATAAATGTAATAGACTAATGACTGACCTGTATAGGAGGAGCCAGGGACATAAATGTAATAGACTAATGACTGCCCTGTATAGGGGGAGCCGGGGACATAAATGTAATAGACTAATGACTGACCTGTATAGGAGGAGCCGGGGACATAAATGTAATAGACTAATGACTGACCTGTATAGGAGGAGCCGGGGACATAAATGTAATAGACTAATGACTGACCTGTATAGGAGGAGCCGGGGACATAAATGTAATAGACTAATGACTGACCTGTATAGGAGGAGCCGGGGACATAAATGTAATAGACTAATGACTGACCTGTATAGGAGGAGCCGGGGATATAAATGTAATAGACTAATGACTGACCTGTATAGGAGGAGCCGGGGACATAAATGTAATAGACTAATGACTGACCTGTATAGGAGGAGCCGGGGATATAAATGTAATAGACTAATGACTGACCTGTATAGGGGGAGCCGGGGACATAAATGTAATAGACTAATGACTGACCTGTATAGGAGGAGCCGGGGACATAAATGTAATAGACTAATGACTGACCTGTATAGGGGGAGCCGGGGATATAAATGTAATAGACTAATGACTGACCTGTATAGGGGGAGCCGGGGACATAAATGTAATAGACTAATGACTGACCTGTATAGGGGGAGCCGGGGACATAAATGTAATAGACTAATGACTGACCTGTATAGGGGGAGCCGGGGACATAAATGTAATAGACTAATGACTGACCTGTATAGGGGGAGCCGGGGACATAAATGTAATAGACTAATGACTGACCTGTATAGGAGGAGCCGGGGACATAAATGTAATAGACTAATGACTGACCTGTATAGGAGGAGCCGGGGACATAAATGTAATAGACTAATGACTGACCTGTATAGGAGGAGCCGGGGACATAAATGTAATAGACTAATGACTGACCTGTATAGGAGGAGCCGGGGACATAAATGTAATAGACTAATGACTGACCTGTATAGGGGGAGCCGGGGACATAAATGTAATAGACTAATGACTGACCTGTATAGGGGGAGCCGGGGACATAAATGTAATAGACTAATGACTGACCTGTATAGGAGGAGCCGGGGACATAAATGTAATAGACTAATGACTGACCTGTATAGGAGGAGCCGGGGACATAAATGTAATAGACTAATGACTGACCTGTATAGGAGGAGCCGGGGACATAAATGTAATAGACTAATGACTGACCTGTATAGGAGGAGCCGGGGACATAAATGTAATAGACTAATGACTGACCTGTATAAGGGGAGCCGAGGACATAAATGTAATAGACTAATGACTGACCTGTATAGGGGGAGCCGGGGACATAAATGTAATAGACTAATGACTGACCTGTATAGGGGGAGCCGGGGGCATAAATGTAATAGACTAATGACTTACCTGTATAGAAGGAGCCGGGGACATAAATGTAATAGGCTAATGACTGACCTGTATAGGGGGATCCGGGGACATAAATGTAATAGACTAATGACTGACCTGTATAGGAGGAGCCGGGGACATAAATGTAATAGACTAATGACTGACCTGTATAGGAGGAGCCGGGGACATAAATGTAATAGACTAATGACTGACCTGTATAGGGGGAGCCGGGGACATAAATGTAATAGACTAATGACTGACCTGTATAGGGGGATCCGGGGACATAAATGTAATAGGCTAATGACTGACCTGTATAGGAGGAGCCGGGGACATAAATGTAATAGACTAATGACTGACCTGTATAGGAGGAGCCGGGGATATAAATGTAATAGACTAATGACTGACCTGTATAGGAGGAGCCGGGGACATAAATGTAATAGACTAATGACTGACCTGTATAGGGGGAGCCGGGGGCATAAATGTAATACTCTAATGACTGACCTGTATAGGGGGAGCCGGGGGCATAAATGTAATAGGCTAATGACTGACCTGTATAGGAGGAGCCAGGGATTTAAATGTAATAGACTAATGACTGACCTGTATAGGGGGAGCCGGGGACATAAATGTAATAGACTAATGACTGACCTGTATAGGAGGAGCCGGGGATATAAATGTAATAGACTAATGACTGACCTGTATAGGAGGAGCCGGGGATATAAATGTAATAGGCTAATGACTGACCTGTATAGGAGGAGCCGGGGATATAAATGTAATAGACTAATGACTGACCTGTATAGGAGGAGCCGGGGATATAAATGTAATAGACTAATGACTGACCTGTATAGGGGGATCCGGGGACATAAATGTAATAGACTAATGACTGACCTGTATAGGGGGAGCCGGGGACATAAATGTAATAGACTAATGACTGACCTGTATAGGAGGAGCCAGGGATATAAATGTAATAGACTAATGACTGACCTGTATAGGAGGAGCCGGAGACATAAATGTAATAGGCTAATGACTGACCTGTATAGGGGGATCCGGGGACATAAATGTAATAGACTAATGACTGACCTGTATAGGGGGATCCGGGGACATAAATGTAATAGACTAATGACTGACCTGTATAGGGGGAGCCGGGGACATAAATGTAATAGACTAATGACTGACCTGTATAGGAGGAGCCGGGGACATAAATGTAATATACTAATGACTGACCTGTATAGGAGGAGTCGGGGACATAAATGTAATAGACTATTGATTGACCTGTATAGGGGCAGCCGGGGACATAAATGTAATAGACTAATGACTGACCTGTATAGGAGGAGCCAGGGACATAAATGTAATAGACTAATGACTGACCTGTATAGGAGGAGCCGGGGACATAAATGTAATAGACTAATGACTGACCTGTATAGGGGCAGCCGGGGACATAAATGTAATATACTAATGACTGACCTGTATAGGGGGAGCCGGGGATATAAATGTAATAGACTGATGACTGACCTGTATAGGATGAGCCGGGGACATAAATGTAATAGGCTAATGACTGACCTGTATAGGGGCAGCCGGGGACATAAATGTAATAGACTAATGACTGACCTGTATAGGGGGAGCCGGGGACATAAATGTAATAGACTATTGATTGACCTGTATAGGGGCAGCCGGGGACATAAATGTAATAGACTAATGACTGACCTGTATAGGAGGAGCCAGGGACATAAATGTAATAGACTAATGACTGACCTGTATAGGAGAAGCCGGGGACATAAATGTAATAGGCTAATGACTGACCTGTATAGGGGGAACCGGGGACATAAATGTAATAGACTAATGACTGACCTGTATAGGGGGAGCCGGGGACATAAATGTAATAGGCTAATGACTGACCTGTATAGGAGGAGCCGGGGACATAAATGTAATAGACTAATGACTGACCTGTATAGAGGGAGCCGGGGACATAAATGTAATAGGCTATTGACTGACCTGTATAGGGGGAACTGGGGATATAAATGTAATAGACTAATGACTGACCTGTATAGGGGGAACCGGGGACATAAATGTAATAGAATAATGACTGACCTGTATAGGGGGAGCCGGGGACATAAATGTAATAGACTAATGACTGACCTGTATAGGGGGAACCGGGGATATAAATGTAATAGACTAATGACTGACCTGTATAGGGGGAGCCGGGGATATAAATGTAATAGACTAATGACTGACCTGTATAGGAGGAGCCGGGGATATAAATGTAATAGACTAATGACTGACCTGTATAGGGGGAGCCGGGGACATAAATGTAATAGACTAATGACTGACCTGTATAGGGGGAGCCGGGGACAAAAATGTAATAGACTAATGACTGACCTGTATAGGGGGAGCCGGGGACATAAATGTAATAGAATAATGACTGACCTGTATAGGGGGAACCGGGGATATAAATGTAATAGACTAATGACTGACCTGTATAGGGGGAGCCGGGGACATAAATGTAATAGAATAATGACTGACCTGTATAGGGGGAGCCGGGGACATAAATGTAATAGAATAATGACTGACCTGTATAGGGGGAACCGGGGATATAAATGTAATAGGCTAATGACTGACCTGTATAGGGGGAGCCGGGGACATAAATGTAATAGAATAATGACTGACCTGTATAGGGGGAACCGGGGACATAAATGTAATAGAATAATGACTGACCTGTATAGGGGGAGCCGGGGACATAAATGTAATAGACTAATGACTGACCTGTATAGGGGGAACCGGGGATATAAATGTAATAGACTAATGACCGACCTGTATAGGGGGAGCCGGGGACATAAATGTAATAGACTAATGACTGACCTGTATAGGAGGAGCCGGGGACATAAATGTAATAGAATAATGACTGACCTGTATAGGGGGAACCGGGGACATAAATGTAATAGAATAATGACTGACCTGTATAGGGGGAGCCGGGGACATAAATGTAATAGACTAATGACTGACCTGTATAGGGGGAACCGGGGATATAAATGTAATAGACTAATGACTGACCTGTATAGGGGGAACCGGGGATATAAATGTAATAGACTTATGACTGACCTGTATAGGGGGAGCCGGGGACATAAATGTAATAGAATAATGACTGACCTGTATAGGGGAAACCGGGGACATAAATGTAATAGAATAATGACTGACCTGTATAGGGGGAGCCGGGGACATAAATGTAATAGACTAATGACTGACCTGTATAGGGGGAGCCGGGGATATAAATGTAATAGACTAATGACTGACCTGTATAGGGGGAGCCGGGGACATAAATGTAATAGAATAATGACTGACCTGTATAGGGGGAGCCGGGGACATAAATGTAATAGGCTAATGACTGACCTGTATAGGGGGAGCCGGGGACATAAATGTAATAGACTAATGACTGACCTGTATAGGAGGAGCCTGGGACATAAATGTTATAGGCTAATGACTGACCTGTATAGGAGGAGCCGGGGACATAAATGTAATAGACTAATGACTGACCTGTATAGGAGGAGCCGGAGACATAAATGTAATAGACTAATGACTGACCTGTATAGGAGGAGCCGGAGACATAAATGTTATAGGCTAATGACTGACCTGTATAGGAGGAGCCTGGGACATAAATGTTATAGGCTAATGACTGACCTGTATAGGAGGAGCCGGGGACATAAATGTAATAGACTAATGACTGACCTGTATAGGAGGAGCCGGAGACATAAATGTAATAGACTAATGACTGACCTGTATAGGGGGAGCCGGGGACATAAATGTAATATACTAATGACGGACCTGTATAGGGGGAGCCGGGGATATAAATGTAATAGACTAATGACTGACCTGTATAGGGGGAGCCGGGGATATAAATGTAATAGACTAATGACTGACCTGTATAGGGGGAGCCGGGGACATAAATGTAATAGACTAATGACTGACCTGTATAGGGGGAGCCGGGGATATAAATGTAATAGACTAATGACTGACCTGTATAGGGGGAGCCGGGGATATAAATGTAATAAACTAATGACTGACCTGTATAGGAGGAGCCGGGGACATAAATGTAATAGACTAATGACTGACCTGTATAGGGGGAGCCGGAGACATAAATGTAATAGACTAATGACTGACCTGTATAGGGGGAGCCGGAGACATAAATGTAATAGACTAATGACTGACCTGTATAGGAGGAGCCGAGGGCATAAATGTAATAGACTAATGACTGACCTGTATAGGGGGAGCTGGAGACATAAATGTAATAGACTAATGACTGACCTGTATAGGAGGAGCCGGGGACATAAATGTAATAGACTAATGACTGACCTGTATAGAGGGAGCCAAGGGCATAAATGTAATAGACTAATGACTGACCTGTATAGGGGGAGCCGGGGACATAAATGTAATATACAAATGACAGACCTGTATAGGAGGAGCCGGGAATATAAATGTAATAGACTAATGACTGACCTGTATAGGGGGAGCCGGGGACATAAATGTAATAGGCTAATGACTGACCTGTATAGGGGGAGCCGGAGACATAAATGTAATAGACTAATGACTGACCTGTATAGGAGGAGCCGGGGACATAAATGTAATAGACTAATGACTGACCTGTATAGGGGGAGCCGGGGACATAAATGTAATAGGCTAATGACTGACCTGTATAGAGGGAGCCAAGGGCATAAATGTAATAGACTAATGACTGACCTGTATAGGAGGAGCCGGGGACATAAATGTAATAGGCTAATGACTGACCTGTATAGGAGGAGCCGGGGACCTAAATGTAATAGACTAATGACTGACCTGTATAGGGGGAGCCGGGGATATAAATGTAATAGACTAATGACTGACCTGTATAGGGGCAGCCGGGGACATAAATGTAATAGACTAATGACTGACCTGTATAGGAGGAGCCGGGGACATAAATGTAATAGACTAATGACTGACCTGTATAGGGGGAGCCGGGGATATAAATGTAATAGACTAATGACTGACCTGTATAGGGGGAGCCGGGGACATAAATGTAATAGGCTAATGACTGACCTGTATAGGAGGAGCCGGGGACATAAATGTAATAGACTAATGACTGACCTGTATAGGAGGAGCCGGGGACATAAATGTAATAGGCTAATGACTGACCTGTATAGGGGGAGCCGGGGATATAAATGTAATAGACTAATGACTGACCTGTATAGGGGGAGCCGGGGACATAAATGTAATAGGCTAATGACTGACCTGTATAGGAGGAGCCGGGGACATAAATGTAATAGACTAATGACTGACCTGTATAGGAGGAGCCGGGGACATAAATGTAATAGGCTAATGACTGACCTGTATAGGGGGACCCGGGGACATAAATGTAATATACTAATGACTGACCTGTATAGGGGGAGCCGAGGGCATAAATGTAATAGACTAATGACTGACCTGTATAGGAGGAGCCGGGGATATAAATGTAATAGACTAATGACTGACCTGTATAGGAGGAGCCGGGGACATAAATGTAATAGACTAATGACTGACCTGTATAGGGGGAGCCGGGGACATAAATGTAATAGACTAATGACTGACCTGTATAGGAGGAGCCGGGGATATAAATGTAATAGACTAATGACTGACCTGTATAGGAGGAGCCGGGGACATAAATGTAATAGACTAATGACTGACCTGTATAGGGGGAGCCGGGGACATAAATGTAATAGACTAATGACTGACCTGTATAGGAGGAGCCGGGGACATAAATGTAATAGACTAATGACTGACCTGTATAGGGGGAGCCGGGGACATAAATGTAATAGACTAATGACTGACCTGTATAGGAGGAGCCGGGGACATAAATGTAATAAACTAATGACTGACCTGTATAGGAGGAGCCGGGGACATAAATGTAATAGACTAATGACTGACCTGTATAGGGGGAGCCGGAGACATAAATGTAATAGACTAATGACTGACCTGTATAGGGGGAGCCGGAGACATAAATGTAATAGACTAATGACTGACCTGTATAGGGGGAGCCGGGGATATAAATGTAATAGACTAATGACTGACCTGTATAGGGGGAGCCGGGGACATAAATGTAATAGACTAATGACTGACCTGTATAGGAGGAGCCGGGGACATAAATGTAATAGACTAATGACTGACCTGTATAGGAGGAGCCGGGGACATAAATGTAATAGACTAATGACTGACCTGTATAGGAGGAGCCGAGGACATAAATGTAATAGACTAATGACTGACCTGTATAGGAGGAGCCGGGGATATAAATGTAATAGACTAATGACTGACCTGTATAGGAGGAGCCGGGGATATAAATGTAATAGGCCAATGACTGACCTGTATAGGAGGAGCCGAGGATATAAATGTAATAGACTAATCACTGACCTGTATAGGGGGAGCCGGGGACATAAATGTAATAGACTAATGACTGACCTGTATAGGGGGAGCCGGGGACATAAATGTAATAGACTAATGACTGACCTGTATAGGGGGAGCCGGGGATATAAATGTAATAGACTAATGACTGACCTGTATAGGGGGAGCCGGGGACATAAATGTAATAGACTAATGACTAACCTGTATAGGGGGAGCCGGGGATATAAATGTAATAGACTAATGACTGACCTGTATAGGAGGAGCCGGGGACATAAATGTAATAGACTAATGACTGACCTGTATAGGAGGAGCCGAGGACATAAATGTAATAGACTAATGACTGACCTGTATAGGGGGAGCCGGGGACATAAATGTAATAGACTAATGACTGTCCTGTATAGGGGGAGCCGGGGATATATATGTAATAGACTAATGACTGACCTGTATAGGAGGAGCCGGGGATATAAATGTAATAGACTAATGACTGACCTGTATAGGGGGAGCCGGGGATATAAATGTAATAGACTAATGACTGACCTGTATAGGAGGAGCCGGGGACATAAATGTAATAGACTAATGACTGTCCTGTATAGGGGGAGCCGGGGATATATATGTAATAGACTAATGACTGACCTGTATAGGGGGAGCCGGGGACATAAATGTAATAGGCTAATGACTGACCTGTATAGGGGGAGCCGGGGACATAAATGTAATAGACTAATGACTGACCTATATAGGGGGAGCCGAGGACATAAATGTAATAGACTAATGACTAACCTGTATAGGGGGAGCCGGGGACATAAATGTAATAGACTAATGACTGACCTGTATAGGAGGAGCCGGGACATAAATGTAATAGACTATTGATTGACCTGTATAGGGGGAGCCGGGGACATAAATGTAATAGACTAATGACTGACCTGTATAGGAGGAGCCGAGGGCATAAATGCAATAGACCAATGACTGACCTGTATAGGGGGAGCCGGGGATATAAATGTAATATACTAATGACTGACCTGTATAGGAGGAGCCGGGGACATAAATGTAATAGACTAATGACTGACCTGTATAGGAGGAGCCGGGACATAAATGTAATAGACTATTGATTGACCTGTATAGGGGGAGCCGGGGACATAAATGTAATAGGCTAATGACTGACCTGTATAGGGGGATCCGGGGATATAAATGTAATATACTAATGACTGACCTGTATAGGGGGAGCCGGGACATAACTGTAATAGACTAATGACTGACCTGTATAGGGGGAGCCGGGGACATAAATGTAATAGGCTAATGACTGACCTGTATAGGGGGAGCCGGGGACATAAATGTAATAGACTAATGACTGACCTGTATAGGGGGAGCCGGGGATATAAATGTAATATACTAATGACTGACCTGTATAGGGGGAGCCGGGGACATAAATGTAATATACTAATGACTGACCTGTATAGGGGGAGCCGGGGACATAAATGTAATAGACTAATGACTGACCTGTATAGGAGGAGCCGGGGACATAAATGTAATAGACTAATGACTGACCTGTATAGGAGGAGCCGGGGACATAAATGTAATAGACTAATGACTGACCTGTATAGGGGGAGCCGGGGATATAAATGTAATAGACTAATGACTGACCTGTATAGGGGGAGCCGGGGATATAAATGTAATAGACTAATGACTGACCTGTATAGGGGGAGCCGGGAACATAAATGTAATCGACTAATGACTGACCTGTATAGGGGGAACCGGGAACATAAATGTAATAGACTAATGACTGACCTGTATAGGAGAAGCCGGGGACATAAATGTAATAGACTAATGACTGACCTGTATAGGGGGAGCCGGGGACATAAATGTAATAGACTAATGACTGACCTGTATAGGGGGAGCCGGGGATATAAATGTAATAGACTAATGACTGACCTGTATAGGAGGAGCCGGGGACATAAATGTAATAGACTAATGACTGACCTGTATAGGAGGAGCCGGGGACATAAATGTAATAGACTAATGACTGACCTGTATAGGGGGAGCCGGAGACATAAATGTAATAAACTAATGACTGACCTGTATAGGGGGAGCCGGGGACATAAATGTAATAGACTAATGACTGACCTGTATAGGAGGAGCCGGGGATATAAATGTAATAGACTAATGACTGACCTGTATAGGGGGAGCCGGGGACATAAATGTAATAGACTAATGACTGACCTGTATAGGGGGAGCCGGGGACATAAATGTAATAGACTAATGACTGACCTGTATAGGAGGAGTCGGGGACATAAATGTAATAGACTAATGACTGACCTGTATAGGGGGAGCCGGGGATATAAATGTAATAGACTAATGACTGACCTGTATAGGAGGAGCCGGGGATATAAATGTAATAGGCTAATGACTAACCTGTATAGGGGGAGCCGGGGACATAAATGTAATAGACTAATGACTGACCTGTATAGGGGGATCCGGGGACATAAATGTAATAGACTAATGACTGACCTGTATAGGGGCAGCCGGGGACATAAATGTAATAGACTAATGACTGACCTGTATAGGGGGATCCGGGGACATAAATGTAATAGACTAATGACTGACCTGTATAGGGGGAGCCGGGGACATAAATGTAATAGACTAATGACTAACCTGTATAGGGGGAGCCGGGGACATAAATGTAATAGACTAATGACTGACCTGTATAGGGGGATCCGGGGACATAAATGTAATAGACTAATGACTGACCTGTATAGGAGGAGCCAGGGACATAAATGTAATATACTAATGACTGACCTGTATAGGGGGAGCCGGGGACATAAATGTAATAGACTAATGACTGACCTGTATAGGAGGAGCCAGGGACATAAATGTAATAGTCTAATGACTGACCTGTATAGGGGCAGCCGGGGACATAAATGTAATAGACTAATGACTGACCTGTATAGGGGGATCCGGGGACATAAATGTAATAGACTAATGACTGACCTGTATAGGGGGAGCCGGGGACATAAATGTAATAGACTAATGACTGACCTGTATAGGAGGATCCGGGGACATAAATGTAATAGACTAATGACTGACCTGTATAGGAGTAGCCGGGGACATAAATGTAATATACTAATGACTGACCTGTATAGGAGGAGCCGGGGATATAAATGTAATAGACTAATGACTGACCTGTATAGGAGGAGCGGGGACATAAATGTAATAGACTAATGACTGACCTGTATAGGGGGAGCCGGGGACATAAATGTAATATACAAATGACAGACCTGTATAGGAGGAGCCGGGGACATAAATGTAATAGGCTAATGACTGACCTGTATAGGAGGAGCCGGAGACATAAATGTAATAGGCTAATGACTGACCTGTATAGGGGGAGCCGGGGACATAAATGTAATAGACTAATGACTGACCTGTATAGGGGGAGCCGGGTACATAAATGTAATAGACTAATGACTGACCTGTATAGGGGGAGCCGGGGACATAAATGTAATAGGCTAATGACTGATCTGTATAGGAGGAGCCGGGGACATAAATGTAATAGACTAATGACTGACCTGTATAGGGGGAGCCGGGGATATAAATGTAATAGACTAATGACTGACCTGTATAGGAGGAGCCGGAGACATAAATGTAATAGAATAATGACTGACCTGTATAGGGGGAGCCGGGGACATAAATGTAATAGACTAATGACTGACCTGTATAGGGGGAGCCGGGGACATAAATGTAATAGGCTAATGACTGACCTGTATAGGAGGAGCCGGGGACATAAATGTAATAGGCTAATGACTGACCTGTATAGGAGGAGCCGGGGACATAAATGTAATAGACTAATGACTGACCTGTATAGGAGGAGCCGGGGACATAAATGTAATAGACTAATGACTGACCTGTATAGGAGGAGCCGAGGACATAAATGTAATAGACTAATGACTGACCTGTATAGGAGGAGCCGGGGACATAAATGTAATAGACTAATGACTGACCTGTATAGGGGGAGCCGGAGACATAAATGTAATAAACTAATGACTGACCTGTATAGGGGGAGCCGGGGACATAAATGTAATAGACTAATGACTGACCTGTATAGGGGGAGCCGGGGACATAAATGTAATAGACTAATGACTGACCTGTATAGGGGGAGCCAGGGGCATAAATGTAATAGACTAATGACTGACCTGTATAGGGGGAGCCGAGGGCATAAATGTAATAGACTAATGACTGACCTGTATAGGAGGAGCGGGGACATAAATGTAATAGACTAATGACTGACCTGTATAGGGGAGCCGTGGACATAAATGTAATATACAAATGACAGACCTGTATAGGAGGAGCCGGGGACATAAATGTAATAGGCTAATGACTGACCTGTATAGGAGGAGCCGGGGACATAAATGTAATAGACTAATGACTGACCTGTATAGGGGGATCCGGGGACATAAATGTAATAGACTAATGACTGACCTGTATAGGGGGATCCGGGGACATAAATGTAATAGACTAATGACTGACCTGTATAGGAGGAGCCGGGGACATAAATGTAATAGACTAATGACTGACCTGTATAGGAGGATCCGGGGACATAAATGTAATAGACTAATGACTGACCTGTATAGGAGGAGCCGGGGACATAAATGTAATAGACTAATGACTGACCTGTATAGGGGGAGCCGGGGACATAAATGTAATAGACTAATGACTGACCTGTATAGGGGTAGCCGGGGACATAAATGTAATAGACTAATGACTGACCTGTATAGGGGGATCCGGGGACATAAATGTAATAGACTAATGACTGACCTGTATAGGAGGATCCGGGGACATAAATGTAATAGACTAATGACTGACCTGTATAGGGGGAGCCGGAGACATAAATGTAATAGGCTAATGACAGACCTGTATAGGAAGATCCGGGGACATAAATGTAATAGACTAATGACTGACCTGTATAGGGGGAGCCGGGGACATAAATGTAATAGAATAATGACTGACCTGTATAGGAGGAGCCGGGGACATAAATGTAATAGACTAATGACTGACCTGTATAGGGGGAGCCGGAGACATAAATGTAATAGGCTAATGACTGACCTGTATAGGAGGAGCCGGGGACATAAATGTAATAGACTAATGACTGACCTGTATAGGAGGATCCGGGGACATAAATGTAATAGACTAATGACTGACCTGTATAGGAGGAGCCGGGGATATAAATGTAATAGGCTAATGACTGACCTGTATAGGGGGAGCCGGGGATATAAATGTAATAGACTAATGACTGACCTGTATAGGGGGAGCCGGGGATATAAATGTAATAGACTAATGACTGACCTGTATAGGGGGAGCCGGGGATATAAATGTAATAGACTAATGACTGACCTCTATAGGGGGAGCCGGGGATATAAATGTAATAGACTAATGACTGACCTGTATAGGGGGATCTGGGGATATAAATGTAATAGACTAATGACTGACCTGTATAGGGGGAGCCGGGGATATAAATGTAATAGACTAATGACTGACCTGTATAGGGGGAGCCGGGGATATAAATGTAATATACTAATGACTGACCTGTATAGGGGGAGCCGGGGACATAAATGTAATAGACTAATGACTGACCTGTATAGGGGGAGCCGGGGACATAAATGTAATAGACTAATGACTGACCTGTATAGGAGGAGACGGGGACATAAATGTAATAGACTAATGACTGACCTGTATAGGGGGAGCCAAGGGCATAAATGTAATAGACTAATGACTGACCTGTATAGGGGGAGCCGGGGACATAAATGTAATAGACTATTGACTGACCTGTATAGGGGGAGCCGGGGGCATAAATGTAATAGACTAATGACTGACCTGTATAGGAGGAGCCGGGGTCATAAATGTAATATACAAATGACAGACCTGTATAGGAGGAGCCGGGGACATAAATGTAATAGGCTAATGACTGACCTGTATAGGGGGATCCGGGGACATAAATGTAATAGACTAATGACTGACCTGTATAGGGGGAGCCGGGGACATAAATGTAATAGGCTAATGACTGACCTGTATAGGGGGATCTGGGGATATAAATGTAATAGACTAATGACTGACCTGTATAGGGGGAGCCGGGGATATAAATGTAATAGACTAATGACTGACCTGTATAGGGGGAGCCGGGGACATAAATGTAATAGACTAATGACTGACCTGTATAGGGGGAGCCGGGGACATAAATGTAATAGATTAATGACTGACCTGTATAGGGGGATCCGGGGACATAAATGTAATAGACTAATGACTGACCTGTATAGGAGGAGCCGGGGACATAAATGTAATAGATTAATGACTGACCTGTATAGGGGGATCCGGGGACATAAATGTAATAGACTAATGACTGACCTGTATAGGAGGAGCCGGGGACATAAATGTAATAGACTAATGACTGACCTGTATAGGAGGAGCCGGGGACATAAATGTAATAGACTAATGACTGACCTGTAAAGGAGGAGCCGGGGACATAAATGTAATAGGCTAATGACAGACCTGTATAGGGGGATCCGGGGACATAAATGTAATAGACTAATGACTGACCTGTATAGGGGGAGCCGGGGACATAAATGTAATAGGCTAATGACTGACCTGTATAGGGGGATCTGGGGATATAAATGTAATAGACTAATGACTGACCTGTATAGGGGGAGCCGGGGATATAAATGTAATAGACTAATGACTGACCTGTATAGGGGGAGCCGGGGACATAAATGTAATAGACTAATGACTGACCTGTATAGGGGGAGCCGGGGATATAAATGTAATAGACTAATGACTGACCTGTATAGGAGGAGCCGGGGACATAAATGTAATAGGCTAATGACTGACCTGTATAGGAGGAGCCGGGGGCATAAATGTAATAGACTAATGACTGACCTGTATAGGAGGAGCCGGGGACATAAATGTAATAGACTAATGACTGACCTGTATAGGGGGATCCGGGGACATAAATGTAATACACTAATGACTGACCTGTATAGGAGGAGCCGGGGACATAAATGCAATATAATAATGACTGACCTGTAAAGGGGGATCCGGGGACATAAATGTAATAGAATAATGACTGACCTGTATAGGGGGATCCGGGGACATAAATGTAATACACTAATGACTGACCTGTATAGGGGGAGCCGGGGACATAAATGTAATAGACTAATGACTGACCTGTATAGGGGGATCCGGGGACATAAATGTAATAGACTAATGACTGACCTGTATAGGAGGAGCCGGGGACATAAATGTAATACAGTAATGACTGACCTGTATAGGGGTAGCCGGGGACATAAATGTAATAGGCTAATGACTGACCTGTATAGGGGGAGCCGGGGACATAAATGTAATAGGCTAATGACTGACCTGTATAGGAGGATCCGGGGATATAAATGTAATAGACTAATGACTGACCTGTATAGGAGGAGCCGAGGACATAAATGTAATAGGCTAATGACTGACCTGTATAGGGGGAGCCGGGGACATTAATGTAATAGACTAATGACTGACCTGTATAGGGGGAGCCGGGGACATAAATGTAATAGACTAATGACTGACCTGTATAGGGGGAGCCGGGGACATAAATGTAATAGACTAATGACTGACCTGTATAGGGGGAGCCGGGGACATAAATGTAATAGACTAATGACTGACCTGTATAGGGGGAGCCGGGGACATTAATGTAATAGACTAATGACTGACCTGTATAGGAGGAGCCGGGGACATAAATGTAATAGACTAATGACTGACCTGTATAGGGGGAGCCGGGGACATAAATGTAATAGACTAATGACTGACCTGTATAGGGGGAGCCGGGGGATATAAATGTAATAGACTAATGACTGACCTGTATAGGAGGAGCCGGGGACATAAATGTAATAGATTAATGACTGACCTGTATAGGGGGAGCCAGGGGATATAAATGTAATATACTAATGACTGACCTGTATAGGAGGAGCCGGGGACATAAATGTAATAGGCTAATGACTGACCTGTATAGGAGGAGCCGGGGACATAAATGTAATACACTAATGACTGACCTGTATAGGAGGAGCCAGGGACATAAATGTAATAGGCTAATGACTGACCTGTATAGGGGGAGCCGGGAATATAAATTTAATAGACTAATGACTGACCTGTATAGAGGGAGCCGGGGACATAAATGTAATAGACTAATGACTGACCTGTATAGAGGGAGCCAGGGACATAAATGTAATAGACTAATGACTGACCTGTATAGAGGGAGCCAGGGACATAAATGTAATAGACTAATGACTGACCTGTATAGGAGGAGCCGGGGACATAAATGTAATAGACTAATGACTGACCTGCAGAGGGGGAGCCGGGGACATAAATGTAATACACTAATGACTGACCTGTATAGGAGAAGCCGGGGACATAAATGTAATAGACTAATGACTGACCTGTATAGGAGGAGCCGGGGACATAAATGTAATAGACTAATGACTGACCTGTATAGGAGGAGCCGGGGACATAAATGTAATAGGCTAATGACTGACCTGTATAGGAGGAGCCGGGGATATAAATGTAATAGACTAATGACTGACCTGTATAGGAGGAGCCGGGGATATAAATGTAATAGACTAATGACTGACCTGTATAGGAGGAGCCGGGGACATAAATGTAATAGGCTAATGACTGACCTGTATAGGAGGAGCCGGGGACATAAATGTAATAGACTAATGACTGACCTGTATAGGAGGAGCCGGGGACATAAATGTAATAGGCTAATGACTGACCTGTATAGAGGGAGCCGAGGACATAAATGTAATAGACTAATGACTGACCTGTATAGGAGGAGCCGGGGACATAAATGTAATATACTAATGACTGACCTGTATAGGGGGAGCCGGGGACATAAATGTAATAGACTAATGACTGACCTGTATAGGAGGAGCCGGGGACATAAATGTAATAGGCTAATGACTGACCTGTATAGGAGGAGCCGGGGACATAAATGTAATAGACTAATGACTGACCTGTATAGGAGGAGCCGGGGACATAAATGTAATAGGCTAATGACTGACCTGTATAGAGGGAGCCGAGGACATAAATGTAATAGAATAATGACTGACCTGTATAGGAGGAGCCGGGGACATAAATGTAATATACAAATGACTGACCTGTATAGGGGGAGCCGGGGATATAAATGTAATAGACTAATGACTGACCTGTATAGGAGGAGCCGGGGACATAAATGTAATAGACTAATGACTGACCTGTATAGGGGGAGCCGGGGACATAAATGTAATAGACTAAGGACTGACCTGTATAGGGGGAGCCGGGGGATATAAATGTAATAGGCTAATGACTAACCTGTATAGGAGGAGCCGGGGACATAAATGTAATAGACTAATGACTGACCTGTATAGGAGGAGCCGGGGACATAAATGTAATAGACTAATGACTGACCTGTATAGGGGGAGCCGGGGACATAAATGTAATAGACTAATGACTGACCTGTATAGGGGGAGCCGGGGACATAAATGTAATAGACTAATGACTGACCTGTATAGGGGGAGCCGGGGACATAAATGTAATAGACTAATGACTGACCTGTATAGGGGGAGCCGGGGACATTAATGTAATAGACTAATGACTGACCTGTATAGGAGGAGCCGGGGACATAAATGTAATAGACTAATGACTGACCTGTATAGGGGGAGCCGGGGACATAAATGTAATAGACTAATGACTGACCTGTATAGGGGGAGCCGGGGGATATAAATGTAATAGACTAATGACTGACCTGTATAGGAGGAGCCGGGGACATAAATGTAATAGATTAATGACTGACCTGTATAGGGGGAGCCAGGGGATATAAATGTAATATACTAATGACTGACCTGTATAGGAGGAGCCGGGGACATAAATGTAATAGGCTAATGACTGACCTGTATAGGAGGAGCCGGGGACATAAATGTAATACACTAATGACTGACCTGTATAGGAGGAGCCAGGGACATAAATGTAATAGGCTAATGACTGACCTGTATAGGGGGAGCCGGGAATATAAATTTAATAGACTAATGACTGACCTGTATAGAGGGAGCCGGGGACATAAATGTAATAGACTAATGACTGACCTGTATAGAGGGAGCCAGGGACATAAATGTAATAGACTAATGACTGACCTGTATAGAGGGAGCCAGGGACATAAATGTAATAGACTAATGACTGACCTGTATAGGAGGAGCCGGGGACATAAATGTAATAGACTAATGACTGACCTGCAGAGGGGGAGCCGGGGACATAAATGTAATACACTAATGACTGACCTGTATAGGAGAAGCCGGGGACATAAATGTAATAGACTAATGACTGACCTGTATAGGAGGAGCCGGGGACATAAATGTAATAGACTAATGACTGACCTGTATAGGAGGAGCCGGGGACATAAATGTAATAGGCTAATGACTGACCTGTATAGGAGGAGCCGGGGATATAAATGTAATAGACTAATGACTGACCTGTATAGGAGGAGCCGGGGATATAAATGTAATAGACTAATGACTGACCTGTATAGGAGGAGCCGGGGACATAAATGTAATAGGCTAATGACTGACCTGTATAGGAGGAGCCGGGGACATAAATGTAATAGACTAATGACTGACCTGTATAGGAGGAGCCGGGGACATAAATGTAATAGGCTAATGACTGACCTGTATAGAGGGAGCCGAGGACATAAATGTAATAGACTAATGACTGACCTGTATAGGAGGAGCCGGGGACATAAATGTAATATACTAATGACTGACCTGTATAGGGGGAGCCGGGGACATAAATGTAATAGACTAATGACTGACCTGTATAGGAGGAGCCGGGGACATAAATGTAATAGGCTAATGACTGACCTGTATAGGAGGAGCCGGGGACATAAATGTAATAGACTAATGACTGACCTGTATAGGAGGAGCCGGGGACATAAATGTAATAGGCTAATGACTGACCTGTATAGAGGGAGCCGAGGACATAAATGTAATAGAATAATGACTGACCTGTATAGGAGGAGCCGGGGACATAAATGTAATATACAAATGACTGACCTGTATAGGGGGAGCCGGGGATATAAATGTAATAGACTAATGACTGACCTGTATAGGAGGAGCCGGGGACATAAATGTAATAGACTAATGACTGACCTGTATAGGGGGAGCCGGGGACATAAATGTAATAGACTAAGGACTGACCTGTATAGGGGGAGCCGGGGGATATAAATGTAATAGGCTAATGACTAACCTGTATAGGAGGAGCCGGGGACATAAATGTAATAGACTAATGACTGACCTGTATAGGAGGAGCCGGGGACATAAATGTAATAGACTAATGACTGACCTGTATAGGGGGAGCCGGGGACATAAATGTAATAGACTAATGAATGACCTGTATAGGAGGAGCCGGGGATATAAATGTAATAGACTAATGACTGACCTGTATAGGAGGAGCCGGGGATATAAATGTAATAGACTAATGACTGACCTGTATAGGGGGAGCCGGGGACATAAATGTAATAGGCTAATGACTGACCTGTATAGGAGGAGCCGGGGACATAAATGTAATAGACTAATGACTGACCTGTATAGGAGGAGCCGGGGACATAAATGTAATAGACTAATGACTGACCTGTATAGGGGGAGCCGGGGACATAAATGTAATAGGCTAATGACTGACCTGTATAGGAGGAGCCGGGGACATAAATGTAATAGACTAATGACTGACCTGTATAGGAGGAGCCGGGGACATAAATGTAATAGACTAATGACTGACCTGTATAGGGGGAGCCGGGGACATAAATGTAATAGACTAATGACTGACCTGTATAGGGGGAGCCGGGGGATATAAATGTAATAGACTAATGACTGACCTGTATAGGAGGAGCCGGGGACATAAATGTAATAGACTAATGACTGACCTGTATAGGGGGAGCCGGGGACATAAATGTAATAGACTAATGACTGACCTGTATAGGGGGAGCCGGGGGATATAAATGTAATAGACTAATGACTGACCTGTATAGGAGGAGCCGGGGACATAAATGTAATAGACTAATGACTGACCTGTATAGGGGGAACCGGGGATATAAATGTAATATACTAATGACTGACCTGTATAGGAGGAGCCGGGGACATAAATGTAATAGGCTAATGACTGACCTGTATAGGGGGAGCCGGGGACATAAATGTAATAGACTAATGACTGACCTGTATAGGAGGAGCCGGGGACATAAATGTAATAGACTAATGACTGACCTGTATAGAGGGAGCCGGGGATATAAATTTAATAGACTAATGACTGACCTGTATAGAGGGAGCCGGGGACATAAATGTAATAGACTAATGACTGACCTGTATAGGAGGAGCCGGGGACATAAATGTAATAGACTAATGACTGACCTGTATAGAGGGAGCCGGGGACATAAATGTAATAGGCTAATGACTGACCTGTATAGGAGGAGCCGGGGATATAAATGTAATAGACTAATTACTGACCTGTATAGGAGGAGCCGGGGACATAAATGTAATAGACTAATGACTGACCTGTATAGCGGGAGCCGGGGACATAAATGTAATAGACTAATGACTGACCTGTATAGGGGGAGCCGGGGGACATAAATGTAATATACAAATGACTGACCTGTATAGGAGGAGCCGGGGACATAAATGTAATATACTAATGACTGACCTGTATAGGGGGAGCCGGGGGATATAAATGTAATAGACTAATTTCTGACCTGTATAGGAGGAGCCGGGGACATAAATGTAATAGACTAATGACTGACCTGTATAGGGGGAGCCGGGGACATAAATGTAATAGACTAATGACTGACCTGTATAGGGGGAGCCGGGACATAAATGTAATAGACTAATGACTGACCTGTATAGGGGGAGCCGGGGACATAAATGTAATAGACTAATGACTGACCTGTATAGGAGGAGCCGGGGACCTAAATGTAATAGACTAATGACTGACCTGTATAGGAGGAGCCGGGGACATAAATGTTATAGACTAATGACTGACCTGTATAGGAGGAGCCGGGGACATAATTGTAATAGGCTAATGACTGACCTGTATAGGGGGAGCCGTGGACATAATTGTAATAGGCTAATGACTGACCTGTATAGGGGGAGCCGGGGACATAAATGTAATAGACTAATGACTGACCTCTATAGGAGGAGCCGGGGACATAAATGTTATAGACTAATGACTGACCTGTATAGGAGGAGCCGGGGACATAAATGTAATAGACTAATGACTGACCTGTATAGAGGGAGCCGGGGATATAAATGTAATAGACTAATGAATGACCTGTATAGGAGGAGCCGGGGATATAAATATAATAGACTAATGACTGACCTGTATAGGAGGAGCCGGGGACATAAATGTAATAGACTAATGACTGACCTCTATAGGAGGAGCCAGGGATATAAATGTAATAGACTAATGACTGACCTGTATAGGAGGAGCCGGGGACATAAATGTAATAGACTAATGACTGACCTGTATAGGAGGAGCCGGGGATATAAACGTAATAGACTAATGACTGACCTGTATAGGAGGAGCCGGGGACATAAATGTAATAGACTAATGACTGACCTGTATAGGAGGAGCCGGGGATATAAATGTAATAGACTAATGACTGACCTGTATAGGGGGAGCCGGGGATATAAATGTAATAGACTAATGACTGACCTGTATAGGAGGAGCCGGGGATATAAATGTAATAGACTAATGACTGACCTGTATAGGAGGAGCCAGGGACATAAATGTAATAGACTAATGACTGACCTGTATAGGGGGAGCCGGGGATATAAATGTAATAGACTAATGACTGACCTGTATAGGGGGAGCCGGGGATATAAATGTAATAGACTAATGACTGACCTGTATAGGGGGATCCGGGGACATAAATGTAATAGAATAATGACTGACCTGTATAGGGGGAGCCGGGGATATAAATGTAATAGACTAATGACTGACCTGTATAGGAGGAGCCGGGGATATAAATGTAATAGACTAATGACTGACCTGTATAGGAGGAGCCAGGGACATAAATGTAATAGACTAATGACTGACCTGTATAGGGGGAGCCGGGGATATAAATGTAATAGACTAATGACTGACCTGTATAGGGGGAGCCGGGGATATAAATGTAATAGACTAATGACTGACCTGTATAGGGGGATCCGGGGACATAAATGTAATAGAATAATGACTGACCTGTATAGGGGGAGCCGGGGATATAAATGTAATAGACTAATGACTGACCTGTATAGGAGGAGCCGGGGATATAAATGTAATAGACTAATGACTGACCTGTATAGGAGGAGCCAGGGACATAAATGTAATAGACTAATGACTGACCTGTATAGGGGGAGCCGGGGATATAAATGTAATAGACTAATGACTGACCTGTATAGGGGGAGCCGGGGATATAAATGTAATAGACTAATGACTGACCTGTATAGGGGGAGCCGGGGATATAAATGTAATAGGCTAATGACTGACCTGTATAGGGGGAGCCGGGGACATAAATGTAATAGACTAATGACTGACCTGTATAGGAGGAGCCAGGGACATAAATGTAATAGACTAATGACTGACCTGTATAGGGGGAGCCGGGGACATAAATGTAATAGACTAATGACTGACCTGTATAGGAGGAGCCGGGGATATAAATGTAATAGACTAATGACTGACCTGTATAGGGGGAGCCGGGGACATAAATGTAATAGACTAGTGACTGACCTGTATAGGGGGAGCCGGGGACATAAATGTAATAGACTAGTGACTGACCTGTATAGGAGGAGCCAGGGACATAAATGTAATAGACTAATGACTGACCTGTATAGGAGGAGCCAGGGACATAAATGTAATAGACTAATGACTGACCTGTATATGAGGAGCCGGGGATATAAATGTAATAGACTAATGACTGACCTGTATAGGAGGAGACGGGGATATAAATGTAATAGGCTAATGACTGACCTGTATAGGGGGAGCCGGGGACATAAATGTAATAGACTAGTGACTGACCTGTATAGGAGGAGCCAGGGACATAAATGTAATAGACTAATGACTGACCTGTATAGGAGGAGCCAGGGACATAAATGTAATAGACTAATGACTGACCTGTATATGAGGAGCCGGGGATATAAATGTAATAGACTAATGACTGACCTGTATAGGAGGAGACGGGGATATAAATGTAATAGACTAATGACTGACCTGTATAGGAGGAGCCGGGGATATAAATGTAATAGACTAATGACTGACCTGTATAGGAGGAGCCAGGGACATAAATGTAATAGACTAATGACTGACCTGTATAGGGGGAGCCGGGGACATAAATGTAATAGACTAGTGACTGACCTGTATAGGGGGAGCCGGGGACATAAATGTAATAGACTAGTGACTGACCTGTATAGGAGGAGCCAGGGACATAAATGTAATAGACTAATGACTGACCTGTATAGGAGGAGCCGGGGACATAAATGTAATAGACTAATGACTGACCTGTATAGGAGGAGCCAGGGACATAAATGTAATAGACTAATGACTGACCTGTATAGGGGGAGCCGGGGACATAAATGTAATAGACTAGTGACTGACCTGTATAGGGGGAGCCGGGGACATAAATGTAATAGACTAGTGACTGACCTGTATAGGAGGAGCCAGGGACATAAATGTAATAGACTAATGACTGACCTGTATAGGAGGAGCCGGGGACATAAATGTAATAGACTAGTGACTGACCTGTATAGGAGGAGCCAGGGACATAAATGTAATAGACTAATGACTGACCTGTATAGGAGGAGCCGGGGGCATAAATGTAATAGACTAATGACTGACCTGTATATGAGGAGCCGGGGATATAAATGTAATAGACTAATGACTGACCTGTATAGGAGGAGACGGGGATATAAATGTAATAGGCTAATGACTGACCTGTATAGGAGGAGACGGGGATATAAATGTAATAGGCTAATGACTGACCTGTATAGGAGGAGCGGGGGGGCATAAATGTAATAGACTAATGACTGACCTGTATAGGGGGAGCCGGGGACATAAATGTAATAGACTAATGACTGACCTGTATAGGAGGAGCCGGGGTCATAAATGTAATAGACTAATGACTGACCTGTATAGGGGGAGCCGGGACATAAATGTAATAGAATAATGACTGACCTGTATAGGAGGAGCCGGGGACATAAATGTAATAGAATAATGACTGACCTGTATAGGAGGAGCCGGGGATATAAATGTAATAGAATAATGACTGACCTGTATAGGGGGAGCCGGGGATATAAATGTAATAGACTAATGACTGACCTGTATAGGGGGAGCCGGGGACATAAATGTAATAGACTAATGACTGACCTGTATAGGGGGAGCCGGGGACATAAATGTAATAGACTAATGACTGACCTGTATAGGGGGAGCCGGGGACATAAATGTAATAGACTAATGACTGACCTGTATAGGAGGAGCCAGGAACATAAATGTAATAGACTAATGACTGACCTGTATAGGGGGAGCCGGGGACATAAATGTAATAGACTAGTGACTGACCTGTATAGGAGGAGCCAGGGACATAAATGTAATAGACTAATGACTGACCTGTATAGGAGGAGCCAGGGACATAAATGTAATAGACTAATGACTGACCTGTATATGAGGAGCCGGGGATATAAATGTAATAGACTAATGACTGACCTGTATAGGAGGAGACGGGGATATAAATGTAATAGGCTAATGACTGACCTGTATAGGGGGAGCCGGGGACATAAATGTAATAGACTAGTGACTGACCTGTATAGGAGGAGCCAGGGACATAAATGTAATAGACTAATGACTGACCTGTATAGGAGGAGCCAGGGACATAAATGTAATAGACTAATGACTGACCTGTATATGAGGAGCCGGGGATATAAATGTAATAGACTAATGACTGACCTGTATAGGAGGAGACGGGGATATAAATGTAATAGACTAATGACTGACCTGTATAGGAGGAGCCGGGGATATAAATGTAATAGACTAATGACTGACCTGTATAGGAGGAGCCAGGGACATAAATGTAATAGACTAATGACTGACCTGTATAGGGGGAGCCGGGGACATAAATGTAATAGACTAGTGACTGACCTGTATAGGGGGAGCCGGGGACATAAATGTAATAGACTAGTGACTGACCTGTATAGGAGGAGCCAGGGACATAAATGTAATAGACTAATGACTGACCTGTATAGGAGGAGCGGGGGGGCATAAATGTAATAGACTAATGACTGACCTGTATATGAGGAGCCGGGGATATAAATGTAATAGACTAATGACTGACCTGTATAGGAGGAGACGGGGATATAAATGTAATAGGCTAATGACTGACCTGTATAGGAGGAGACGGGGATATAAATGTAATAGGCTAATGACTGACCTGTATAGGAGGAGCGGGGGGGCATAAATGTAATAGACTAATGACTGACCTGTATAGGGGGAGCCGGGGACATAAATGTAATAGACTAATGACTGACCTGTATAGGGGGAGCCGGGGACATAAATGTAATAGAATAATGACTGACCTGTATAGGAGGAGCCGGGGACATAAATGTAATAGACTAATGACTGACCTGTATAGGAGGAGCCGGGGTCATAAATGTAATAGAATAATGACTGACCTGTATAGGAGGAGCCGGGGTCATAAATGTAATAGACTAATGACTGACCTGTATAGGGGGAGCCGGGACATAAATGTAATAGAATAATGACTGACCTGTATAGGAGGAGCCGGGGACATAAATGTAATAGAATAATGACTGACCTGTATAGGAGGAGCCGGGGATATAAATGTAATAGAATAATGACTGACCTGTATAGGGGGAGCCGGGGATATAAATGTAATAGACTAATGACTGACCTGTATAGGGGGAGCCGGGGACATAAATGTAATAGACTAATGACTGACCTGTATAGGGGGAGCCGGGGACATAAATGTAATAGACTAATGACTGACCTGTATAGGGGGAGCCGGGGACATAAATGTAATAGACTAATGACTGACCTGTATAGGAGGAGCCAGGAACATAAATGTAATAGACTAATGACTGACCTGTATAGGGGGAGCCGGGGACATAAATGTAATAGACTAATGACTGACCTGTATAGGGGGAGCCGGGGACATAAATGTAATAGATTAATGACTGACCTGTATAGGAGGAGCCAGGAACATAAATGTAATAGACTAATGACTGACCTGTATAGGAGGAGCCGGGGACATAAATGTAATAGACTAATGACTGACCTGTATAGGAGGAGCCGGGGACATAAATGTAATAGACTAATGACTGACCTGTATAGGAGGAGCCAGGAACATAAATGTAATAGACTAATGACTGACCTGTATAGGGGGAACCGGGGACATAAATGTAATAGACTAATGACTGACCTGTATAGGGGGAGCCGGGGACATAAATGTAATAGACTAATGACTGACCTGTATAGGGGGAGCCGGGGACATAAATGTAATAGATTAATGACTGACCTGTATAGGAGGAGCCAGGAACATAAATGTAATAGACTAATGACTGACCTGTATAGGGGGAGCCGGGGACATAAATGTAATAGACTAATGACTGACCTGTATAGGAGGAGCCGAGGACATAAATGCAATAGACTAATGACTGACCTGTATAGGAGGAGCCGGGGACATAAATGTAATAGACTAATGACTGACCTGTATAGGAGGAGCCGGGGACATAAATGTAATAGACTAATGACTGACCTGTATAGGAGGAGCCAGGAACATAAATGTAATAGACTAATTACTGACCTGTATAGGGGGAGCCGGGGACATAAATGTAATAGACTAATGACTGACCTGTATAGGAGGAGCCGGGGACATAAATGTAATAGACTAATGACTGACCTGTATAGGGGGAGCCGGGGATATAAATGTAATAGACTAATGACTGACCTGTATAGGAGGAGCCAGGAACATAAATGTAATAGACTAATTACTGACCTGTATAGGGGGAGCCGGGGACATAAATGTAATAGACTAATGACTGACCTGTATAGGGGGAGCCGGGGACATAAATGTAATAGACTAATGACTGACCTGTATAGGGGGAGCCGGGGATATAAATGTAATAGACTAATGACTGCCCTGTATAGGGGGAGCCGGGGATATAAATGTAATAGACTAATGACTGACCTGTATAAGAGGAGCCGGGGATATAAATGTAATAGACTAATGACTGCCCTGTATAGGGGGAGCCGGGGATATAAATGTAATAGACTAATGACTGACCTGTATAGGGGGAGCCGGGGATATAAATGTAATAGACTAATGACTGCCCTGTATAGGGGGAGCCGGGGATATAAATGTAATAGTCTAATGACTGACCTGTATAGGGGGAGCCGGGGACATAAATGTAATAGACTAATGACTGACCTGTATAGGAGGAGCCGGGGACATAAATGTAATAGACTAATGACTGACCTGTATAGGAGGAGCCAGGAACATAAATGTAATAGACTAATGACTGACCTGTATAGGGGGAACCGGGGACATAAATGTAATAGACTAATGACTGACCTGTATAGGGGGAGCCGGGGACATAAATGTAATAGACTAATGACTGACCTGTATAGGGGGAGCCGGGGACATAAATGTAATAGATTAATGACTGACCTGTATAGGAGGAGCCAGGAACATAAATGTAATAGACTAATGACTGACCTGTATAGGGGGAGCCGGGGACATAAATGTAATAGACTAATGACTGACCTGTATAGGAGGAGCCGAGGACATAAATGCAATAGACTAATGACTGACCTGTATAGGAGGAGCCGGGGACATAAATGTAATAGACTAATGACTGACCTGTATAGGAGGAGCCGGGGACATAAATGTAATAGACTAATGACTGACCTGTATAGGAGGAGCCAGGAACATAAATGTAATAGACTAATTACTGACCTGTATAGGGGGAGCCGGGGACATAAATGTAATAGACTAATGACTGACCTGTATAGGAGGAGCCGGGGACATAAATGTAATAGACTAATGACTGACCTGTATAGGGGGAGCCGGGGATATAAATGTAATAGACTAATGACTGACCTGTATAGGAGGAGCCAGGAACATAAATGTAATAGACTAATTACTGACCTGTATAGGGGGAGCCGGGGACATAAATGTAATAGACTAATGACTGACCTGTATAGGGGGAGCCGGGGACATAAATGTAATAGACTAATGACTGACCTGTATAGGGGGAGCCGGGGATATAAATGTAATAGACTAATGACTGACCTGTATAGGGGGAATCGGGGATATAAATGTAATAGACTAATGACTGACCTGTATAGGGGGAGCCGGGGACATAAATGTAATAGACTAATGACTGCCCTGTATAGGGGGAGCCGGGGATATAAATGTAATAGACTAATGACTGCCCTGTATAGGGGGAGCCGGGGATATAAATGTAATAGACTAATGACTGACCTGTATAGGGGGAACCGGGGATATAAATGTAATAGACTAATGACTGACCTGTATAGGAGGAGCCGGGGATATAAATGTAATAGACTAATGACTGACCTGTATAGGGGGAATCGGGGATATAAATGTAATAGACTAATGACTGACCTGTATAGGGGGAGCCGGGGACATAAATGTAATAGACTAATGACTGACCTGTATAGGAGGAGCCGAGGACATAAATGCAATAGACTAATGACTGACCTGTATAGGAGGAGCCGGGGACATAAATGTAATAGACTAATGACTGACCTGTATAGGGGGAGCCGGGGACATAAATGTAATAGACTAATGACTGACCTGTATAGGGGGAGCCGGGGACATAAATGTAATAGATTAATGACTGACCTGTATAGGAGGAGCCAGGAACATAAATGTAATAGACTAATGACTGACCTGTATAGGGGGAGCCGGGGACATAAATGTAATAGACTAATGACTGACCTGTATAGGAGGAGCCGAGGACATAAATGCAATAGACTAATGACTGACCTGTATAGGAGGAGCCGGGGACATAAATGTAGTAGACTAATGACTGACCTGTATAGGAGGAGCCGGGGACATAAATGTAATAGACTAATGACTGACCTGTATAGGAGGAGCCAGGAACATAAATGTAATAGACTAATTACTGACCTGTATAGGGGGAGCCGGGGACATAAATGTAATAGACTAATGACTGACCTGTATAGGAGGAGCCGGGGACATAAATGTAATAGACTAATGACTGACCTGTATAGGGGGAGCCGGGGATATAAATGTAATAGACTAATGACTGACCTGTATAGGAGGAGCCAGGAACATAAATGTAATAGACTAATTACTGACCTGTATAGGGGGAGCCGGGGACATAAATGTAATAGACTAATGACTGACCTGTATAGGGGGAGCCGGGGACATAAATGTAATAGACTAATGACTGACCTGTATAGGGGGAGCCGGGGATATAAATGTAATAGACTAATGACTGCCCTGTATAGGGGGAGCCGGGGATATAAATGTAATAGACTAATGACTGACCTGTATAGGGGGAACCGGGGATATAAATGTAATAGACTAATGACTGACCTGTATAGGAGGAGCCGGGGATATAAATGTAATAGACTAATGACTGACCTGTATAGGGGGAACCGGGGATATAAATGTAATAGACTAATGACTGACCTGTATAGGGGGAGCCGGGGACATAAATGTAATAGACTAATGACTGACCTGTATAGGAGGAGCCGAGGACATAAATGCAATAGACTAATGACTGACCTGTATAGGAGGAGCCGGGGACATAAATGTAATAGACTAATGACTGACCTGTATAGGAGGAGCCGGGGACATAAATGTAATAGACTAATGACTGACCTGTATAGGAGGAGCCAGGAACATAAATGTAATAGACTAATTACTGACCTGTATAGGGGGAGCCGGGGACATAAATGTAATAGACTAATGACTGACCTGTATAGGAGGAGCCGGGGACATAAATGTAATAGACTAATGACTGACCTGTATAGGGGGAGCCGGGGATATAAATGTAATAGACTAATGACTGACCTGTATAGGGGGAGCCGGGGATATAAATGTAATAGACTAATGACTGCCCTGTATAGGGGGAGCCGGGGATATAAATGTAATAGACTAATGACTGACCTGTATAGGGGGAGCCGGGGATATAAATGTAATAGACTAATGACTGACCTGTATAGGAGGAGCCGGGGATATAAATGTAATAGACTAATGACTGACCTGTATAGGAGGAGCCGGGGATATAAATGTAATAGACTAATGACTGACCTGTATAGGGGGAGCCGGGGATATAAATGTAATAGGCTAATGACTGACCTGTATAGGAGGAGCCGGGAACATAAATGTAATAGACTAATTACTGACCTGTATAGGGGGAGCCGGGGACATAAATGTAATAGACTAATGACTGACCTGTATAGGGGGAGCCGGGGACATAAATGTAATAGACTAATGACTGACCTGTATAGGGGGAGCCAGGAACATAAATGTAATAGACTAATGACTGACCTGTATAGGGGGAGCCGGGGACATAAATGTAATAGACTAATGACTGACCTGTATAGGGGGAGCCGGGGACATAAATGTAATAGACTAATGACTGACCTGTATAGGAGGAGCCGGGGACATAAATGTAATAGACTATTGATTGACCTGTATAGGGGCAGCCGGGGACATAAATGTTATAGACTAAAGACTGACCTGTATAGGAGGAGCCGGGACATAAATGTAATAGACTATTGATTGACCTGTATAGAGGGAGCCGGGGACATAAATGTAATAGACTAATGACTGACCTGTATAGGAGGAGCCGGGGCCATAAATGTAATAGACTATTGATTGACCTGTATAGGGGGAGCCGGGGACATAAATGTAATAGACTAATGACTGACCTGTATAGGAGGAGCCGGGGACATAAATGTAATAGACTAATGACTGACCTGTATAGGGGGAGCCAGGAACATAAATGTAATAGACTAATGACTGACCTGTATAGGGGGAGCCGGGGACATAAATGTAATAGACTAATGACTGACCTGTATAGGGGGAGCCGGGGACATAAATGTAATAGACTATTGATTGACCTGTATAGGGGCAGCCGGGGACATAAATGTTATAGACTAAAGACTGACCTGTATAGGAGGAGCCGGGACATAAATGTAATAGACTATTGATTGACCTGTATAGGGGCAGCCGGGGACATAAATGTTATAGACTAAAGACTGACCTGTATAGGAGGATCCGGGGACATAAATGTAATAGACTAATGACTGACCTGTATAGGGGGATCCGGGGACATAAATGTAATAGACTAAAGACTGACCTGTATAGGGGCAGCCGGGGACATAAATGTCATTGTCTTTTCTAACCTCATTGGATTTAGTGGGAGGCCAAACCTTAGGCAGAGAAAGCACCATTACCGGGGTCAGAAAGCTTCCAAAACAGTAATAATACATTTTTCAGTGCTGCCTCACTATTTAGGAATAGTTATTACTAGAGTTGAGCGCGGTTCGTGGTTCTCCAGTTCGCGGCTCGAGTGATTTTGGGGGCTGTTCTAGATCGAACTAGAACTCGAGCTTTTTGCTAAAGCTCGATAGTTCTAGTTACGTTCGAGAACGGTTCTAGGAGCAAAAAGACAAGCTAATTACTAGCTGGCTTTCCGCTGTAATAGTGTAAGTCACTCTGTGACTCACACTATTATGAAATTTCAGCGTATAGTGTGCGGGAACAGCGCATTCAGATCACTGCTGTATGGATAATGGCGATCGCCATTTTTATTTTTTCTTCCCTTGTCTTCCTTCCCTAATCGCGCGTGTGTAGTGGGGCGGGCCAGCATGTCAGCCAATCCCAGACACACGCACGGCGAAGTGGACTTTTAGCCACAGAAGCAACGGCATGTGTGATAGGATGTCCATGTCACATGTCCATGCATTATAAAAACGGACATTTTCCTCCAGCACGCCATTATCTATTCTGCGTCTGGGTGTCAGTCACCGCTGGCGCAGCTCCTATCTCTGATACTGCTGTGTACGCTCTATACACAGCGCTATACAGAATAGGGATAGAAGTTTCTATTAGTCCTTTTAAGGGCTAATACCGGCAAGTTCAGAGCCATAGGTGACAGTCAGGGCCGTGAAAACAGATTTTAACAGGTACACAAGATGACAGCGTCTGTGTAGCTAAGGTCAGGGATTTCCTCGCTGCATTTCCCTATTAGGAGGGATGGAAAGGCAGGCTTCCTTTCCTCTACCCAGACCCACAACCCTGGCACTGTACCCTCCTGCCCTTTACACACTCAAGCTCATTGCTACTAAGCCATTATACTAGCAACCACTGAGTAAACTTAGTGGCATCCTAAAAGTGGCTGTTGGACTTCCATTAGTGTCCCACTGGTGCAAATCTATGTGCAGCACCTCTGCATTGCACACTCAAACTCATTGTTGTTAAGCCATTATACTAGCAAACTATGCTGCCAGTTTAAGGGCCGTAGTTGCATTGTCAGGGATAGTTATTGTTGTTTATTCTGCTGTTAATAAAGCTAGACCACCGCTGCAATCTACACCACTTCTCAATTTTTACTACCACATTTTAAGTGCACAATCTTGTCGCAATCAAAATGAGTGGCAAAATGACAGATGCTGGTGGAAAGGGGAAGAGGCGTGTTGGAAAAGGAAAAAAAGGGTTTGTCCGTGGGGAAGGTGGCAAAGCTCCATTAACATCTGCTGAAGATGATAGACCATCTTCCAGCAAAAGTAAGATGTCTACTACTTACCGTGGACAATCCGATGTGCTCCCTTTTTTACAGACACGAACAACTGGAACAAAGGTAGATGATGGCCAAAAAAGGAAAATGCTTAAATGGATCTCAAGTGGTCCAACAAGTGCCCGCTCCGCCACCTCAACTACCGCATCCAAAAAACACCAGTCCTCTGAGTTGTCAGCCCAATCACACTTGCATTCTCCCAGCTCTGAAGTCTCCATCCGCCCTGCACAGTATGGTGGAACTGAGATGGCTGAGTCTGCAGAGCTGTTCAGTCACACTATAGCCTGGGAATCAGAGGTCTGCTCCCAAGCTACAGTGAGTACAGACCAGGAAATGGTCTGCAGTGATGCCCAGAACCTTTGTGACTCAGATTCAGGCCGTGAGGACCAAGTTTCTGAGCATAATGTTGACCCTTTTTCACAAACTGTAACACCTGTTGTTATAGACAGTGAGGAACATACTGATGACGATGAGACGCAGATACCAGATTGGGATGATAACTTAAATATTTTGTCAGGGCAAGAAGAGGCTTGGTCTGAGGGTGAGGGGAGTGCAAACACAACAATTGATGAGGAAGTTCTAGATCCCACCTACTGTCAACCAACTGTCAGCCACTCGAGGAGGTCAACAGAGGCGGTGTAGGAGGATGCAACCGACAACGAAGTTACCTTGCGCCTTCCTGGACAGAGTCGGAGAACTGGTAGCACATCTACAACTGCATCCTCAGCCACCACTCTGCCTCTGATCACTAGTCGGGGGGGCTCAGCAGGTCGCATGCCCTCTAAGCCTTGCCTAGCCTAGTCCTTTTTTGACATGGCAAAAGATCGCCCAAATTATGTGATCTGTAAATTTGTCGTGATTCTGTTAGTAGAGGGCAAAACCTCAGCAGTTTGACAACTTCTTCCATGAATCGTCACATGAATAAATATCATATGTCCCAGTGGGAAGCTCACCGTGCTGCAATGCGGCTTAGCGGAGCGAACCATCCACGGCCTGCCCCTTCCAGTGCATCCGCGCGCTCTTCATCTTCTAGGACTGTGGGGACAGCTGTCACACCTGGTTTTCCACGCACAACTTCCACCACTGTAACCGCAACAGGCAGTTTGCTTGGTAGGTCGTCAGTTGGTTTGAAAGGGGAAACAAGTGCGGGTGTACAGCTCTCTCAGACATCGACACCACAAACGTTGGATGAAGGCGACATAATGTCTACGCCTGCACTTTCCTCACAAACCTGCATTTTTCCAGGGACACCCTACTCAACACCGTCTACACACAGCAGCCAGATCTCTGTCCCTCAGATGTGGACAAATAAAAGGCCATTTCCTGCGACCCATGACAAAGCTAAGAGGTTGACTTTATCCCTCTGTAAGCTCTTGGCTACCAAAATGATGCCTTTCCGCCTAGTAGACACACAGGATTTTAGAGACCTTATGTCTGTTGCTGTGCCCCAGTACCAGATGCCCAGTCACCACTACTTCTCTAAGAAAGGTGTGCCCGCGCTACACCAGCATGTCGCACACAACATCACTGCTTCCTTGAGAAACTCTGTGTGTGAACGGGTGCATTTCACCACCGATACTTGGACCAGTAAGCATGGACAGGGACGTTACATGTCACTGACTGAGCACTGGGTAACTATGGTGATAGATGGTGAAGGGTCTGCTGCACAAGTCTTGCCGTCCCCACAACTTGTGTGTCAATCCTCTGTCTGTCCAAGTTCTGCCACTGCTTCTGCCTCCTCCACCTCATCTGGGTCCTGCACCTCCGCCCCAAACCTGCCTGGTCAGGCCACCAGCGTTCTCACTGCGCAGAAGAAATCACGCACCCCTCATTACCATGCTGGCAGCAGAGCGCAACGGCATCAGGCGGTCTTTAGCTTGATATGTCTTGGGAATAAGAGTCACACAGCGGCTGAGTTGTGGGCAGCTCTGGAGACTGAATTTAATAAATGGTTGTGTCCACTCAACCTGCAGCCTGGTAAGGCCGTGTGCGACAATGCTGCAAACCTGGGTGCGGCCCTTCGCCTGGGCAAGGTGACACACGTGCCTTGTATGGCTCACGTGTTGAACCTTGTCGTCCAGCAATTTTTAACACACTATCCCGGCCTAGATGGCCTTCTGACCAGGGCATGAAAACTGTCTGCTCACTTCCGCCGTTCAACCGCCGCAGCTGAGCGACTTGCATCGCTCCAGAAGTCTTTCGGTCTTCCGGTTCATCGCCTGAAATGCGATGTGGCGACACGCTGGAATTCGACTCTCCACATGTTACAGCGACTGTGGCAGCACCGCCGAGCCCTGGTGCAATACGGCATGACGTATAGCCTGGGCCAACGAGATGCAGAGGTTCGGGCAGATCACCCTGATGGAGTGATCTCAGATCAAGGACCTATGCACCCTTCTGCACAGTTTCGAGATGGCGACGAATATGTTTAGCGCTGACAATGCCATTATCAGCATGACAATTCCAGTCATTTACATGCTGGAGCACACGCTAAACACTATTCGGAGTCAGGGGGTGAGACAACAAGAAGGGGAGGAACTACAGGAGGATTCATATGCGCAAGACACAACAACATCACCAAGGTCCAGACGTTCATCATCACCAACGCGGCAGGCATTGGACCATGGGGGACAGGGATCAACAAGGGCGCATGGTAGCAGGCGAAATGTTGAGGAAGGTGCAGGAGAACATGAAGAAATGGAGGACGAACTGTCCATGGACATGGAAGACTCAGCGGATGAGGGAGACCTTGGTCAAATTTCAGTTGAAAGAGGTTGGGGGGAGATGTCAGAGGAAGAATGAACGGTTAGCACCTCTATGCCACAAACACAGCGTGGACTTGGTCCGCATGGCCGCGCAAGACACATGAGCGCTTTCTTGCTGCACTACCTCCAACATGACCCTCGTATTGTCAAAATTAGAAGTGATGATGACTACTGGCTTGCCACACTATTAGATCCCCGGTACAAGTCCAAATTTTGTGACATAATTCCAGCCATAGAAAGGGACGCACGTATGCAGGAGTATCAGCAGAAGCTGTTACTCGATCTTAGCTCGGCTTTTCCACCAAACAACCGTGCAGGTGCAGGGAGTGAATCTCCCAATTGTAACTTGACAAACATGGGACGGTCTTGTCATCTTCAACAGTCTACCCGTACCAGTAGCACCGTATCTGGTGCTGGTAACAGCAATTTTATGGAATCTTTTCATAATTTTTTTAGACCCTCCTTTGCAAGGCCACCAGAGACAACAAGTCTGACACATAGTCAACGGCTGGAGAGAATGATACAGGAGTATCTCCAAATGAACATCGATGCCATGACTTTGCAAATGGAGCCTTGCTCATTTTGGGCTTCAAATCTAGAAAAATGGCCAGAGCTCTCCACTTACGCCTTGGAGATTTTGTCGTGTCCAGCTGCCAGCGTTGTCTCTGAACGTGTCTTCAGTGCTGCTGGGTGTGTGCTGACAGATAAGCACACGCGTCTGTCCAGTGACAATGTGGACAGACTGACGTTCATCAAAATGAACAAGTCATGGATCCAGAAGGAATTTACTACCCCTGTGTCATCCTGGGGAGAGTAAATGCTTGTGGATTTGGAATGTGCTTGATGCAAATCAAAAATCCTGTTTGCAACTAGGGCACAAGTGCTGCCACTGAAGGGGTGAGTGTCTGTGTTGCCCAATTTTTGGAAAAAAGGGAGACTCTGCTTGGAGTAACCATTGCTTGCTGTGTTTTTTAAAAGGAGCCAAGATGAACAAGTCATGGTTCAGCAAAGACTTAGCTACCTACCCCGGTGTCATCCTGGGGACGGTTAAGAATGGCGTATTTTTGAATGTGCATGATGCAAATCTACCTGTGAAGTGTACAACTGGGGCACAACTGCTGCCACTGAAGGGGTGGGTGTGTGTGTGGCCCAATTTTTGGAAAAAAGGGAGACTCTGCTTGGAGTAACCTTGCGGTGTTTTACATGATTTTAGAAGGGCGTGCCATGCCTATATCTGTGTCTCCTCCTCTTTTTCCTTGTCCTGCTCTTTTGTTTTCGCATGAGTATATGTCCTTGTCACTTTCCCATGTGTTTGTGTTGCGTTGTGAGTTGTTTGTCACCTTTTGGACACCTTTGAGGGTGTTTTCTAGGTGTTTTTATGTGTTTGTGATTGCCTGCCATTGTTTCCTATGCGGTTCGAGTTCGGTTCGTCGAACCGAACTTGAACGAGACCTCCGTTCGGCGAACCGAACTCGAGCCGAACCACGACCGGTTCGCTCATCTCTAGTTATTAGCTTCCTAGAGTATTGACAGAAGAAATATAGAGGTGGATGAGAGACAGGTGTAGGGCTCGTGCTCCCATTCTCCTGGCAGGACAGAAAAGACACAACTTAGAGACCCATCTTGCATCTTGAAGTCTTGAGATTTAAAAACCTTTACAAATGGCCCATCCTTGTATCTCTTCACTCCCCGGTTCGGTACCGATGGGTCACCGCCCAGCCCCGGTCCTATGGTTCCGCATCAATCGGCCTCTCCTGCAGATGGCCACCACCGTCTGCCAACCGTGCTGTATGTGCCCGGGCCACGTACCCGGACACGGTCAGTCTGCTGCTCAACTACCACTTCTCTCACTGAACTCTCAAACTGAACTGAAGTGGCTTCCTTTCACGCCTCCAGGGCTGTGAACTCCTCGATGGGTGGGGCCAACCGCCTGGCTCCACCCCACCTGGTGTGGACATCAGCCCCTGGAGGGAGGCAACAAGGATTTGTGTGTGTCTGGTGTGCCTATCTCGGGGTGTGGGGTGTGTTGTTGTAGTACCTGTGATGACCTGGCTTGTCCAGGGCGCCACATCTCTACCTCAGCTATGTCTGTGTGACTAGATCTCTGCAATTATTCTACCAGTCTGTTTAATCAGATTTTCTATTCCCAAGTGTAGCGTTACTCCTGCAGTAGATTCTGGGTAGTGACACATTTCTGATGTTCCTCTACTATCCGCTCTTCTGTCTCAGCTGCTTCTAGGACTTCAAGCTTTGCTCGCCCGTCCTCCTTCCTGCACACTCTGCTGCACTGGTCTACACTGATCCATGTGTTGTTCAGCAAGTCCAGCTCCACTGCACCATCACATCCAGTCCGTGCCGTGCTCCCAGACCTACAGCTATGATAATCTACCCCTCAGTAACAGTCCTTAATACACAGCTATTACTAATAGTAATCGGAGGTGTCAGCCATTGTACAGAGTTGAGAAGTTAGTTTGTGTTGTAAAAGCAACAAATAATAAAAAATAATTTAAAAGAAGAACTGAATCTAGTTATTTCTATTTCTTCATGTTGTTCTGCAATTGTTTAGTATAAAGACAGTTCAGATCATCCGGGAGCAGATCCAGAATAATGTGTGCTGAGACCAGACAGTGTAAAATATATCCCATCATACTGTATAAAAAGAGGAGAGATGACGCCGGCAGCATAATGCCACTGATGCTACCATCCGTCCTGTCACTGCTGCCAGTCACCATGTGTGGCTTATAATAGCAGATTCTTCCTCATCAGCTCCATCCATCCTAGAAGGAGATGATTTGTTTCTTTATGATGATGATTCTTCTGTGGATTCCTCTAACACAATCACTCTGTGATCTCAAGATACAAAAATATATTGGACATATAGAGAAAAATTACCAGGATGGAGATCTCATCATCGGGGGGCTGCTGACAATTTATCAAGTGGTGACGGAGTTACGAAATCCAGACAACTCCACATATCTAGGATGTGCAGAGTAAGTCATGATTTCATATGTGTATTGTGTGTATGTGATGAGGATGGTGCGACTGCTGCAGACTTCACTTCATGTGTGTATTGTGTGTATATGATGAGGATGGTGTGACTGCTGCAGACTTCACTATATGTGTGTATTGTGTGTATGTGATGAAGATGGTGTGACTGCTGCAGACTTCACTTCATGTGTGTTGTGTGTATGTGATGAGGATGGTGTGACTGCTGCAGACTTTACTTCATGTGTGTATTGTGTGTATGTGATGAGGATGGTGCGACTGCTGCAGACTTCACTTCATGTGTGTATTGTGTGTATGTGATGAGGATGGTACGACTGCTGCAGACTTCACTTCATGTGTGTATTGTGTGTATGTGATGAGGATGGTGTGACTGCTGCAGACTTCACTTCATGTGTGTATTGTGTGTATGTGATGAGGATGGGGCGACTGCTGCAGACTTCACTTCATGTGTGTATTGTGTGTATGTGATGAGGATGGTGTGACTGCTGTAGACTTCACTTCATGTGTGTATTGTGTGTATGTGATGAGGATGGTGTGACTGCTGCAGACTTCACCTCATGTGTGTATGGTGTGTATGTGATGAGGATGGGGCGACTGCTGCAGACTTCACCTCATGTGTGTATTGTGTGTATGTGATGAGGATGGTGTGACTGCTGCAGGCTTCACTTTATGTGTGTATTGTGTGTATGTGATGAGGATGATGTGACTGTTGCAGACTTCACTTCATGTGTGTATTGTGTGTATGTGATGAGGATGGTGTGACTGCTGCAGACTTCACTTCATGTGTGTATTGTGTGTATGTGATGAGAAGGGTGTGACTGGTGCAGACTTCACTTCATGGGTGTATTGTGTGTATGTGATGAGGATGGTGTGACTGTTGCAGACTTCACTTCATGTGTGTATTGTGTGTATGTGATGAGAAGGGTGTGACTGGTGCAGACTTCACTTCATGGGTGTATTGTGTGTATGTGATGAGGATGGTGTGACTGTTGCAGACTTTACTTCATGTGTGTATTGTGTATATGTGATGAGGATGGTGCGACTGCTGCAGACTTCACTTCATGTGTGTAATGTGTGTATGTGATGAGGATGGTGTGACTGTTGCAGACTTCACTTCATGTGTGTATTGTGTGTATGTGATGAGGATGGTGTGACTGCTGCAGACTTCGCTTCATGTGTGTATTGTGTGTATGTGATGAGGATGGTGTGACTGCTGCAGACTTCACTTCATGTGTGTATTGTGTGTATGTGATGAGGATGGTGTGACTGCAGCAGACTTCACTTCATGTGTGTATTGTGTGTATGTGATGAGGATGGTGTGACTGCTGCAGACTTCACTTCATGTGTGTATTGTCTGTATGTGATGAGGATGGTGTGACTGCTGCAGACTTCTCTTCATGTGTGTATTGTGTGTATGTGATGTGGATGGTGTGACTGCTGCAGACTTCACTTCATGTGTGTATTGTCTGTATGTGATGAGGATGGTGTGACTGCTGCAGACTTCTCTTCATGTGTGTATTGTGTGTATGGGATGAGGATGGTGCGACTGCAGCAGACTTCACTTCATGTGTGTATTGTGTGTATGTGATGAGGATGGTGTGACTGCTGCAGACTTCACTTCATGTGTGTATTGTCTGTATGTGATGAGGATGGTGTGACTGCTGCAGACTTCACTTCATGTGTGTATTGTGTATGTGATGAGGATGGTGTGACTGCTGCAGACTTCACTTCATGGGTGTATTGTGTGTATGTGATGAGGATGGTGTGACTGCTGCAGACTTCACTTCATGTGTGTATTGTGTGTATGTGATGTGGATGGTGTGACTGCTGCAGACTTCACTTCATGGGTGTATTGTGTGTATGTGATGTGGATGGTGTGACTGCTGCAGACTTCACTTCATGGGTGTATTGTGTGTATGTGATGAGGATGGTGTGACTGCTGCAGACGTCACTTCATGGGTGTATTGTGTGTATGTGATGAGGATGGGGCGACTGCTGCAGACTTCACTTCATGTGTGTATTGTGTGTATGTGATGAGGATGGTGCGACTGCTGCAGACTTCACTTCATGTGTGTATTGTGTGTATGTGATGAGGATGGTGTGACTGCTGCAGACTTCACTTCATGTGTGTATTGTGTGTATGTGATGAGGATGATGTGACTGCTGCAGACTTCACTTCATGGGTGTATTGTGTGTATGTGATGAGAATGGTGTGACTGCTGAAGACTTCACTACATGTGTGTATTGTGTGTATGTGAGGAGGATGGTGCGACTGCTGAAGACTTCACTTCATGTGTGTATTGTGTGTATGTGATGAGGATGGTGTGACTGCTGCAGACTTCACTACATTATTAACAACATATACATGGCTAAATTGAATAATCACTGAGGGAAACACAACCTGGGGTTCCCACAGGGGGGGGTGCCTATTTAAAAAAACATTATAAACAAGGAGAAAGGAAGAAAAATGGCACCAGAACGTATGCAAAAAGTATTAAATTTTATTCACATAAATATACAAAGATATAGAAAATCAACTCGTCATGAGAATAAATAGTATAGTATCAAATGAGACAAAAAATTGAGGAAAAATGAAGTCACCTGGGGATGATGGATGCAAGTATGTATAGAGCACAAAAAGGAAAAGATGTAAGGTCCAACCCGTCGCCGTAAAGGAACCCTGAGGGGGGAGGGCCCAAATGGGATATATAGGAATGAGGTGGAAAAATAGTATATCACTAGAGTGTGTAGATCCAAAAAATGGGCCCCTGAACCCCAAGATGAAAAATGGTCAGGGTTACCCTCCACAACTGAATGTAGTCAAGAGTAAATGGACAATAACCAGTAAGCAGGTGAGCAGAATCATTAGAGAAAGTGTGAGAGAGTAGTATCAACCAGAGTAGTCGTAGGGCAATAGAGAGGAGGCTAAAGTGTTGTATGTAATGGGCAATTATAGTCGTAAAGCCGAGAGGTGCCGGTTAGCACATAGACGGCTAGTTAAAAAAACACACACAAGCGGATCCTTATGCCCTGACTAGTCGTGGGGCTAAAGAGAAAGGCAGAAATGCTGAAAAACTATCCCATAGTAGGATGGCAATGTGAGAAAGCAGATATGAGCAGTTAAATGAAATTAGTGTACAGCCTGACTCCAATGGGGGGAGGTATAGCCGGGCAGAGGAAGGAGAAAGTGCGAGTGGACGAAGTAATCTCTGAAATAGAGAGGACTAGTCGTGGGGCAGAGAGAGGGGACTGGATGGAGAGTAATGAGTAATCATAAAGCCGGGAGGTGCTAGACAGCACAATAGCGGCCAGTATCAGGGAGGGGGAGAGAGAGTCGGATCTCTATGCCCGAACTAGTCGTACGATCGTCCTCCTGCCGCCACTTACCTCCACTCCTTCAGGTAGTTATTGTTCTTTTTCACTCCTTCACTGTCTATACCTCTCTTAGGCTCATACGACTAGTTCGGGCATAGAGATCCGACTCTCTCTCCCCCTCCCTGATACTGGCCGCTATTGTGCTGTCTAGCACCTCCCGGCTTTATGATTACTCATTACTCTCCATCCAGTCCCCTCTCTCTGCCCCACGACTAGTCCTCTCTATTTCAGAGATTACTTCGTCCACTCGCACTTTCTCCTTCCTCTGCCCGGCTATACCTCCCCCCATTGGAGTCAGGCTGTACACTAATTTCATTTAACTGCTCATATCTGCTTTCTCACATTGCCATCCTACTATGGGATAGTTTTTCAGCATTTCTGCCTTTCTCTTTAGCCCCACGACTAGTCAGGGCATAAGGATCCGCTTGTGTGTGTTTTTTAACTAGCCGTCTATGTGCTAACCGGCACCTCTCGGCTTTACGACTATAATTGCCCATTACATACAACACTTTAGCCTCCTCTCTATTGCCCTACGACTACTCTGGTTGATACTACTCACTCACACTTTCTCTAATGATTCTGCTTACCTGCTTACTGGTTATTGTCCATTTACTCTTGACTACATTCAGTTGTGGAGGGTAACCCTGACCATTTTTCATCTTGGGGTTCAGGGGCCCATTTTTTGGATCTACACACTCCAGTGACATACTATTTTTCCACCTCATTCCTATATATCCCATTTGGGCCCTCCCCCCTCAGGGTTCCTTTACGGCGACGGGTTGGACCTTACATCTTTTCCTTTTTGTGCTCTATACATACTCGCATCCATCATCCCCAGGTGACTTCATTTTTCCTCAATTTTTTGTCTCATTTGATACTATACTATTTATTCTCATGACGAGTTGATTTTCTATATCTTTGTATATTTATGTGAATAAAATTTAATACTTTTTGCATACGTTCTGGTGCCATTTTTCTTCCTTTCTCCTTGTTTATAAAGACTTCACTACATGTGTGTATTGTGTGTATGTGATGAAGATGGTGTGACTGCTGCAGACTTCACTTCATGTGTGTATTGTGTATGTGATGAGGATGGTGTGACTGCTGCAGACTTCACTTCATGTGTGTATTGTGTGTATGTGATGAAGATGGTGTGACTGCTGCAGACTTCACTTCATGGGTGTATTGTGTGTATGTGATGAGGATGGTGCGACTGCTGCAGACTTCACTTCATGTGTGTATTGTGTGTATGTGATGAGGATGGTGTGACTGCTGCAGACTTCACTTCATGCGGGTATTGTGTGTATGTGATGAGGAAGGTGCGACTGCTGCAGATTTCACTTCATGTGTGTATTGTGTGTATGTGATGAGGATGGGGCGACTGCTGCAGACTTCCCTTCATGTGTGTATTGTGTGTATGTGATGAGGATGGTGCGACTGCTGCAGACTTCACTTCATGCGTGTATTGTGTGTATGTGATGAGGAAGGTGCGACTGCTGCAGACTTCACTTCATGTGTGTTTTGTGTGTATGTGATGAGGATGAGGCGACTGCTGCAGACTTCACTTCATGTGTGTATTGTGTGTATGTGATGAGGATGGTGTGACTGCTGCAGACTTCACTTCATGTGTGTATTGTGTGTATGTGATGAGGAAGGTGCGACTGCTGCAGACTTCACTTCATGTGTGTATTGTGTGTATGTGATGAGGATGGTGTGACTGCTGCAGACTTCACTTCATGTGTGTATTGTGTGTATGTGATGAGGATGGTGTGACTGCTGCAGATGTCACTTCATGTGTGTATTGTGTGTATGTGATGAGGATGGTGCGACTGCTGCAGACTTCACTTCATGTGTGTATTGTGTGTATGTGATGAGGATGGTGTGACTGCTGCAGACTTCACTTCATGCGTGTATTGTGTGTATGTGATGAGGAAGGTGCGACTGCTGCAGACTTCACTTCATGTGTGTATTGTGTGTATGTGATGAGGATGGGGCAACTGCTGCAGACTTCACTTCATGTGTGTATTGTGTGTATGTGATGAGGATGGTGTGACTGCTGCAGACTTCACTCCATGTGTGTTTTGTGTGTATGTGATGAGGATGGGGCGACTGCTGCAGACTTCACTTCATGTGTGTATTGTGTGTATGTGATGAGGATGGTGTGATTGCTGCAGACTTCACTTCATGTGTGTATTGTGTGTATGTGATGAGGATGGTGTGACTGCTGCAGACTTCACTTCATGTGTGTATTGTGTGTATGTGATGAGGATGGTGCGACTGCTGCAGACTTCACTTCATGTGTGTATTGTGTGTATGTGATGAGGATAGTGTGACTGCTGCAGACTTCACTTCATGCGTGTATTGTGTGTATGTGATGAGGAAGGTGCGACTGCTGCAGACTTCACTTCATGTGTGTATTGTGTGTATGTGATGAGGATGGTGTGACTGCTGCAGACTTCGTTTCATGTGTGTATTGTGTGCATGTGATGAGGATGGTGTGACTGCTGCAGACCTCACTTCATGTGTGTATTGTCTGTACATGATGAGGATGGTGTGACTGCTGCAGACTTCACTTCATGTGTGTATTGTCTGTACATGATGAGGATGGTGTGACTGCTGCAGACTTCACTTCATGTGTGTATTGTGTGTATGTGATGAGGATGGTGTGACTGCTGCAGACTTCACTTCATGTGTGTATTGTGTGTATGTTATGAGGATGGTGCGACTGCTGCAGACTTCACTACATGTGTGTATTGTGTGTATGTGATGAGGATAGTGCAACTACTGCAGACTTCACTTCATGTGTGTATTGTGTGTATGTGATGAGGATGGTGCGACTGCTGCAGACTTCACTTCATGGGTGTATTGTGTGTATGTGATGAAGATGGTGTGACTGCTGCAGACTTCACTTCATGTGTGTATTGTGTGCATGTGATGAGGATGGTGTGACTGCTGCAGACTTCGCTTCATGTGTGTATTGTGTGTATGTGATGAGGATGGTGTGACTGCTGCAGTCTTCACTTCATGTGTGTATTGTCTGTACATAATGAGGATGGTGTGACTGCTGCAGACTTCGCTTCATGTGTGTATTGTGTGTATGTGATGAGGATGGTGCGACTGCTGCAGACTTCGCTTCATGTGTGTATTGTGTGTATGTGATGAAGATGGTGTGACTGCTGCAGACTTCACTTCATGTGTGTATTGTGTGTATGTGATGTGGATGGTGTGACTGCTGCAGTCTTCACTTCATGGGTGTATTGTGTGCATGTGATAAGGATGGTGTGACTGCTGCAGTCTTCACTTCATGTGTGTATTGTGTGTATGTGATGAGGATGGTGTGACTGCTGGAGACTTCACTTCATGTGTGTATTGTGTGTATGTGATGAGGATGGTGTGAAGACTTCACTTCATGTGTGTATTGTGTGTATGTGATGAGGATGGTGTGACTGCTGCAGTCTTCACTTCATGTGTGTATTGTGTATATGTGATGAGGATGGTGTGACTGCTGCAGACTTCACTACATGTGTGTATTGTGTGTATGTGATGAGGATGGTGTGACTGCTGCAGACTTCACTTCATGTGTGTATTGTGTGTATGTGATGAGGATGGTGTGACTGCTGCAGTCTTCACTTCATGTGTGTATTGTGTATATGTGATGAGGATGGTGTGACTGCTGCAGACTTCACTTCATGTGTGTATTGTGTGTATGTGATGAGGATGGTGTGACTGCTGCAGACTTCACTTCATGTGTGTATTGTGTGTATGATGAGGATGGTGTGACTGCTGCAGACTTCACTTCATGTATGTATTGTGTGTATGTGATGAGGATGGTGTGACTGCTTCAGACTTCACTACATGTGTGTATTGTGTGTATGTGATGAGGATGGTGTGACTGCTGCAGACTTCACTTCATGTATGTATTGTGTGTATGTGATGAGGATGGTGTGACTGCTTCAGACTTCACTACATGTGTGTATTGTGTGTATGTGATGAGGATGGTGTGACTGCTGCAGACTTCACTTCATGTGTGTATTGTGTGTATGTGATGAGGATGATGTGACTGCTGCAGACTTCACTTCATGTGTGTATTGTGTGTATGTGATGAGGATGATGTGACTGCTGCAGACTTCACTTCATGTGTGTATTGTGTGTATGTGATGAGGATGATGTGACTGCTTCAGACTTCACTACATGTGTGTATTGTGTGTATGTGATGAGGATGGTGTGACTGCTGCAGACTTCACTTCATGTGTCTATTGTGTGTATGATGAGGATGGTGCGACTGCTGCAGACTTCACTTAATGTGTATATTGTGTGTATGTGATGAGGATGGTGTGACTGCTTCAGACTTCACTTCATGTGTGTATTGTGTGTATGTGATGAGGATGGTGTGACTGCTTCAGACTTCACTACATGTGTGTATTGTGTGTATGTGATGAGGATGGTGTGACTGCTGCAGACTTCACTTCATGTGTGTATTGTGTGTATGATGAGGATGGTGCGACTGCTGCAGACTTCACTTAATGTGTATATTGTGTGTATGTGATGAGGATGGTGCGACTGCTGCAGACTTCACTTAATGTGTGTATTGTGTGTATGTGATGAGGATGGTGTGACTGCTGCAGACTTCACTTCATGTGTGTATTGTGTGTATGTGATGAGGATGGTGTGACTGCTTCAGACTTCACTACATGTGTGTATTGTGTGTATGTGATGAGGATGGTGTGACTGCTGCAGACTTCACTTCATGTGTGTATTGTGTGTATGATGAGGATGGTGTGACTGCTGCAGACTTCACTTCATGTGTGTATTGTGTGTATGATGAGGATGGTGCGACTGCTTCAGACTTCACTTCATGTGTGTATTATGTGTATGTGATGAGGATGGTGTGACTGCTTCAGCATTCACTTCATGTGTGTATTGTGTGTATGTGATGTGGATGGTGTGACTGCTGCAGACTTCACTTCATGTGTGTATTGTGTGTATGTGATGAGGATGGTGTGACTGCTTCAGACTTCACTTCATGTGTGTATTGTGTGTATGTGATGAGGATGGTGTGACTGCTTCAGACTTCACTACATGTGTGTATTGTGTGTATGTGATGAGGATGGTGTGACTGCTACAGACTTCACTTCATGTGTGTATTGTGTGTATGTGATGAGGATGGTGTGACTGCTGCAGACTTCACTTCATGTGTGTATTGTGTGTATGTGATGAGGATGGTGTGACTGCTGCAGACTTCACTTCATGTGTGTATTGTGTGTATGTGATGAGGATGGTGTGACTGCTGCAGACTTCACTTCATGTGTGTATTGTGTGTATGTGATGAGGATGGTGTGACTGCTGCAGACTTCCCTTCATGTGTGTATTGTGTGTATGTGATGAGGATGGTGTGACTGCAGCAGACGTCACTTCATGTGTGTATTGTGTGTATGTGATGAGGATGGTGTGACTGCTGCAGACTTCATGTGTATATTGTGTGTATGTGATGAGGATGGTGTGACTGCTGCAGACTTCACTTCATGTGTGTATTGTGTGTATGAGATGAGGATGGTGTGACTGCTGCAGACTTCACTACATGTGTGTATTGTGTGTATGTGATGAGGATGGTGTGACTGCTGCAGACTTCACTTCATGTGTGCATTGTGTGTATGTGATGAGGATGGTGTGACTGCTGCAGACTTCCCTTCATGTGTGTATTGTGTGTATGTGATGAGGATGGTGTGACTGCTGCAGACTTCACTTCATGTGTGTATTGTGTGTATGTGATGAGGATGGTGTGACTGCTGAAGACTTCACTACATGTGTGTATTGTGTGTATGTGATGAGGATGGTGTGACTGCTGCAGGCTTCACTTCATGTGTGTATTGTGTGTATGTGATGAGGATGGTGCGACTGCTGAAGACTTCACTACATGTGTGTATTGTGTGTATGTGATGAGGATGGTGTGACTGCTGCAGACTTCCCTTCATGTGTGTATTGTGTGTATGTGATGAGGATGGTGTGACTGCTGCAGGCTTCACTTCATGTGTGTATTGTGTGTATGTGATGAGGATGGTGCGACTGCTGAAGACTTCACTACATGTGTGTATTGTGTGTATGTGATGAGGATGGTGTGACTGCTGCAGACTTCACTTCATGTGTGTATTGTGTGTATGTGATGAGGATGGTGTGACTGCTGCAGACTTCACTTCATGTGTGTATTGTGTGTATGTGATGAGGATGGTGTGACTGCTGCAGACTTCGCTTCATGTGTGTATTGTGTGTATGTGATGAGGATGGTGTGACTGCTGCAGACTTCACTTCATATGTGTATTGTGTGTATGTGATGAGGATGGTGTGACTGCTGCAGACTTCCCTTCATGTGTGCATTGTGTGTATGTGATGAGGATGGTGTGACTGCTGCAGACTTCTCTTCATGTGTGTATTGTGTGTATGTGATGAGGATGGTGTGACTGCTGCAGACTTCACTTCATATGTGTATTGTGTGTATGTGATGAGGATGGTGTGACTGCTGCAGACTTCACTTCATGTGTGTGGAGTCCATAGACACCAATCATATGTACTTTTACTTATATGTAAGAGGTGAAAAAAAAATCAGGAATTTGTCAGAAAAGAATTGCAGATTTGTCGCCATTTTCCGGGACTCGTAGCGTTCTCATTTTCAGGATCTGGGGCTCAGTGATGGGTTATTTTCTGCGTCTTGAGCTGACGCTCTTAATTTTGCTATTTTGACTAGATACAATGATTTAATCGCCTCTTATTTAATTTTAATACAATGTTGTGACGACGAAAAAAAATATAATCCTGGATTTCTTAGTACGTTGTGCACAAATCAGATTATTTATTTATATTTCCATAGATCGGGCATTTCTGAACGCGGTGATATCAAAGGTGTATATAGTTTTTTACTATTGCTTTATGTTCAATGAGAAAAAATCGGGGTAATTTGCACTTTTATGGAGGGGGGTTCACATTTTTTTAAAACTTTTTTTTTTACATTTTATATTGATTTTATAAGTCCTCCCAGGAGACTTGCAGCCGGCACAGTCCGATCACTTCTGCTGGTCAGAGCCGGGCTTCCATCTGAACAGCAGAAATGCTGATCTGTGGATGGCGGCGCTCAGACAGCGTTCACAGGAGCTTCGTCATCACAGTGACGGGTCATCAGCTGACCCCCGGCTGTCTTCACACCTATCATCACCCCGTGATCATGGGGGCCGCCGATAGCAGCGGGGAATGTCGCATTCCCAACCAGTGCGTAGATCTAACCAGTTATCAGATGCAGGAGGATTATCCATCAGCCGAGATGTGCAGGAAATAGTGAAGGGAATAATACAGACTCGCCATGCAAACCTGCATTAAAGGGCTATACACAACAGTGACCTATCCTGACCATGGCTCAGCGGAGCGGGAACCAGACCACAGCACCGGAGGCTGCCAGACCAAATCTGAGGCAGGACGTTCAGTTACCCATAGGACAGGTGACAGCTTATTACTCATTGCAACCTGAACTGATCAGAAGAATGGGAACTTTTATCCCTGTTTCAAAGTGGCCTGGCAGGATGGTTTATCTGACTGCTGCTCCGGTCATCCTCTATGGGCCACCAGAGAAAGCTGAGCACTGCCCTATAGGTAGCGAATGAAGCGAGGGCCGAGCATACAGCTTTATTCTAATAGGGATAAGACTTCCCCATTCTGTCAATCTGTTTGCGTCTCAGCAGATGGACCCCTCCAGTGATTAGTGTCCCTTTTCTTGTGAATGCGGTATCAATTGTTTTCACCAGTGAACATCTAATTTAATAACATCTAATTTAATAACTAATCTAATAACATTTAAGTGCATCTCTGCCACGTTGTTATAGCGTGTCAGAGGACAGGAAGGGGTTAAAATTCCAAGTATTTAAAGGTAATGTCCCACCCACTGGCGACATGTCTTTATCCTGCACTTTCTATGGCTTCCAATACGCCTCTTTCTTATTTCTGTCAATTTTTCTCCATAAAATAATGTATTGATTTGTGCTCAGATGTATAAATCAGAGGAGATGAGTTGAGGGGGCGTTTCCTTCCCCTGGACTTCTCGTCTCACCAATCATGTGAAGGATGCAAAGATGGCGACCAGATGGAGCGCTAGGGAACAGGACAAGTTTAATCCAAGGGATTAAAAATGTTGGTATATGAACAGATGAGGACTTCTTTTTCTGTGTGAAGGAGGACTTTATGCTGATGAGTCGACCATCAGGGTTTTCGGTAGGGGTACTCTGCCGCCGGGACTACGGCTACTTTACTCTCGATGGGGTTATCAAAGGTGGTCGGTCCTGGCTTCGTGCCCTGGGCGCTCACTCTGCGGCTGGGGAATTGGGTACAGGGATGATTTTTTTGGATCTACGTGATGCCACCTGTGGTGTCTGGTAAGTGGGATATACTATCGCTGCCCGCGGCCGACCTCTGAGCGATGGTGACAGCAGCTTAAGACCTCTCAGCTCCCCACAGGTGGAGCTATTTTACCTCAGGGGGGCGGGTCGCTGACCAGGAGGGAAGCGACCGAGTGGTGATGGCTGCCTTCTTCTCTGACATTGCAGGGTCCTGTCGAATGGCGGAGAGACGACACACTGAGTCCACTTCGGCTCAAACAAGTCCTTTTTACTAGCATCTGGTTTGTTTCACACAGTACATAGCAGAAACAGTTCGGTTACCAGAAGGCCAATGGTCACAAGTTTCGGAGGAGATTTAATGACAGAGTCTCTCTCTGAGGTAACTTCTCTTTGTCTCTTTCTCGGTTCCTGCTCTGAGGGCTCTGTGACTCCCTCTTTAACCCACTCGTTAGTCTCATCACTGGCCTTCCCAGGGGTCTGATGCTGCATGGTTTATCTATCCTGCAATAGCGTCGTGAACTCGGCTTGGGGTTAGTAGTCAGACTCTTGATGGGTACCGGGACTCCTCTTATTTAAGATCCCAGGTTAACGGTCAATGGTTTGGGGATATACATAGATAAACCTCCTCTGTTCCATTATAAAGGTGTCAACCTGAATTCTTCAGCCGGCTCTCGCCAGACCTAAAGCATCCCCTTTTCATCTGGGTTACCCATTTTCCTGTGTCTCTCTTTTCTTTTGGGGAACCCTCGCTCAGGACGTCGGGCCTATGTTACTTCTAGCCCTTTTTGTCCGTCATCAATTTACTCTTGTCAATCACGTCATGTCTCACGCTCAGCTAGGCTCCACCCCCCATGGACCTACTATATAAACAGTCCCAGGAATATGAAGGTAGGGGCTCCTGAGTCAATGTTACTCAATCTAATATAAGACTCTGCATTTCCTCTCTCTTTCATCTGTGACCAAAAAACACTGTATTCCCCTATAGTGCCTAACCACAGGGGCGCCACATACCCCTTTAGTTAATCACACTCGTCCCCTTTGTGTGGCGACAAGGTTTGGGTTAAGCTAAACATTTTCTTATAATTTAACCATAACATGTTGGTAACATTTACTCTACTTTTTTTTAATAGAGCCTTAAAAATAAAAAGTACAAAAAATTGAATAAGGTAAGTCACCAGCTCATACAGCATTAGCCCATTGGCCACAAGCTGTTAAAGAAACGTTTGCCACACCCAGTCCTGTGGCTCAGTCTTTGATTAAAGTGCATCAACACAAAAAAAAAAAAATATCAACAGTTACGAGTGCTTTAGTTTAAATGTTCTATGTGCGGTGAGGTTTCATATCAGTCATAATCACTATAGGCCTCTTGGCCCTGGAGTCAACTTTCTGGCCCCTATACAGCATTATGCTAACTTCCTTCACCCTTTTATACATTAATACTATCTACCTATTCAACTATTTACATGTTTCACCTTCTACATTTTATTCTCTGTATCTAAGTGGTGGACAGCCAAAGTTAATTCATGTTGACCTGCGTAAAATTGGTATACTTGAGGGTCTACTTACTCTCCTAGTGGAAATGGCAGGTACACCGACTGCAGAAATCTCTGATTCCATTATGACGGGTGGTTCTTCTGCTCTGGGCGTTTCACTGGGTCATGAAAAAGTCACCATCGGTATCAAGTATACGCCATCTACTTGCGGCCAATCTGCAGGAAGTTCTCCTAAAATTGTCTTGACTATTCTTTCTTTCTCTTCTTTTCTCTGAATAGGAATTCTCTCTACTGGTGGCAGCTGTTGAGGGTATTTCTCTAAATGATCCCTGGACACCGTTGCTGTTAGTTCACCTTTGTCTTTACTAATCAAACAGGTTTTCTGGTTGTTGAAGTTTGATGGTTGTACAGTGTAGGGTTCTGCTTCCCATTGGTCATCTAACGTATGCAGTCGTCTTTTTCTCTTTAAGACTAATTCACCTGGTAGTAAGGGTGTTCCTTGAGCACTTTTGGTAAAGTTTGCTTTTTGTTTTTCCTTTGATTTTTCCAGGCTTTTATCGCGGGCAGAGGGGTTTGGAACGCCGCCCACCTGGGAATCGAAGGCGCTTGGGTCCGGTGCTGCTGCTCCTCGGTGGCTCAAGCACGGGGCCGGACCCCGGGGGCTCGAGCAACGCCTCCTCGCCCACGAGTGAAAAGGGGAGGTTTGTGGTGGGATGTCGGTCGTGACGCCACCCACGGGGTTGTGGTGATGATGGGCACCACCGCTGCTGGTGACGGGGGATCCCGGGAGCGATGGCAGAGAGCAGCTGAGGTGTTGGCCCCTCCGTGGGTAGGGGCTGTTGGTCCCGGGGCCCCAGTTGGTAGAGGGAAGGAGGTATAGGTGCAGGTGCCGATGCAGGGAGGCAGCGTGGGCGCGGGTGCAACGTTGCGGTGCAGCGCGGTGCCGGATGGCACTGTTGTACTCACTCAGGTAGAAAAGGACAGAGTCTCTGGTAAACCAAATGGCTGGATGGATGGGGCCCACAGTCGGCTGCGGTGTTTCCACTCTCCCCGGACGGGTTGATGGTGGCTGTCGTTTCCCTGCACCTGTGTGTATGTGTTTGACTCCTATGGCTTCCCACGGGTAGTCCGCTCCCCGGTGTGTACGTGTCGGGAGAGCCAGTTTTGCCCGCAGGCGCTGGCCCTTGGATCTCTGGCCCTTGGTGGTGGCACTTATCTGGACGGGTTGGGCTGTTGGCTTCTTACGGGACTTGTTTGGGAATGAACCCCTGAGGACCAGACCGCAATCAGTAAATTTGACCTTTTCGGCGGCTCCCAGCCTAGTCGGGGTCTGAGTACCCTGCCTTGGTGCTTGGCTTCAATCTGCTCCCCGGTTCGACCCTGGTCCTACGGTTCCGCTGACCTCCACCAACTCCTGCAGACGGCCCCCACCATCTGCCGACCTTGCTGACGGTGCCTGGGCTCCAACCCAGACACACAGTTTCTGCTCCTCTCACTTCCACCTCTCCACTTCAACTCCCTTAACTCAACTCCTCTGAACTCACTACTTTTTCCCGCCTCCAGGCCTGTGAACTCCTCGGTGGGTGGGGCCAACCACCTGGCTCCGCCCCACCTGGTGTGGACATCAGACCCTGGAGGGAGGCAACAAGGATTTTGTTTGATTGATGTACCCGACCAGGGGAGGGGTGTGTGTGTGTGTGTTTGGTGTTATTCTGTGACCCCTGGGGTCCAGGGCGTCACACTCCCCCTTGATAAAACGCAGACTGTCCGCGGGCTGCCCGTCCATCACCGGTTTTATTTTCTGAAAAGATAAATAACTGAGAAAAACAAAGAAACGGTGTGCACTTTTGTCAAATCTTCCCTGACGGGAGGCAGGTTACTTAAACGTTGCAAAAAGTAGTAAAACATTTTTAATAATAACGGACGGGTCCCAGTTCTTCCGCTTTCCCACTCAAACAACCTCAACCTTGATGCTGCCCCTAAGAAGCGGGCAGCACCCCTCTTCCCCAGTCTGGAAAACAGAACCTGGTTCAGGTTGCCCAAGCGGGAACGGTTACGGTGTCTCACACCCGGCTGTCATTCAGGGGGCCCCACATCCAGGGGGACCCCTGACTCCAGAGGATGGTCACCGGTCCTGGTGGTGACCGGACCCCAGCCTGCTCTGCTGCGGGTCCTCCCTCCAGCCTGCCTCTCTGGAGGCGGTTAACGGAACTCCAGCCCGGAATTATTTACAAGCCCACAAGTTCGTGGGTTGCCTGCTAGTTCTCGGTCATGTTCATGACCAGTTTCTCATGTGGGCATGGGCTTTTAAGATGGTAACGTGGCAAAAAGGGGACAAAAACATACTGATGGTCCCAACTTCGACAACGGTTCTTCTGCAACGGGGGTCCACTGCCAATCACTTGAGGTCGCCTTCCTCATACGCCTCCAGCTCTACATCCGGACGGTACAGTAGGGGAGGGGACTGGGGCCACCCAGGACCACTGCAGTTTTCTCTTTCCTTTACATCAAGGGCGAACCAGCCCCTCTCCCCGCAGTGTCGGGTGTACGTCACCAGGTCACCCGGTTGCAGGTCACGGCCAGGGTGGCCTGTTGGGAGATGGGAATTTACGTCTCTGTGGGCTACAAAGATTTCGGCCTCCAGGCCCGGCTCGTAAATGAATCCATACCCTCATTGGGGATCGAACCGCCTGACCTGGCCCTTGTAGATCGGGCCCCGCACCCGGTAGGTGGTGTTCCGGAGATTATCTTTTTCCCGGATTGTGCGGGCCAGCACTTCGGATCTCTGCTGCTCACTGACGGCAATCTCACGGCCCAGCTGCCTCGGCTGCCTATCCCAAAATGAAGCACCTGCGTACCCCTGCTGCGCGCGGGTCGGGCCCCGCCGGGTCTCCCCCGTACCGGCTACAACCGATACCCTCGCTGGAAAGTCCTGCGGTGACACGGCCTGGGATGCTGCCTTACAGTGGCGACCCGGCGCTGCCTCAGCCAAGGCGTGGGGTTCAGGGATGGCAAGCCTCACCTACTGGGCCCTCCTGCTGGCGGCCTTCTCTACTTCCGTGGCCGGGCGGACTGCCGGAGCCAGGACTCTTTTGGGCGCGGTCACTTTACGGATGGACACCTCCCGAGGGACCTTCCACGGTAATGGCATCGGTGCGGATAGCTCATATGGTCGTCCGCGGGCTGCGCTTACAGGCTTTTCCTCGGGGGCGGGCGAGTTGGACTCCACTGCCAGTGTTGGGGGCAGCAGACCGATTGGCGGGGCTGCGACATCCGATACGGGTGGCTGGGGAGGCAGCAGGATGAACGGGCACAGACCAGGCCCCTCAGCTGCAGTGACCGGTCCCTCCAGGACACAGGGGCATGGGTCGCTTACCTGCTCCTCCAGCACTGCCTCCGCCTCGCGTTTCCGCACAGCCGCCACCTCCTCCATTTCGGCCGCTTATCGCTCCATTAGGAACCGGACCTGAGCCTGCAGGCGGCAACACATCTGCGCTGTCCGGGCCTCCACCCACGCCGCTGTTCCTGGCGCGGGCTCCGGGATCTCAGGATTGCCGGACGGGACGGACATCTTGCACGGATGCTTCCAGGAACCGGATGAATGGCAGAGTCCTGGCGTCCCTGCCATTTATCCCTTCGGTTACATGAGGCAGGCCTTCACCTGCCCCCCCTTGGTTCTCTCCGGCACCTCCTTCTCCTGGCGGCGGGGCTTCACTTTCGTGCCTTCCCTGTTCGGGGAAGAGGCTCAAGCGGGAACTTTCGCACCCAAGATGGCGGACTTTCAAATTTTTCGGCCGGACACCGCCGGCGGGAACTGCAAGGCGCACTTCTACTGGTAAGTAGATAGGTAGGATCCTGTACGTGACGCCAAGTTGTCGCGGGCGGAGGGGTTGGGAACCCCGCTCGCCTGGGAATCGCTGGCGCTCGGGTCCGGTGTTGCTGCTCCTCGGTGGCTCGAGCACGGGGCCAGATCCGGGGGCTCGAGCAGCGCCTCCTCGCCCACGAGTGAAAAGGGGAGGTTTGCGATGGGATGTCAGTCGTGACGCCACCCACGGGGTTGTGGTGATGATGAGCACCCCCGCTGCTGGTGACGGGGGATCCCGGGAGCGATGGCGGAGAGCAGCTGAGGTGTTGGCCCCTCCGTGGGTAGGGGCTGTTGGTTCCGGGGCCCCGGTTGGTTGAGAGAAGGAGGTATAGGTGCCGGTGCCGATGCGGGGAGGCAGCGTGGGTGCGGGTGCAACGTTGCGGTGCAGCGCGGTGCCGGATGGCACTGTTGTACTCACTCAGGTAGAAAAGGACAGAGTCTCTGGTAAACCAAACGGCTGGATAGACGGGGCCCACAGTCGGCTGCGGTGTTTCCACTCTCCCCGGACGGGTTGATGGTGGCTGTCGTTTGCCTGCACCTGTGTGTATGTGTTTGACTCCTATGACTTCCCTTGGGTGGTCCGCTCCCCGGCGTGTACGTGTCGGGAGAGCCCGTTTTGCCTGAAGGTGCTGGCCCTTGGATCTCTGGCCCTTGGCGGTTGCACTTATATGGATGGGTTGGGCTCTTTACTTCTGACAGGACCTGTTTGGGAATGAACCCCTGAGGTCCAGACTGCAATCTGTAAATGTGACCTTTTCGGTGGCTCCCAGCCTAGTCGGGGTCTGAGTACCCTGCCTTGGTGCTTGGCTTCAATCTGCTCCCCGGTTCGGTACCAGCGGGCCACCGCCCAACCCCGGTTCTACGGTTCCGCTGACCCCCACCAACTCCTGCAGATGGCCACCACAGTCTGCCGACCTTGCTGACGGTGCCTGGGCTCCAACCCAGACACACAGTTTCTGCTCCTCTCACTTCCACCTCTCCACTTCAACTCCCTTAACTCAACTCCTCTGAACTCACTACTTTTTCCCGCCTCCAGGCCTGTGAACTCCTCGGTGGGTGGGGCCAACCGCCTTGGCTCCGCCCCACCTGGTGTGGACATCAGACCCTGGAGGGAAGCAACAAGGATTTTGTTTGACTGATGTACCTGACCAGGGAAGGGGTGTGTGTGTGTGTTTGGTGTTATTCTGTGACCCCTGGTGTCCAGGGCGTCACACTTCTCTCGACACATTCCTGTATTTTCTGATACTGCTCCTTTCTTTTTACTTTTCAATCTGCATCTGAGGTATTTTCTCCAGGAACTATTATGTCCATCTCCAAATCCACCGGCAATTTTCCTGGTCTTCCTCTCATAAGGTAGGCAGGGGTGCAATTTGTTGAGCTTACTGGAATGTGGTTATACATGTCAACTAGATCTGGTAACTTCTCTGGCCATCTGTTCCGTTACTCCAAGGGCAGAGTTTTTAGCAGCTTTATCACAATGTGATTCATTTTCTCACACATTCTGTTAGTCTGAGGATGATAAGGCGTAGTACGAATTTTCTTGCATCCGTATAATTTACAGAATTCGTGAAATCGTTCAGACTCAAAAGGCTTTGATCTCTTCATACCCGTTCTGGATATCCATGTGGTCTGCAGAAATAGGCTTGGAATGATTTTGCCGCTGTTGGAGCCATTAAAGGGGTTATCCGGCTTAATTTGCTTTTTTTTATTATTTCCCTATTGGGCTACATTGGGGCAGGTAAGTAGATAGAGACCACTTACCTGCTCTACTGTCAGCCCCTCTCCCCTGGCTCAGAGTGGTCATGTGACCGCTCCTGCCGCGATTTTGCTGCTTCCGGTCATTTCATGTCAACATGGGCAGGGCCATGTTGACATGCAAATCTGGAACAGCATGTTGCCGACCTGCTGGGCGGGTACAGTGCGTGGAGTCCCCACCCCCCTTGCCTGCACCCTCCCACACATTCCCCCGCACCCCGTACTCTGCCCACAACCTCCCCCTGCACTGCTGCGGGACCCGTGACCTGGGGGAGGGGCCTGGCGGCAGCTGCCGTCGTGTCAGCACCAGCACCGGCCCCCTGCTCAGGATCGCACATTCAAATATACCGGCATCACAGATCACCGATGCCGGTATATTTGAAAGCGCTGATGAGAAGAGCATTGCGCTGCTTCTCATCACTGCCCCGCTGTCTGTGCTGTCTTCAGCACAGCGGTGACGTCACTACTGTGCTGATATGTCCAGAGCACAGACAGCGCGCAAACGTGCAGGAGCGGCGGGGACCGAGGAAGGGCGAGTATGTACTCCCTATGGGGGGGGGGGGCGGTGCACAGCCCGGTGTGTGTGTGTGTGTGTGTGTGTGTGTGTGTGTGTGCGGTGCACAGCCCGGTGTGTGTGTGTGTGTATGCGGTGCACAGCCCGATGTGTGTGTGTATGCGGTACACAGCCCGATGTGTGTGTGTGTGTGTGTGTACGTATGTGTGTGTATGATGTGCACAGCCCGATGTGTGTGTGTGTGTGTGTGTGTGTATGCGGTGCACAGCTTGATGTGTGTGTGTGTGTGTGTGTATGCAGTACACAGCCCGATGTGTGTGTGTATGTATGTGTGTGTGTGTGAGTGTGTGTGTGTGTATGTGTGTGTGTGTGTGCGGTGCACAGCCTGATGTGTGTGTGTATGCGGTACACAGCCCGATGTGTGTATGTATGTGTGTGTGTATGCGGTGCACAGCCCGATGTGTGTGTGTGTGTGTGTGTGTGTATGTATGTGTGTGTGTGTATGCGGTGCACAGCCTGATGTGTGTGTGTGTATGCGGTACACAGCCCAATGTGAGTGTGTGTGTGTGTGTACGTATGTGTGTGTATGTATGTGTGTGTATGATGTGCACAGCCCGATGTGTGTGTGTGTGTATGCGGTGCACAGCCTGATGTGTGTGTGTGTGTGTATGCAGTACACAGCCCGATGTGTGTGTGTATGTATGTGTGTGTGTATGCGGTGCAGAGCCCGATGTGTGTGTGTGTGTGTGTGTGTATGTATGTGTGTGTGTGTATGCGGTGCACAGCCTGATGTGTGTGTGTGTATGCGGTACACAGCCCAATGTGAGTGTGTGTGTGTGTGTGTGTGTGTGTGTATGCGGTGCATAGCCCGGTGTGTGTGTGTGCGGTACACAGCCTGATGTGTGTGTGTGTATGCAGTACACAGCCCGATGTGTGTGTGTATGTATGTGTGTGTGTGTGTGTGTGTGTGTGTATGCGGTGCACAGCCCGATGTGTGTGTGTGTATGTATGTGTGTGTATGCGGTGCACAGCCCGATGTGTGTGTGTGTATGTATGTGTGTGTATGCGGTGCACAGCCCGATGTGTGTGTGTGTATGTATGTGTGTGTATGCGGTGCACAGCCCGATGTGTGTGTGTGTGTGTATGCGGTGCACAGCCTGATGTGTGTGTGTGTGTATGCGGTACACAGCCCTATGTGTGTGTGTATGTATGTGTGTGTGTGTGTGTGTGTGTGTGTTCAGAGCACGGTATCTTGTATGCCGTAGCGACCGCATGATAACACAGGCCTCACTATTTGGTTGTGAATTTGGTTAACATTTTATTCAGGTGCAGAAAGGGTTAACAAATTTTCAGTCAGTGGCTCTGAGGTATTCTGGCTCTGACAGGTTTAGTCTGGTTTTTGCGCGCCCGTTTTGCTGCCAGCTGATTGGATCAGCTGGCAGAAAGTGCGGGTAATTTTAACTATAAAAGTAGCTGCTTCCGTCAGCTGGCTGTCAGAAGAATTGAAGATCAAGAAGAACAGCTGATGGAGAGCCTGCTACAGGAGTTCATGAAGAGGGCGAGCGAGGTCGGCAGAGAAGACTGGCTTACACAGTGCCTGGCGGTGCCCAGGCGGCCAGCAGAAGCGGAGGAAGAGATGGACTGCGACGCTGCGGTGATTCAACTCACTGCTCCTGAGGAGATGGCAGCGCTGACTGAGGAAATCCCAGCAAGGAGGAGGTCCCGGAGACGCAGCAGCTTCCTCCCCCCGACGTCATCGTCCAGAGAAGAGGGGAATGCCGGAGCGGAGTTATCACCGCCCATCTTGTCTGCCGGGACTTCAGCACGTCATCCTCCTGCACCCGGTCATGTGTCCAGGAAGAGGAAGAGTGGATCATCTAGTCAGCGCCGTCATAAAAGCGCGGCGCTGACCCAGGGATTTGAAAATCCTAGCAGGAGCAGGGCTGCACCAGCAAGTGTGAGCGTGCCGGAGGCCGGAAGAGCGACGGGGGCCCCCTGGTCTGACTCCCCGTCTGAAGAAGATGATCTGCCAGCTGGAGCCAGAGAACAGGATCGTCAGCGTGGCTCAGCTGCAGAAGCTGGAATTCCAGAGGAGGGCCGAGGATCGCAGAGCAGAAGGAGGGGTGAGATGTTCAATGTTCCCCTGTCTGTCTCGTGTGTCGACCCTCTGTCTGTTAGTATGGAGTCTGTAGTTAGGAAGGTGTTAGGAGAATTGTTAGCAGGGGGAGGGACGCCTAGGGGGGGTAGTGCAGCCCCTATTGGTAGTCAGGAGTCCATGTCATTGCCTGGTTATTTATTTAAGGAGGCAGTGACATGTGACTTGTCTCCCCTGGGTTTTCATCTGCCGCAGCCAGTTAAAGAAAAGATTTATAAGGGGGAATTTATTGATTTATTTTCTCTGCTTCCGTCTAATAGAGAGAATGTAAAAAGAGATAAGAAGACGGTTGTGGATGATAGGAAGAAAGGTCCCCTTAGATCTTTTCATAACTGGCTGCAGGCATTTTGCATCTTTTCCTCTGTTTTAGGGGAAAGGAACCCTTCTGTTTGTTCGGGGTTATTTCAGCACCTTGACAGCATACTGGAAGCTTATCGCAGCTTTGGCGGTCAGGCATGGCTGACTTATGATGAGAGTTTTCGTCAGAAGTTAGCCATCCATCGCAGTGTGCTGTGGGGTCAAAAAGACATCGGTCTTTGGCTGAATCTGATGCTTCCTCAGAGAAGCCAGTTTGGTAGACAGAGTATTAATAATTCTACTGTTAGTAAAGGATTTTGTTTCGCTTACAATGAATCAAATTGTAAGTTTGCATCTAACTGCAGATTTCGGCATGAGTGCTCCTTCTGCGGGGGCAATCATGCCGTCATCAAATGCTTTAAGAAGCAGAATCAGAGTAACCAGCAGCAACACAACAGTAAAGAGTCCATTTTTAAAGGCGGCGATTCTAGTGAGGTTACAAAACATGCTGGGTTGGTTAAGGCGCTTCCTAGACAGACAGAAGGCTGATACTCAGGGATTATCATCTTCGGGTTCTTATATTAGTTTGGCACATCAGCTTAAGGAAGATTTGTTTATGTGGCGGTACTTTTTCAGCAGGAGTTTTGAACTTTCCTACGTTTTGTAGTTGTTTTTTGGTCAGGGTGAGTACGGTTTTGGTGTTTTTTGTCAAGGTGAATTCTTATTTGAGTTTTGGCGCAATTATTGGAAGGTTAGTGTTGTGACGGGCAATAGTACGGTAATGTCCTTATTTCCAGTTTTGCGGTTGGTTGAGGTCTGGGGTAAGTTGTGGTCAAATCAAAGGATGCTGTTGGTATCAGATAGCAGGAATCAGACAGGGTTAATAAGTTGGACAATGCTCTGTCTCTGCAGGATCGGGAAGAACTTTTTTGTATGGAACCGATGGCAATTTCTCTCGGGAGCCCGTGCCCAGAAGCTTTATGGAATGTAGTGATGGCTTAGTTGTTTCGGCTATTAAGAGGTCTATTGCTGATTCAACATGGGCCAGGTATTCGGCCGCATGGTTAGAATGGCAGAATTTTTGTGTTTTTCATAAAGTGGATTGTTTTCAGAGTAATGTGGGTTTAGCGCTTGAATTTCTGGATTTTTTGATGAGAAAGAATTTAGCGGTGGGGTCAGTTTCTAATATTTTTTCAGGTGTGTCTTTTTTCTTGAGATTGCATGGTCTGTTGTCATTGAAGAGTTTTTTCCCAGTTCAACAGGCATTGAAAGGCTATAGGAAAAGGACGGTGGAAGCCGGATAATCGTAGACCTATTTCGCTTAAGTTATTGCTCTCATTGTGGAATGTGTTGCCATATATTTGCGTTAATGACTTTGAGTCAATGGTGTTTAGGGTGGCATTCGTTTTAGCATATTTTGGAGCTTTAGGATTAGTGAGTTAGTTTCTGTTAGTAGGAGTCGGTTGTCAGGATTGATGTTTTCAGATGTTTTTGTTACTGATAAGTCGTTGAGGATTTGTATTGGTAGGTCTAAGTCTGATCAGGATGGTTTGGGATCAAACGTCAGGTTATTTCGGATAAAGAATTCAGTTATTTGTCCTGTCTCCAATGTTAACAATTGGCTTCAAATTAGACCTCCATTTGATGGGGCGTTTCTTATCCATCAGGATGGGAGTCCGGTGACAGTGTTTCAGTTTAATTCAGTTTTTAAAAATCCTTGATTAAACTGAATCTAGAGCATCTTAAACTGTCATCCCATTCTTTTCGTATAGGGGCAGCTACGGAAGCAGCCATAAGGGGGTTACCGGCTAGTAAAATTATGGGGATTGGGAGATGGGAGTCAAAGCGTTACAAAATTTATGTCCGTCCAAGGTTGTTAGTATAAAATTTCTTTTTCTTTTTTGTAGGTCCCATTGTCATTTGGATAGTGGGACACTCTTACATATTTTGGGCCAAGAGAAGAGCATCAGGAAGGTCATATGGAGAGAATTTAGCCATTAATATTGAACATTTTAACATTTTGTGGTACAGCGTTAGAGGTATGAGCTGGGATGGACTGATGAAGGAGATGAGCTGTTTAAAAACATTGTGGCCTTCTCCAAATTTAATCATTTTGCACTTGGGCGGGAATGATATTGGAAAAGTGAAAACTCTTGATCTGATTGCTGCCATGCGAAGAGACCTTTCAATCATTAGGTCATGTTTTCCTGATGCGGGTTTGGTCTTTTCCGAAATCGTTCCCCCGTTTGCAGTGGCATTGTGACAGGCTGAGGTTTCGGGAGCGGATTCGGAAAAGGATAAACCGTGCCATGGAAAGGTTTTTACCAGTTATAAATGGGTCAACCTACAGACATCTTGATCTGGAAGGTTTTCTGAGTGGCCTTTACAGGGATGATTTAGTCCATCTGTCAGGACGTGGGATTGGACATATTCAATTTAGGGCTCCAAAATTGTATCGAGAAATGGCTGTGATATTGTTAGTGGGGGTGGGCCAAGGACTGTTAGTCCTTGGCGTTTGGGTAAAGTCGCCAGTTTTACTGGCGGACTGGTTGTTTATGGTATATGGTTATGGAAGAATTTTAATAAAATATTGGTTTTAATTATTTATTAATTAATTTATTTATTATGTAACCCTTAATAAATGTCACGGCCATTTATGCCATTTACTTTATTCAAGTGTGGTGTCTTTAATTTAATGGGTAGGCCTTGTGTTGTCATGTTCAGAGCACGGTATCTTGTATGCCCGTAGCGACCGCATGATAACACAGGCCTCACTATTTGGTGTGAATTTGGTTAACATTTTATTCAGGTGCAGAAAGGGTTAACAAATTTTCAGTCAGTGGCTCTGAGGTATTCTGGCTCTGACAGGTTTAGTCTGGTTTTTTGCGCGCCCGTTTTGCTGCCAGCTGATTGGATCAGCTGGGAGAAAGTGCGGGTAATTTTAACTATAAAAGTAGCTGCTTCCGTCAGCTGGCTGTCAGAAGAATTGAAGATCAAGAAGAACACCCCCCCCCCCCTGGAGAAAGACTACTTCATGAACTGCTCTCGTCGTGACATTTGTTAGTGGGAAAGTCGCCAGTTTTACTGGTGGACTGGTTGTTTATGGTATATGGTTATGGAAGAATTTTAATAAAATATTGGTTTTAATTATTTATTAATTAATTTATTTATTATGTAACCCTTAATAAATGTCACGGCCATTTTATGCCATTTACTTTATTCAAGTGTGGTGTCTTTAATTTAATGGGTAGGGCCTTGTGTTGTCATGTGTGTGTATGCGGTGCACAGCCCGATGTGTGTGTGTGTATGTATGTGTGTGTATGCGGTGCACAGCCCAATGTGAGTGTGTGTGTGTGTGTGTATGCGGTGCACAGCCCGATGTGTGTGTGTGTGTGTGTATGCGGTGCACAGCCTGATGTGTGTGTGTGTGTGTATGCGGTACACAGCCCTATGTGTGTGTGTATGCGGTGCATAGCCCGGTGTGTGTGTGTGTGTGTGTGTGTGTGTGTGTGTATGTGTATGCGGTGCACAGCCTGATGTGTGTGTATGCGGTACACAGCCCGATGTGTGTGCGTGTGTGTGTATGTATGTGTGTGTGTGTATGCGGTGCACAGCCTGATGTGTGTGTGTGTGTGTATGCGGTACACAGCCCTATGTGTGTGTGTATGCGGTGCATAGCCCGATGTGTGTGTGTGTGTGTGTGTGTGTATGTGTATGCGGTGCACAGCCTGATGTGTGTGTATGCGGTACACAGCCCGATGTGTGTGCGTGTGTGTGTATGTATGTGTGTGTGTGTATGCGGTGCACAGCCTGATGTGTGTGTGTGTGTGCGTGTATGCAGTACACAGCCCGATGTGTGTGTGTGTATGTATGTGTGTGTGTGTATGCGGTGCACAGCCCGATGTGTGTGTGTATGTGTGTGTGTGTATGCGGTGCACAGCCTGATGTGTGTGTGTGTGTATACGGTACACAGCCCATGTGAGTGTGTGTGTGTGTGTATGCGGTGCACAGCCCGATGTGTGTGTGTGTGTGTATGCGGTGCACAGCCTGATGTGTGTGTGTGTATGCGGTACACAGCCCTATGTGTGTGTGTGTATGCGGTGCATAGCCCGATGTGTGTGTGTGTGTGTGTGTGTATGCGGTGCACAGCCTGATGTGTGTGTATGCGGTACACAGCCCGATGTGTGTATGTGTGTGTGTATGTGGTGCACAGCCCGATGTGTGTGTGTATGCGGTACACAGCCCGATGTGTGTGTGTGTGTATGTATGTGTGTGTATACGGTGCACAGCCCGATGTGTGTGTGTGTGTGTGTGTGTGTATGCGGTGCATAGCCCGATGTGTGTGTGTGTGTGTATGCGGTGCACAGCCTGATGTGTGTGTTGTGTGTGTGTGTATGTATGTATGTGTGTGTGTATGCGGTGCACAGCCTGATGTGTGTGTGTGTATGCGGTACACAGCCCGATGTGTGTGTGTGTGTGTGTATGTATGTGTGTGTGTATGCGGTGCACAGCCTGATGTGTGTGTGTGTGTGTGTATGCGGTACACAGCCCGATGTGTGTGTGTATGGGTGTGTGTATGCGGTGCACTGCCCGATGTGTGTGTGTGTGTATGCGATGCATAGCCCGATGTGTGTGTGTGTGTGTGTGTATGCAGTGCACAGCCTGATGTGTGTGTGTGTGTGTATGCGGTGCATAGCCCGATGTGTGTGTGTGTGTGTGTGTATGCGGTGCACAGCCCGATGTGTGTGTGTGTGTGTATGCGGTGCATAGCCCGATGTGTGTGTGTATATGTGGTGCACAGCCTGATGTGTGTGTGTGTGTGTGTATGCGATGCACAGCCCGATGTGTGTATGTATGTGTGTGTGTGTGTGTGTATGCGGTGCACAGCCCGATGTGTGTGTGTGTATGCGGTGCACAGCCTGATGTGTGTGTGTGTGTGTGTGTATGCGGTGCACAGCCTGATGTGTGTGTGTGTGTGTGTGTATGCGGTGCACAGCCTGATGTGTGTATGTATGTGTGTGTGTATGCGGTGCACAACCCGATGTGTGTGTATGTGTGTGTGTATGCGGTGCACAGCCCGATGTGTGTATGTATGTGTGTGTGTGTGTATGCGGTGCACAACCCGATGTGTGTGTATGCGGTGCACAGCCTGATGTGTGTGTGTGTGTGTATGCGGTACACAGCCCGATGTGTGTGTGTGTGTATGTGTGTGTGTATGCGGTGCACAGCCCGATGTGTGTATGTATGTGTGTGTGTGTGTGTATGCGGTGCACAGCCCGATGTGTGTGTGTGTATGCGGTGCACAGCCTGATGTGTGTGTGTGTGTGTGTGTATGCGGTGCACAGCCCGATGTGTGTGTGTGTGTGTATGCGGTGCACAGCCTGATGTGTGTGTGTGTGTATGTGTGTGTGTATGCGGTGCATAGCCCGATGTGTGTATGTATGTGTGTGTGTGTGTGTATGCGGTGCACAACCCGATGTGTGTGTATGTGTGTGTGTATGCGGTGCACAGCCCGATGTGTGTATGTATGTGTGTGTGTGTGTATGCGGTGCACAACCCGATGTGTGTGTATGTGTGTGTGTATGCGGTGCACAGCCTGATGTCTGTGTGTGTATGCGGTACACAGCCCGATGTGTATGTGTGTGTGTATGCGGTGCACAGCCCGATGTGTGTGTGTGTATGCGGTGCACAGCCCGATGTGTGTGTGTGTATGCGGTGCACAGCCTGATGTGTGTGTGTGTGTGTGTATGCGGTGCACAGCCCGATGTGTGTGTGTGTGTGTGTGTGTATGCGGTGCACAGCCTGATGTGTGTGTGTGTGTGTGTGTGTGTATGCGGTGCACAGCCTGATGTGTGTGTGTGTATGTGTGTGTGTATGCGGTGCATAGCCCGATGTGTGTGTGTGTGTATGCGGTACAGAGCCTGGTGTGTGTGTGTGTATGCGGTACACAGCCTGATGTGTGTGTGTGTGTATGCGGTACACAGCCTGATGTGTGTGTGTGTGTGTGTGTGTGTGTGTGTATGCGGTGCACAGCCCGATGTGTGTGTGTGTATGTGGTGCACAGCCTGATGTGTGTGTGTTTGTGTATGCGGTACACAGCCCGATGTGTGTGTATGCGGTGCACAGCCTGATGTGTGTGTGTGTATGCGGTACACAGCCCGATGTGTGTGTGTGTGTGTATGCGGTGCATAGCCCGATGTGTGTGTGTGTATGCGGTGCACAGCCTGATGTGTGTGTGTGTGTGTATGCAGTGCACAGCCTGATGTGTGTGTGTATATGTGGTACACAGCCTGATGTGTGTATGTGTGTGTGTGTATGCGGTGCACAGCCTGGTGTGTGTGTGTGTGTGTGTGTGTGGTGCACAGCCTGATGTGTGTGTGTGTGTGTGTGTGCGGTGCAAAGCCTGATGTGTGTGTGTGTGCGGTGCACAGCCTGATGTGTGTGTGTGTGCGGTGCACAGCCTGATGTGTGTGTGTGTGCGGTGCACAGCCTGATGTGTGTGTGTGTGCGGTGCACAGCCTGATGTGTGTGTGTGTGCAGTGCACAGCCTGATGTGTGTGTGTATGCGGTGCACAGCCTGATGTGTGTGTGTGCGGTGCACAGCCTGATGTGTGTGTGCGGTGCACAGCCTGATGTGTGTGTGTGCGGTGCACAGCCTGATGTGTGTGTGTGTGCGGTGCACAGCCTGATGTGTGTGTGTGTGCGGTGCACAGCCTGATGTGTGTGTGTGTGCAGTGCACAGCCTGATGTGTGTGTGTATGCGGTGCACAGCCTGATGTGTGTGTGTGCGGTGCACAGCCTGATGTGTGTGTGCGGTGCACAGCCTGATGTGTGTGTGTGCGGTGCACAGCCTGATGTGTGTGTGTGTGCGGTGCACAGCCTGATGTGTGTGTGTGTGTGTGTGTGTGTGCGGTGCACAGCCTGATGTGTGTGTGTGTGCGGTGCACAGCCTGATGTGTGTGTGTGTGCGGTGCACAGCCTGATGTGTGTGTGTGTGCGGTGCACAGCCTGATGTGTGTGTGTGTGCGGTGCACAGCCTGATGTGTGTGTGTGTGTGCGGTACACAGCTGATGTGTGTGTGTGTGCGGTGCACAGCCTGATGTGTGTGTGTGTATGCGGTACACAGCCCGATGTGTGTGTGTGTGTATGTATGTGTGTGTGTATGCGGTGCACAGCCTGATGTGTGTGTGTGTGTGTATGCGGTACACAGCCCGATGTGTGTGTGTATGGGTGTGTGTATGCGGTGCACTGCCCGATGTGTGTGTGTGTGTATGCGATGCATAGCCCGATGTGTGTGTGTGTGTGTGTGTATGCGGTGCACAGCCTGATGTGTGTGTGTGTGTGTATGCGGTGCATAGCCCGATGTGTGTGTGTGTGTGTGTGTATGCGGTGCACAGCCCGATGTGTGTGTGTGTGTGTATGCGGTGCATAGCCCGATGTGTGTGTGTATATGTGGTGCACAGCCTGATGTGTGTGTGTGTATGCGGTGCACAGCCCGATGTGTGTATGTATGTGTGTGTGTGTGTGTGTGTATGCGGTGCACAGCCCGATGTGTGTGTGTGTATGCGGTGCACAGCCTGATGTGTGTGTGTGTGTGTGTGTATGCGGTGCACAGCCTGATGTGTGTGTGTGTGTGTGTGTATGCGGTGCACAGCCTGATGTGTGTATGTATGTGTGTGTGTATGCGGTGCACAACCCGATGTGTGTGTATGTGTGTGTGTATGCGGTGCACAGCCCGATGTGTGTATGTATGTGTGTGTGTGTGTGTATGCGGTGCACAACCCGATGTGTGTGTATGCGGTGCACAGCCTGATGTGTGTGTGTGTGTATGCGGTACACAGCCCGATGTGTGTGTGTGTGTATGTGTGTGTGTGTATGCGGTGCACAGCCCGATGTGTGTATGTATGTGTGTGTGTGTGTGTATGCGGTGCACAGCCCGATGTGTGTGTGTGTATGCGGTGCACAGCCTGATGTGTGTGTGTGTGTGTGTGTATGCGGTGCACAGCCCGATGTGTGTGTGTGTGTGTATGCGGTGCACAGCCTGATGTGTGTGTGTGTGTATGTGTGTGTGTATGCGGTGCATAGCCCGATGTGTGTATGTATGTGTGTGTGTGTGTGTATGCGGTGCACAATCCGATGTGTGTGTATGTGTGTGTGTATGCGGTGCACAGCCCGATGTGTGTATGTATGTGTGTGTGTGTGTGTATGCGGTGCACAACCCGATGTGTGTGTATGTGTGTGTGTATGCGGTGCACAGCCTGATGTGTGTGTGTGTATGCGGTACACAGCCCGATGTGTATGTGTGTGTGTATGCGGTGCACAGCCCGATGTGTGTGTGTGTATGCGGTGCACAGCCCGATGTGTGTGTGTGTATGCGGTGCACAGCCTGATGTGTGTGTGTGTGTGTGTGTATGCGGTGCACAGCCCGATGTGTGTGTGTGTGTGTATGCGGTGCACAGCCTGATGTGTGTGTGTGTGTGTGTATGCGGTGCACAGCCTGATGTGTGTGTGTGTATGTGTGTGTGTATGCGGTGCATAGCCCGATGTGTGTGTGTGTGTATGCGGTACAGAGCCTGGTGTGTGTGTGTGTGTGTGTATGCGGTACACAGCCTGATGTGTGTGTGTGTGTATGCGGTACACAGCCTGATGTGTGTGTGTGTGTGTGTGTGTGTGTGTGTATGCGGTGCACAGCCCGATGTGTGTGTGTGTGTATGTGGTGCACAGCCTGATGTGTGTGTGTTTGTGTATGCGGTACACAGCCCGATGTGTGTGTATGCGGTGCACAGCCCGATGTATGTGTGTATGCGGTGCACAGCCTGATGTGTGTGTGTGTATGCGGTACACAGCCCGATGTGTGTGTGTGTGTATGCGGTGCATAGCCCGATGTGTGTGTGTGTATGCGGTGCACAGCCTGATGTGTGTGTGTGTGTGTATGCAGTGCACAGCCTGATGTGTGTGTGTATATGTGGTACACAGCCTGATGTGTGTATGTGTGTGTGTGTATGCGGTGCACAGCCTGGTGTGTGTGTGTGTGTGTGTGTGGTGCACAGCCTGATGTGTGTGTGTGTGTGTGTGTGTGCGGTGCAAAGCCTGATGTGTGTGTGTGTGCGGTGCACAGCCTGATGTGTGTGTGTGTGCGGTGCACAGCCTGATGTGTGTGTGTGTGCGGTGCACAGCCTGATGTGTGTGTGTGTGCGGTGCACAGCCTGATGTGTGTGTGTGTGCAGTGCACAGCCTGATGTGTGTGTGTATGCGGTGCACAGCCTGATGTGTGTGTGTGCGGTGCACAGCCTGATGTGTGTGTGCGGTGCACAGCCTGATGTGTGTGTGTGCGGTGCACAGCCTGATGTGTGTGTGTGTGCGGTGCACAGCCTGATGTGTGTGTGTGTGCGGTGCACAGCCTGATGTGTGTGTGTGTGCGGTGCACAGCCTGATGTGTGTGTGTGTGCAGTGCACAGCCTGATGTGTGTGTGTATGCGGTGCACAGCCTGATGTGTGTGTGTGCGGTGCACAGCCTGATGTGTGTGTGCGGTGCACAGCCTGATGTGTGTGTGTGCGGTGCACAGCCTGATGTGTGTGTGTGTGCGGTGCACAGCCTGATGTGTGTGTGTGTGTGTGTGTGTGTGCGGTGCACAGCCTGATGTGTGTGTGTGTGCGGTGCACAGCCTGATGTGTGTGTGTGTGCGGTGCACAGCCTGATGTGTGTGTGTGTGTGCGGTGCACAGCCTGATGTGTGTGTATGCGGTGCACAGCCTGATGTGTGTGTGTGTGCGGTGCACAGCCTGATGTGTGTGTGTGCGGTGCACAGCCTGATGTGTGTGTGTGTGCGGTGCACAGCCTGATGTGTGTGTGTGTGCGGTGCACAGCCTGATGTGTGTGTGTGTGCAGTGCACAGCCTGATGTGTGTGTGTATGCGGTGCACAGCCTGATGTGTGTGTGCGGTGCACAGCCTGATGTGTGTGTGCGGTGCACAGCCTGATGTGTGTGTGTGTGCGGTGCACAGCCTGATGTGTGTGTGTGTGCGGTGCACAGCCTGATGTGTGTGTGTGTGCGGTGCACAGCCTGATGTGTGTGTGTGTGCGGTGCACAGCCTGATGTGGGGCTGTTATTTACAATGCTGTAGTGATAACAGGTCAGGTCCTGGGGCAGAATATACTGACATGGAATGTGTGTGCAGGGGGCGGGGCTGGACACTGGGGTGGGGCTGGACACTGAGGCCGGGCGGTGCCAGCTGTGACTGGGAGGTTCAGCACAGGAAGTGGTCAGTTTGCTGGAGCTGAATGTAAACAAGAAGCTGCACAGAATAAAGGGTGAATTCAAGAGGAACAAAAGTTAGAAAACAAAAAATAACAATGTAGGGGTGATTAATATGACAATACAGCACAGATTAGCTTAAACTCAAACATTTTTGTTATGTCGGACAACCCCTTTAAGTCCTTCACTGGAGCTACTACTAGGAATCTGGAATAGTGGTCCACCATGGTAAGAGCATAAGTATAACCGGATCTGCTGGGTATGAGCTTGACGTGATCAAGGACTACCAGCTCTAATGGCTGTTTGGTAATGATGGACTGTAGTGATGCCCTCTGACTGTTACGGTCTTTCCTTCTTAATGAGCATGGTCCACAATCTCTACACCATTTCTCTATATACACAAAAAACCAGAAAACCATGCTCAAGAAATTCCCGGGGGTCCTAAATGTCTGAGGGCCACACGGGTAGCACAAACTCATGATTAAGCATAAACAAGGAGAGCAAACGAGTTTTTGAAGTGCAAAAAGTACATATTTATTCAAGGTGAAAGTGACAGAACTTGTGAGCATTGATAAAATATATAAGAACCTGGACCACACCAGGGTTTTGCGTCCATGTGAGGACTAGATCACAGTCGTAAAAACAATCAAATGCGTATATACACTTGAATATTCTGTGTAAATAGTAACACAAACTCATATGGAGCAGCGATGTGGTATGTCAGCCACATATAAGACGTTAAAGAGGATAGAAGCCGCATATGATGACAGTGTATAACATTACAACAGTAATATGACAAAATGCTGTGACCACATGACACACAGGCCAGCAATGATACTTAAATATTTTTAAGGAGGTCCATGAGCTTTCCCACATATAGTATTGTTCCTGTGGTTCGAGAGTCACACCCTTGGAAACAATAACACTCTCACATGTGTGGCCAAAAAATGTCTATCACATGTAAAGCTTAATTTGCCTAGAAGCCACACATGATAATAGTATGTACCATTACAACATATTATGGCACCTATTACAGCATATTATGAAAATAATCGTAACCATATGGTACACATGCCAGTGGTGCAGGGTGTAATAGGTTAATGTACCAAGGGGATTCCGAAGACTATCCTACATGTGGGGTCACTCCTAAGAACCTGAAATTATGCCCATAATTTGCCGGCAAAGATCCAGAAGGTCTACAACATATGAGACTTACATAGCGTACATAACACATAGGGTTATCAATGCAACATCACAGCATATTAAACATTGACTGCAGACGAGTAGTACACACACCAACAGTAAAGATATTATTAAACAGGGTTAATAACCAGGGAAAGTCCGAGGGCTTTCCCTCACATAATGTCACTCCTATAGATCAGGAGTCATACCCCGAACTGCTGGATAAGGTCCGATGTATCAGCTATGGATGTACACTGGTGGTCCAGGGTCGTGGTCCCCAAGCTGCCCGACGTACGTTTCGATAGGGGTGGTCTTGTTCTTCTTCAGGGGTACCCCCACGGCACCCCTTACCCCTGAAGAAGAACAAGACCACCCCTATCGAAACGTACGTCGGGCAGCTTGGGGACCACGACCCTGGACCACCAGTGTACATCCATAGCTGATACATCGGACCTTATCCAGCAGTTCGGGGTATGACTCCTGATCTATAGGAGTGACATTATGTGAGGGAAAGCCCTCGGACTTTCCCTGGTTATTAACCCTGTTTAATAATATCTTTACTGTTGGTGTGTGTACTACTCGTCTGCAGTCAATGTTTAATATGCTGTGATGTTGCATTGATAGCCCTATGTGTTATGTACGCTATGTAAGTCTCATATGTTGTAGACCTTCTGGATCTTTGCCGGCAAATTATGGGCATAATTTCAGGTTCTTAGGAGTGACCCCACATGTAGGATAGTCTTCGGAATCCCCTTGGTACATTAACCTATTACACCCTGCACCACTGGCATGTGTACCATATGGTTACGATTATTTTCATAATATGCTGTAATAGGTGCCATAATATGTTGTAATGGTACATACTATTATCATGTGTGGCTTCTAGGCAAATTAAGCTTTACATGTGATAGACATTTTTTGGCCACACATGTGAGAGTGTTATTGTTTCCAAGGGTGTGACTCTCGAACCACAGGAACAATACTATATGTGGGAAAGCTCATGGACCTCCTTAAAAATATTTAAGTATCATTGCTGGCCTGTGTGTCATGTGGTCACAGCATTTTGTCATATTACTGTTGTAATGTTATACACTGTCATCATATGCGGCTTCTATCCTCTTTAACGTCTTATATGTGGCTGACATACCACATCGCTGCTCCATATGAGTTTGTGTTACTATTTACACAGAATATTCAAGTGTATATACGCATTTGATTGTTTTTACGACTGTGATCTAGTCCTCACATGGACGCAAAACCCTGGTGTGGTCCAGGTTCTTATATATTTTATCAATGCTCACAAGTTCTGTCACTTTCACCTTGAATAAATATGTACTTTTTGCACTTCAAAAACTCGTTTGCTCTCCTTGTTTATACCATTTCTCTATAGTAGATCTCATGCCAATCCAGTAAAATCTTTCATGTAACAGGATCTCCAACTTCTTCCATCCAAAATGTCCTGATTGATTATGATACATATCTAACACCATTTGGGTGTCTCTTTTTGGAACCACAATTTGCCAAACCATCTCATGTGTACTAGGATTAACATATCTTCTGCACAGTGTATCTTGATGGATAAATAACATGCTTCTTTCTTTCCACAATTGCTTGGCCTCTAGTGGGGAATCTTTGTCAGTTTTGCAGCTAGACTCACTTTTTCACTAGACTCACTGCCGGATCACTATCTTGGGTTTCTTTCCAATTATGGCGAGGCAACGGGTTCAATGCTATATTCTGCTGGTTTTGATAGATAACGGCCTCTGTCTGTTCTTATGAAAAGCTGGGAGTTCTACTTCCTCCAAGTCATGCTCCTCTACTTCTGATCCTGGTAGATATGCCTGAGGATTCCTAGACAGGGCATCAGCATTGGCATTTTTACGGCCTGTCCGGTACTTGATGATAAAATCAAAATTTGACAATCTGGCCATCCAGCGTTGCTCCAATGCACCAGTTTTGCGGTGTCCAGATGCGTCAATGGATTGTTATCCGTATAGGTGGCGAATTTTGAAGCCGCCAGATAATGTTTAAACCTTTCCGTTATGGCCCAGACCAAGGCCAAAAACTCCAACTTAAAAGAACTATAATTTTCAGGGTTTCTTTCGGTGGGTCGAAGTTTCCTGCTGGCATAAGAAATTACCCTTTCTTTTCCATCTTGTACCTGAGATAATACTGCTCCTAGGCCTACATTACTTGCGTCGGTATACAGGACAAATGGTAGGTTATAATCAGGATATGCCAATATTTCCTCAGTCAGAGCTGTCTTCATCCGTTGGAAGGAATCTGCTTGCTCTTGTCTCCATACCAATGACGGTTCTGACCTTCTTCGTTTAGTTTGGCCTACCAGTAGGTCTTGTAAAGGTGCTGCCATTTTCGTATAGCCCCTTATAAATCTCCGGTAATTTCCTACCAAACCCAGGAATTGGCGTACTACTCTGATGGTGGTTGGTCTCTGTTAATCTTGGATAGCTGTTATCTTCTCCGGATCTGGTGCTATTCCATCTGCGCTAACTACATGTCCAAGATATTGGACTTTTGGTTTCAGCAGGTGACATTTTGCTGGTTTAAGCTTCATTCCATATTTTGCTAGAGATGCAAATACCTCAGCCAAGTGTTCCAGGTGATCTTCATAGGTCTTGGAGTATACGATTACATCGTCTAGGTACAAGAGTATGGTCTCAAAGTTCTTGTGTCCCAGGCAACATTCCATGATCCTTTTAAATATTCCTGGTGCTTTACATAATCCGAACGGCATCCTATTAAATTCACATAGGCCCATTGGTGTTGTAATTGCCGTCTTCTCTCGGTCTTCCTCTGCCATGGAGACCTGCCAATATCCACTAGTGAGATCTCATGTAGAAAAATAATTAGCAGTCCTCAATGCAGCAAGAGACTCCTCTATACGGGGTAACGGGTAAGCATCTTTGTGAGTGATCTTATTTATTTCCCTGTAATCCACACACATCCTCATAGTGCCATCCTTATTTTTTAACTAGGACTAAGGGTGCTGCCCAGGGGCTACAACTATCTCTTATAACCCCTGCCTCTCTCATGTCCCGCAGCATCTCTTTTGCACACTGGCAGTGTTTTGGTGGCACGGGTCTATGTTTCAGTCTAATTGGGGGATGATTCCCTGTGGATATGTGATGACGTTCCCTTTCGACCTTCCCAAAGTCTAACAGATGCATACGAAATACCTGTTCGAAATCTCGTGCTACCCGATAGATTCCATGTTGTTGATAGGAATGGGTGGTATCAGTCCCTACGTGCAACTACTGACACCATTCCTCCAGCTGTCCCTTGCAGTTGTTGTCCTCCGCTTAATTTGATGGGGACAAGGTTTCTATTGCCTGTATATGGCTGTCACAGACAGTGTACAGCTTTGCTACTGTAGCGAACCTGGGTAATCTTACTTCCTCTTCCCCACAGTTTATGATATGAATTGGTACTCTTCCTTTGCATACATCCATCACCCCTCTGGCTGTCAGCAGCGTAGGTCTGTGCTCTGAGTATACCGGTTCTACAACTGCCTGGTATTCCTTTCCTCTAAGACCCATAGTTGCTCGACACCAGATCATCATTTCCCTTTTAGGTGGTAGTGACTCGCCCACCCCAGGGCTATGGGACACCCGGTGCTGGGCCGGACTAGTCCGGGGGACGTCAGTGGTGGCGGGGCCCGACTCCGTGGCCCTGGTAGGTGTCAGTTGTAATAGGGCTGGTGACTTGGGAGCAATTAAAGTATTTATTTCGTGACGCCACCTGTGGTTTGCGGCTATTAAGCCGCCGCTGCTGTGTGAGGCCTCCGGGGTGATGATACGGCAGCAATGGTGGTACTGCTCCCCACAGGTGGAGCGGTGCCCCGGGGACACTGTTGGTGCTCGTGAAAGTCTATGGTGTTGTGTGGATAACACGGTGCAGGGCCGACAGGCAATGAAAGAACCAGGCACAAACAACAGTCTCTTTACCTTCTCCTCTTTTACTTTAAGAACAGTCCAGTCCTGGGAGACCGTCACAGGTGGTGAAGGGGATCCAGTCGGCCTGGAAGTACTTGGGGTGATCTTTTTGGCCAACTGAGTATGAGGCCTACTTCTGTTCTTTTCTTTACTATTATAGGACCCTGCTCTCTGGATCTAGCAATGGCCCTCTTGCTGCTGGGACCGGTGGTACATCCCTTTCCCTCTGTGGTAGGCTGCGCAGGCCCTCTCTGGTGCTTCTCTGCTGGAGTCCACACCCACACTGGGCCCTGATGATGCAGCTGTACCTTCGGGCTGTTTATGGGCCAGGTGCTTGCAGCTCTCCTGCCCTTCGGATACGGCTACCAGGGAGTATTTTAAGCCCTGGTGGCCACAGACTCCGATGTCCGAGTCTCTTCTCTGCCTCTCTGCTACTCCTGCTTCCCTGGGCCAAGCTGCTCCAGCTCTAGGCCCCAGATCCACAGGACAGCACACTCTGCGTCTGCTTGCTATCGCTTCTCTCTACAGACTCAACACTACTTCCTCCCTCAGGTCAGACTTAAGGAATGCTCCCTGGAATTCCAGGTTCAGAGCTCCCCCTGCTGGCCGGAGGGAGAACTGCGTTGGATGTTAAACGTTTGGGAATACATTGAAACGTTTGGGAAAACATTGGGACCTCCCAATTACCTCCAGGCTCAGCATTAACCCTTTGGGAGGGCAATGCTGTTTTGGCAACCAGGTCCTGGGGCGCCACAGTAGCATAATAGGAAATTGGTCTGTAACCCATACACTGCCAATTACACCTCCAGACAGATTTACCTGTTGTCTGTGTGTTAGGACTCGAATCCCACGATGTAGTGTACCGCCCCATGGCTCGGCCGGCTGCCGAGCCGTTTGGATCCGTGCTCGTCAGTGGGTGGTGGCTCGAGCTCTTCCGGACCCAGGGGTCACGTCGCTCTGAAAGGGTGCTGGCGCTACGTGGTGGGGTGGTGGATACGGCCGGGAACCGTGGTATTGGTTTAAGTTTGTGATGCCACCCACGGGTTGTGGTGATGGTGAGCACCACCACTGCTGGTGACGGGGTTCCTGGGAGCGGGGTGCAGCTAGGTGTTGACTCCTCTGTGGGTAGGGGTATGTTGGTCCCGGGGCCCGGTGCGGGGTTGGATGGTTGGAGGCGCAGAGCGGAAAGGTGCATTGCGGGATGCGGCGCTGCCCAAGGGCACTGTTGTATTCACTATTATGAAACACACAGGAGTCTCTGCTAAACCAAGTTCGATGGTGGTCGGTGCCCGCAGCCGGCTGCGTGTTGCCCCTTGCAAAGGTTGGTAATGACCGCTTCTCTCCTGCACCTCAATTGTGTAGTTTTTGACTCCTATGCCTAAGCAACAATAGTCCACTCCCCGACTGGTATGTGAGGAGCCCGTTTGCCTGCAGACGCTGGCCCGTGGGATCTCGATACCTGGGCCATGGCTTTCTATCCCTAGCTTTGGGCAGTTGCCTTCAATCGGGACTTTGGGTGGGCAAGCACCTCAAGTCCAGGCCTCAATCAGTTGATTTGACTCGGTCCAGTGGCTTCTGGGCCGAGTTCTGGGTCTGAGTACCCTTTTACTGGTGCTCCGGCAGCCGTTTGGTTCCCCGGTTCCGGCGGGCCACAACCCTGCCCCGGTCCCTTATGGTTCCACCGGTTGTCTTCCCGGTCTCCTGCAGGTGGCCACTACCATCTGCCTCCTGGCCAAGAGGGTACCTGGGCCCCTACCCAGGTCCCTGACAGGTTCCTAGCTTTTACTCCTCTACTCCTCCACACCTCCTATCCTTTCCACTGCTCGAGGCTAACTTGTGTACTACTGCAACCTATAAAAGACTCTGGAATCTTAGTTTTAATGTTCAAAAAGGTAGAAATTTATTAATACAAAAGTGCTCGTGCAAACATCATATAAAATTCATTATACATAGGATGAAATTTGGAATATTAGGAGGGATGTATGACCGCACTAAAGGGAGTAGTGCAACTCTGGTGGCAATTACACTATCTGGACCGATTAGCCTTCAGTAATGTCCTATATGCAAATAGACATGTAGTAAATATGCATATTCTAACGGCATAGGGACTTCAATAAGTGGGGCATAGTATATGTATAGATCTTTAGTTTTCTAATGGCATGCTATTGATTAAATTACTGTTGATTATATTATATCATGTAGAGGTACTCCTCGTGGCCACAATGGTCAAGAACAGTCCATACCACATATGTGTTATCCTATAATAAGTATGGGATTGGTTGCCCACATCAGTAGCTTCCATTAACAATTTTCCCCCATAGATAAGTCAATTTACCTGTAGCAATTAGTAAGCAGTAAAGGTCCTATGTAATGCCACCGATTGCACCTGCCCCAACCTCGACGCGCGTTTCACCGCACTGCCGGTTTCATCAAGAGGTATATCAGAGAGCCCCTGGTCGCGGCTGATCAGGTAGGTTTTCTCGTTCTCCCATCCGGTGGGCTGTATGACATATGGGGTCCTTTCCCATTGATCACCAAACTTGTATGTTCTTCTCTTTCGTTTCAGCACTACATCCCCAGGTTCAAAAGGGGCAGCTGGAGCTCACTTGTTGAAGCGCTGTTCTTGCTTCTCCCGATTCTGGCGCAGATTCCCTTCCACATACTCTTGGATCCGTCGGTAATGTGCCTGGTGCTTGGTATCCCAGTTGTCAGTGGAGGGAAGGGCTTCAGGCACCTCTATGGTCATTTCTAGGTCCACCGGCAGCAGCCCCGGCCGGGCTCTCATTAGGTATGCCGGTGTGCACTTGGTGGAACCGCAGGAGATGTTATTGTACATATCCACTAGGTCAGGCAGCTTCTCCGGCCACAGGTTCCGCTCTTCCAGGGGCAGTTTCTTGAGGAGATTCAGGACCAAATGGTTCATTTTCTCACACGTCCTGTTGGTTTGGGAATGGTAGGGGGTGGTTCGGATCTTCTTGCACCCATACAAGTGGCAGAGCTCCTGGAACACTTCCGCCTCAAAGGCCGGGCCCTGATCCGTGAGCATCTTTTCTGGGTAACCGTGGGGCCGGCAGAAGTAGGCCTGGAAGACCCTGGCGTCAGTGCGGCCAGTTAAATCTTTGATGGGGACGACCCCCATGAATCTGGAATAGTGGTCCACGATGGTCAGTGCATAGGTGTACTCGCTTTGGCTGGGCGTAAGCTTAACGTGGTAAGGGCGACCAAATCCAGCGGCTGGTGTGTAATGATTGGCTGCAGCGGGCCTTCTGGCTAGCCTCGTCCCGTCTTCTCAGTGTACAGGGACCGCACTCTTGGCACCAGGCCTCCACAGACTCGCATCCCGCTCCAATAGAACCGCTCTCTCAGCAGCATCTCTAGCTTCTTCCAGCCGAAGTGTCCTGCGCCGTCATGATAGGCCCGTAGGACCTTGGGCACACAAGCCTGGGGCACCAACAACTGGCGGACTTTCTCGTGGGTCTTCGGGTTAATCAGCTCCCGGTACAGCTTCTTTTGGTGCAGACACAGACGATCTCTCTCCTTGCACAGTCACTGAGCCTCGGAGGGGGCCGTGGGGTCCATCCTGGACAAACCCTGGGCCAGCATCATTTTGACCAGCCAGACTGCAGGTTCCTGGTCCTGAGCTTCCCGCCACCCCTGACTGGGCAGCGGGTCGAGGTTCACCTGCTGTTGGGCAATGCAGGGCTTCTCCTCCCGCAGCCGCCGATGGAACGCGGGTAGCTCTATTTCTTCCAGGCGGTCTTCTTCCGTCCCCTCGTCGGGCATATGTGGCATCCTAGACAGGGCATCTGCATTGGTGTTTTTGCGCCCGGCTCGGTATTTGATAGTAAAATTGTAGTTGGACAGTTGGGCCATCCATCTCTGCTCGAGGGCATCCAGCTTGGCCATATCCAGATGCGTTAATGGATTGTGTCCATGTAAGCCGTGAACTTCGCCACCGCGAGGTAGTGCTTGAACCTTTCGGTTATCGCCCACACAAGGGCCAGGAACTCGAGTTTGAAGGAGCTGCAGTTCTCAGTGTTCCTTTCTGTTGGCCGGAGCTTTCGGCTGGCGTCGGCGATCACCTTCTCCTTCCCGTCCTGGATCTGGGACAAGACTGCGTCCAGGCCCACATTGCTGGCATCAGTATACAGCACGAACGGGAGGCCGTAATCTGGATAAGCCAGGATTTCTTCCCCCGTCAACGCCGACTTCAACTGCTGGAAGGACTCTTCATGCTGTTCGCCCCAGACAAACGGGATCCAGAGAATCTACCATTCTTGGTCTGTCCCAAGAGGAGTTCTTGCATAGGGGCAGCCATTTTAGTATACCCCTGGATGAAGCGGCGGTAGTAGCCCACCAGGCCTAAGAACTGCCTCACTTCTCTCACCGTGGTCGGACGTGGCCAGCTCTGGATTGCCGTAATCTTTTCAGGGTCCATGGCCACACCTTCTGCACTCACCACGTGCCCGAGGTACTGCACTTTGGGCTTCAGCAGATGGCACTTGGAAGGCTTCAACTTCATCCCATACTTAGAGAGAGCCGCGAACACTTCCGCCAGGTGCTCCAGATGGGACTCGTACGTCTTGGAATACACGATCACATCGTTCAGGTACAGGAGAACCGTTTCGAAGTTGAGATGCCCTAGGCAGCACTCAATGAGCCTCTGGAAGGTCCCCACTGCGTTGCACAACCCGAACGGCATGCTGTTGAACTCGCAGAGTCCCATGGGGGTAGCAAACGCAGTCTTCTCGTGATCTTCCGTGGCAACTGCCACCTGCCAGTGGCCACTGGTAAGGTCAAGGGTAGAGAAATAGTTAGCAGTCTTTAATGCGGCCAGTGATTCTTCAATGCGGGGCAGAGGATAGGCGTCTTTATGCGTTATCTGGTTGATCTTCTGGTAATCCACACATATTCTCATGGTGCCATCCTTCTTCTTCACCAGCACCAACGGAGCTGCCCAGGGACTACAACTATCCCGGATGACCCCTGCCTCTTTCATGTTCCTCAGCATATCTTTGGAGCATTGGTAGTGTGCTGGTGGGATCGGCCTATACCTTTCCTTAATGGATGGGTATGTGCCTGTGGGGATATGGTGTTGAACCCCCTTAATCCTCCCGAAGTCTAGCGGGTTCTTACTGAAAACCTACCCGTACTCCTGGACTACCCTGTATACCCCCTCCTTGTGGTGTGCTGGGGTAGACTCGGTGCCGACGTGCAGCTCCCGGCAACATTCTTCTGGCTGCATGGATGGGGTGTAACTGCGCATGTTGGGTGCAGGGATAGTGGGGGTGGTTTCGTGGATGACGTGGGTGTCTATGGTGAACAGCTTGGCTATGGTGGCATAGCGGGGGAGCCTAACCTCTTCCTCCCCGCAATTCAGCACTCTCACGGGAACTCTCCACTTCTTGACGTCAATCTCCCCCATGGCTGCCATCACTGTGGGCCAGTGCTCTGAAGGCGAGGGTTCCACCATCAGTGGGTAATCCCGTCCCTGGGGGCCTACTGCTGCCCTGCACCAAAGCATCATCTCGCTCCTTAGCGGCACCACCAAAGGGGCCGCATCCATCACCCGCACACCACCAATCTCTCCACCTGTCAAATTCACTTGCTGTCGCTGCAGGAGGACCCAGATCTCATGCTGTAGTGCTCTCTGCCGGCCCCCTCTCGCAGACTCACTAGACTCATGCAGCACCACAATCATCCCCTGGCGCTTCAGCTCCGTCCGCCCCACGGTCAGGGTCACCTCTCTGAATCCCACCTGGGTCATAGGGAGTCCATTAGCCGCAATAATAGTCATACTATCGTCGGGAGGGGTCAGCTCACTGTCAGCCCAGTACAGTGTCCAATAAGGCCGTGGTCAGGACTCCATCCACCGCCACCAACACACTGATCCCGCCAGTCCGCCAGGCTGTTGGGGTCTACTCCTGAGGATTGGCCCTTGGCCTCAGGGGTTGCTCGTTTAACGGACACTGCCGAGCATAATGGCCGGATTTGTTGCACCTGTAGCAAACAGGCGGTCCATACCGGGGGTCGTTGTTTCTCCTCCTCTGCATTCAGGGGATGTCCTCGGGCCTGTCGGCGTGCTGGATCTTCTCCGGGGGCTTGACTCTCACCGGAAGCTTGAGTGCGGCGAGGACCCGGGTGAGGTCTTCGTTCATGTGGTGGACCTGTTCCGCCAGTTCGTCCATTGTCCCCGCGGTTGCATCAGGGGCCGGCAGCGCTCACAGAGGGGGCGCCACCGAGACGGCAGCAGATTCGGCTGGCCAAGGGGCTACGTTAGGGGCGCCAGTGTCAGGGGCTTGTAGGGCTTTTATGGCCCGCTCCTTTAGTAATGCAAAGTCCAGGTCGGCATGCTCCAGAGTCCACAGCCGTAGCTGTTTACGATCTTCGGCAGGCCCCAGTCTCTGCAAGAACTGTTCCACCAGCATTTTGTTGCTGTCAGCCTCGTTGATGGTATCCACCCGCTTTAATGTTTGTAGGGCCGTCTGCAGGCGCAGCGCATAGTCGCTTATGCTGTCCGTAGGCCGTTGCCGACATTGATAGAACTGCATTCGGAGCTCGGCCTCGGTGCGGGTCTCGAAGGCAGTCTGCAGCTTTTCAAAAATGGTGGTCAGCGAGGCCCGGTCCGCGTTGACCCAGGTCTCCGTCTCCTGCTCAGCCGCGCCGGTCAGCTGCCCCAGCACTACCGTCGCATGCTGCCTACCAGTCATGGCATACAAGTCAAGGATCGTGCATATCTTTTTCCGGAACACCTGTAGGGCGTCAGGCTTCCCGTCGTACTGGGGTATCCAGGCAGCACCGGGCACGTAGGGCTGGGAGATCGGCATTACCTAAGTGACCGCCGGACCCGCGGGCCCCTCCGCTCGTGCGACTGGAGCGGGGACCTCTGCATTCCCACCATCGGTCGCCGCCGCTCCAGTGACCAGTGCCGCTCCATCATCCACGTTAGGCACGGACATCTTCTCTCCGCTCCCCCTTGGTCTTTTCGGAGCACTCCGCTTTATTTCTGCAGCGTTGCTCTGTTCCCAGGGGGCGTGGCTTCACTTTCCCACATCTTGTCTGGAGAAGATGGCTTTGGCGAGAAACTTCGCCCCCAAAGATGGCGGATTCTCTGATTTTTCAGCGGGACGCCACTGACCCTAGGGCGCTGGCCCTAGGGCTTCAAGGCGCATTTCCACCGGTAAGTGGATCGGTTCAATCCTGTTCGCGACGCCAGAAGACTTGATGTGTACCGCCCCGTGGCTCGGCCGGCTGGCGAGCTGTTCGGATCCGTGCTCGTCAGTGGGTGGTGGCTCGAGCTCCTCCTGGACCCGGGGGTCACGTCGCTCTGAAAGTGTGCTGGGGCTACGTGGTGGGGTGGTGGATAGGGTTACGGCTGGGGGTCGTGGTATTTGTTTAAGTTCATGACGCCACCCACGGGTTGTGGTGATGGTGATCACAACCGCTGCTGGTGATGGGGTTCCCGGGAGAGATGGCGGGGTGCAGCTAGGTATTGACCCCTTTATGGGTAGGGGTATGTTGGTCCTGGGGCCCGGTGGGGGTTGGATGGTTGGAGGCGCAGGGTGGAGCGGAGCGTTGCAGGATGCGGCGCTGCCCGAGGGCACTGTTGTACTCACTATTATGAAACACACAGGAGTCTCTGGTAAACCAAGTTCGATGGTGGTCAGTGCCCGCAGCCGGCTGCGTGTTGCCCCTTGAAAAGGTTGGTAATGACCGATTCTCTCCTGCACCTCAATTGTGTAGCTTTTGACTCCTATGCCTAAGCAACGATAGTCCACTCACCGACTGGTATGCGCCGGAGGAGCCCGTTTGCCCACAGACGCTGGGCCTTGGATCTCGATGCCTGGGCGGTGGCTTTCTATCCCTAGCTTTGGGCAGTTGCCTTCAATCGGGACTTTGGGTGGGCAAGGACCTAAAGTCCAGGCCTCAATCAGTTGATTTGACTCGGTCCAGTGGCTTCTGGGCCGAGTTCTGGGTCTAAGTACCCTTTTGCTGGTGCTCCGGTAGCCGTTTGGTTCCCCGGTTTGGTTCCGGCAGGCCACAACCCTGCCCCGGTCCCTTACGGGTCCACCGGTTCTCTTCCCGGTCTCCGCAGGTGGCCACTACCATCTGCCTCCTGGAGAAGAGGGTATCTGGGCGCCTACCCAGGTACCTGACAGGTTCCTAGCTTTTACTCCTCTACTCCTCCACACCTCCTCTCCTTTCCACTGCTCGAGGCTAACTTGTGTACTACTGTCTTGTTCTCTCGCCCCAGGCTATCCGAGCTCCTCAGTGGGCATGGCCAACCACCTGACCCCGCCCCACTGGGTGTGGACGTCAAGAAATGGGCGGGTGACTCAGGGTTTTAAAGTGTGACTGTTGGTACCTTTTTAGGGTAGGGGTGTGGTGCATAGGACTACCTGTGACCCCCTGGCTAGTCCAGGGCATCACAGCAGCACTCTCCTCTGTCCATGATCAGCAGTCACAGCAATCTGTCGGAGCAAAAACAATACTTCTCCAAGGCAGTTTTCAATAATATGTGTTCCAAGTAGAGATGAGCGAACCGGTCGCGGTTTGGCTCGAGCTTGGTTCGTCGAACGGAGTTCTAGCTCGAGTTAGGTTCGGCGAACCGGTTCGGCAAACCGAACCGAACCCAAAGAACACAATGGGAGGCAATCACAAACACATAAAAACACGTAGAAAACACCCTCAAAGGTGTCCAAAAGGTGAAAAACAACTCACAACACAATACAAACACATGGGAAAGTGACAAGACCAAATTCTCATGCGAAAACAAAACAGCGTTACGAGGAAAAAGAGGACGAGACACAGATATAGGCATGGCATGCACTTGCAAGGTGACTCCAAGCGGAGTCTCCCTTTTTTCCAAAAATTGTGCTACACAGACACCCCTTCAGTGGCAGCACTTGTGTCACAGTTGTACACTTCACAGGTAGATTTGCATCAAGCACATTCAAAAATACGCCATCCTTAACCGTCCCCAGGATGACACCGGGGTAGGTAGTGTCGCGGGAGGGGAGGGCGCCGCCGCCACTGTGCTCGCTAATGCTCGGGTCCGGCGCCGCTGCTGCTGCTCGGTGGCTCGAGCGGTGGGCCGGATCCAGGAACTTGAGCGGCGTTCCTCGCCCGTGAGTGAAAAGGGGGATAGTTTTGGTTGGGGAATTGAGTTTGTGACGCCACCCACGGGTTGTGGTGAAGGTGGGCACCACCGCTGCTGGTGACGGGGATCCCGAGAGCGGTGTTAGGGAGCAGCTGGGATGTTGTTTTCCCCATCCGTGGGTAGGGGTTGGTGGTCCCGGGGCCCAGTAAGGTGATGGGGAGGCAAGTTTGGTTAGGCGCAGGATTGCTGGGACAGCGCGGCGCGGTGCCGGATGGCACTGGTGTACTCACTCAGCCACAAAGGTACGCAAAGTCTCTGGTAAACCAAACGGCTGGATGGACGGGTCCCGCAGCCGGCTGCTGGAGTTTCTCCCGGACGGTTGGAGGTGGCTGCCTTTCCCTGCACCTGTGTGTATGTTCGGCTCCGATGGGTTCCCACCGGTAACCTGATCCCCAGCGTGTATACGTGCCGGAGGAGCCCTTTTGCCCACAGGCTCTGGCCCTTGGAACTCTAGCTGTGGTGGTAGCTGTATTTCCTTTTGCTGGTCGGACGGTTGCCTTCAATCGGGTCTTGGCTGTTAGGAAACCCCTGGGGTTCCGGTCACTGACGGATTTGACCTTTAATGGCGGCTCCAAGCCCGGTCGGGGTCCGCAGGCCCTGCCGGTGTGTGCTGGCTTCACTTCGCTCCCCGGTTTAGTAACGGTGGGCCACCGCCCAACCCTGGTCCTACGGTTCCGCATTGATCTGCCTCTCCTGCAGACGGCCACCACCGTCTGCCAACCTTGCTCTTAGTGCCCGGGCCACGCACCCGGACACCAGCAGTAGCTCCTCTCACTTTCACTCCTAAACTGCCTTTTCCCGCCTCCAGAACTGTGAACTCCTCAGTGGGTGGGGCCAACCGCCTGGCTCCACCACACCGGGTGTGGACATCAGCCACTGGAGGGAGGCAACAAGGATTTTGTGTCTGGCTGATGTGCCTATCTCGGGGTGGGGGTATGTGTGTTGCAGTACCTGTGACGACCTGGCTAGTCCATGGTGCCACATTCCCCCTCGGTTAAATGCAGACTGTCCGCGGGCTGCCCGTCCATCACCGGTTTTATTTTTCAACTGTAAAAGATAAATTAACATATGAAAACATTCAGCATAAGCATGTTTATAAATCTTCCCTTACGGGAGGCACTTTCTTTAACGTTACTAACATTGGCATATACATTTCAAACATTTTTATTAATAACGGACGGCTTCTGCTCTCCCACCCAAGCAACCTGGCCCTGATGCTGCCCCTAAGAAAATGGGCAGCACCCCTTGACCCCAGTCCAGATCCAGGTTGCCCGAGCGGGAACTGGTACGGTTTCTCGCATGCGACGGTCACTTCAGGGGACCCCACGTCCATGGGGGACCCCTGACCCCCGGAGGATCGCCACCGGTTGCGGTAGTGGCGGGCCTGGGCCATCACTTTCCTCCAGGCCCATCCTCCAAATCAGCCTCTCCGGAGGCGGTAACGGAAAGCAGGTGCCAACTATTTACAATCCCACCAGTTCGTGGGTGCCCTGCAAGTTCTCAGGCATGTCCATGAAGAGTTCCTCATGCAACGGTAACAAAGGGTCCCTACGGGGACTACTTGCCGGCAACGGCCGGATCAATCACGGTGTTAATCAGGTCATTCTCTCAGTTGATTAGTCTTATAATTCTTCTAAAACAACGGTAACGGTACTGATGGTCCCAACGGGGACAATGGTGCAATGGAGGGACCGCTGCCTATTCCACCTCTTCATGGGTTGGTGGCGTGGGGGCGCGGACATGCCACTGAGCACCTGCACGGGCTTCACGGGTCTCACCGCAGTCCGGTCCGGCATCCTGCCCGGTCGGGGGGTCCTGGAAGGCAGGATCATGTAGGGGTGCATTCTCCAGGGTGGGCCCCTCATTCGACCGCACCGCGGCTACCATCTCTCTTATCCCCTGCCTCCATCTCAGGTCCTGCTGTAGTGATTCGACCCGTACCTGGATACAGAATAGTGCCAGCTTGCGTTCCGGCCACTATGCCTCCCCCGGCGGCCACTGGTCCTGGGCCGCCTCCGTTTCTGCACTTGGAGTGGGCACCGTCCCTGCGGTCCACGCTGGGCTGGTATCTCCTTCTTGCCGGCCGGCGGCTCCCGCTGTCGGTGGGGGCGCCAGGAGGTTGAGTGGAGGGAGGCTGGGAGTTGACACAGGCAGCAGGGGAGACTGAATTGGGGCCAGAGGCAGACCGGATCCCTCAGCCGCAGTGGCCGGTCCTTCGGGGACACAGGGGCGTGGGTCACCTACCCGTTCCTCAACAGCCTGCACCTCATACAGCCGCGCAACCGTAACCAGCTCCTCCACTTCGGCTGTCCACCGGGCCATCAGGCGACGTAACTCTACTTGACCGCGGCGACATAGCAGCATCGTCTGGGCCTCCAGCCACGCCGGTGTTCCAGGCTCGGGCTCCAAGCCCTCGGGTTGTGCGGACGGGGTGGACATGGGGCAGCAGCTTCGGGGTTCCAGGAACGGTATTGACACGGAGTCCTGGCGTCCCCGCTTCTCTCCAGCCTCAGCTACATGCGGCCGGCCGCCATTCCTCCCCCCCCTGGTTTTTTTCTCAGCACCTCCTCTTCAGGGGCGGGGCTTCGGCTTTCGCGCCCCCACTGCTCGAGAAGACGCTCGAGCGGTAAAAACCTTCGCGCCCAAGATGGAGGATTCTGAAAATTTTTGGCCAGACACCGCCGACGGGACACAAGGCGCACTTCTACCAGCCGGCAGAACGGTAAGATCCTGTTCATGACGCCAAGTTGTCGCGGGTGGGGAGGGCGCCGCCGCCGCTGCGCTCTTTAACGCTCGGGTCCGGCGCTGCTGCTGCTGCTCGGTGGCTCGAGCGGTGGGCCGGATCCGAAGACTCGAGCGGCGCTCCTTGCCCATGAGTGAAATGGGGGATAGTTTTGGTTGGAGAATTGAGTTTGTGACGCCACCCACGGGTTGTGGTGAAGGTGGGCACCACCGCTGCTGGTGACGAGGATCCCAAGAGCGGTGTTAGGGAGCAGCTGGGATGTTGTTTTTCCCCTCCGTGGGTAGGGGTTGGTGGTCCCGGGGCCCGGTAAGGTGACAGGGAGGCAGGGTTGGTGAGGCGCAGGGTTGCTGGGACAGCGCGGCGCGGTGCCGGATGGCACTGGTTTACTCACTCAGCCACAAAGGTACGCAAAGTCTCTGGTAAACCAAACGGCTGGATGGACGGGTCCTGCAGCCGGCTGCTGGAGTTTCTCCCGGACGGTTGGTGGTGGCTGCCTTTCCCTGCACCTGTGTGTATGTTCGGTTCTGATAGGTTCGCACCGGTAACTTGCTCCCCAGTGTGTATATGTGCTGGAGGAGCCCTTTTGCCCGCAGGCTCTGGCCCTTGGAACTCTAGCTGTGGCGGTAGCTGTATTTCCTTTTGCTGGTCGGACGGTTGCCTTCAATCGGGTCTTGGTTGTTAGGAAACCCCTGGGGTTCCGGTCACTAACGGATTTGACCTTTAATGGCGGCTCCAAGCCCGGTCGGGGACCGCAGGCCCTGCCATATATGCTGGCTTCACTTCGCTCCCTGGTTCAGTACCAGTGGGCCACCGCCCAACCCCGGTCCTACGGTTCCGCGTTGATCTGCCTCTCCTGCAGACGGCCACCACCGTCTGCCAACCTTGCTCTTAGTGCCTGGGACACGCACCCGGACACCAGCAGTAGCTCCCCTCACTTTCACTCCTAAACTGCCTTTTCCCGCCTCCAGGACTGTTAACTCCTCAGTGGGTGGGGCCAACCACCTGGCTCCACCCCACCAGGTGTGGACATCAGCCACTGGAGGGATGTAACAAGGATTTTGTGTCTGGCTGTTGTGCCTGTCTCGGGGTGGGGGTGTGTGTGTTGCAGTAACTGTGACGACCTGGCTAGTCCAGGGCGCCACAGTAGCAAAGCCTTTGCTGAACCAGGACTTTTTCATCTTGGCTCCTTTTAAAAAACACACCAAGGGTTACTCCAAGCAGAGTCTCCCATTTTGGCAAAAATTGGCCCACACACACACCCACACCCACCCCTTCAGTGGCAGCACTTGTGCCCCAGTTGTACACTTAACAGGTAGATTTTCATCAAGCACATTCAAAAATACGCCATACTTAACTGTCCCCAGGATGACCCCGGGGTAGGTAGCAAAGTCTTTGCTGAACCATGACTTGTTCATCTTGGCTCCTTTTAAAAAACACAGCAAGGGTTACTCCAAGCAGAGTCTTCCTTTTTTCCAAAAATTGGGCCACACAGACACCCCTTCAGTGGCAGCAGTTGTGCCCCAGTTGTACACTTCACAGGTAGATTTGCATCAAGCACATTCCGAATCCACAAGCATTTACTCTCCCCAGGATGACACAGGGGTAGTAAATTCCTGGTGGATCCATGACTTGTTCATTTTGATGAACGTCAGTCTGTCCACATTGTCACTGGACAGACGCGTGCGCTTATCTGTCAGCATACACCCAGCAGCACTGAAGACACGTTCAGAGACAACGCTGGCAGCTGGACACGACAAGATCTCCAAGGCGTAAGTGGAAAGCTCTGGCCATTTTTCAAGATTTGAAGCCCAAAATGAGCAAGGCTCCATTTGCAAAGTAATGGCATCGATGTTCATTTGGAGATACTCCTGTATCATCCTCTCCAGCCGTTGACTATGTGTCAGACTTGTTGTCTCTGGTGGCCTTGCAAAGGATGGTCTAAAAAAATTATGAAAAGATTCCATAAAATTGCTGTTACCAGCACCAGATACGGTGCTGCTGGTACGGGTAGACTGTTGATGACGAGACAGTCCCATGTTTGTCAAGTTACAACTGGGAGATTCACTCCCTGCACCTGCACGGTTGTTTGGTGGAAAAGCCGAGCTAAGATCGAGTAACAGCTTCTGCTGATACTCCTGCATACGTGCGTCCCTTTCTATGGCTGGAATTATGTCACAAAATTTGGACTTGTACCGAGGACCTAATAGTGTGGCAAGCCAGTACTCATCATCACTTCTATTTTAACAATACGAGGGTCATGTTGGAGGTAGTGCAGCAAGAAGGCACTCATGTGTCTTGCGCAGCCATGCGGACCAAGTCCACGCTGTGTTTGTGGCATAGAGGTGCTAACCGTTCGTTCTTCCTCTGACATATCCTCCCAATCTCTTTCAACTGAAATTTGACCAAGGTCTCCCTCATCCGCTGAGTCTTCCATGTCCATGGACAGTTTGTCCTCCATTTCTTCATGTTCTCCTGCACCTTCCTCAACATTTCGTCTGCTACCATGCGCCCTTGTTGATCCCTGTCCCCCATGGTCCCATGCCTGCCGCCTTGGTGATGATGAACGTCTGGACCTTGGTGATGTTGTTGTCCTTTGCGCATATGAATCCTCCTGTAGTTCCTCCCCTTCCTGTTCTCCCACCCCCTGACTGTGAATAGTGTTTAGCGTGTGCTCCAGCATGTAAATGTCTGGAATTGTCATGCTGATAATGGCATTGTGAGCGCTAAACATATTCGTCCCCATGTCGAAACTGTGCAGAAGGGTGCATAGGTCCTTGATCTGAGACCACTCCAAGAGGGTCATCTGCCCCACCTCTGCATATCGTTGGCCCAGGCTATACGTCATGACGTATTGCACCAGGGCTCGGCAGTGCTGCCACAGTCGCTGTAACATGTGGAGAGTCTAATTCCAACGAGTTGGCACATCGCATTTCAGGCGATGAACCGGCAGGCCGAAAGACTTCTGGAGCGATGCAAGTCGCTCAGCTGCGGCGGTTGAACGTCGGAAGTGAGCAGACAGTTTTTGTGCCCTGTTCAGAAGGCCATCTAGGCCGGGATAAATAAATAAAAATTGCTGGACAACAAGGTTTAACATGTGAGCCGTACAAGGCACGTGTGTCACCTTGCGCATGCGAAGGGCCACACCCAGGTTTGCAGCATTGTCGCACATGGCTTTACCAGGCTGCAGGTTGAGTGGAGACAGCCATTTACTAAACTCAGTCTCCAGAGCTGCCCACAACTCAGACGCTGTGTGACTCTTATTTCCAAGACATTTCAAGATAAAGACCGCCTGATGCTGTTACGCTCTGCTGCCAGCATAGTAATGAGGTGGCCGTGATTCCTTGTGCGCAGTTACAACGCTGGTGGCCTGACCAGGCAGGCTTGGGGCGGAGGTGGAGGACCCAGACGAGGTTGAGGAGGCAGAAGCAGTGGAGGAACTTGGACAGACAGAGGATTGACGCCCAAGTCGTTGGGATGGCAAGACTTGTGCAGCAGACCCTTCACCATCTATCAACATAGTTACCCAGTGCCCAGTCAGCGACATGTAACGTCCCTGTCCATGCTTACTGGTCCAAGTATCGGTGGTGAAATGCACCCGTTCACACACAGAGTTTCTCAAGGAAGCAGGTTTTTGCACCCAGTTCGGACTTAGAATGGTGTTCCAAACGTTATTCCTTATTTGTTAGTAGTTTTTCGTTTGTGAACCCTCCCCAACCACACCTATTGCCAATCCATATCATACGCATAAATAGCCTGGGTCTCAGCTTCCCATACACGGTAAGTTTTTTAACTGCATGAGAGGACACACACAAGCTAGGGACCCCAACGTAGAGAAATACTTTGGCGTAGTGTTGGGGCTCTATTGCATTGATCAATTCAGTAGCTAAATTTCTCTTGATTCATATGTTCATGGCAGTAATGCAGATTCCATTTTTCACATTTTCACTCTTACATATAGCTATTGGATTTTTCAAGTCAGTATTCACACAGCAGTTTCTGCTATTTCATGTATTCCCCTTACATAGTCACTGGTGTGCATACCTTATCTCCCCATAGTGATGTTTTTTTAGGTTTTTGCACCCAGTTCAGACTTAGAATGGTGTTCCAAACGTTATTCCTTATTTTTTAGCTGTTCCCACAGTCCTAGAAGATGAAGAGCGCGCGGATGCACTGGAAGGGGCAGGTGGTGGATGGTCCGCTCCGCTAGGCCGCATTCAGCACGGTGAGCTTCCCACTGGGACATATGATATTTATTCATGTGACGATTCATGGAATAAGTTGTCAAACTCCTGAGGTTTTGCCCTCTACTAACAGATTCCCGACAAATTTTACAGATCACATGATTTGGGCGATCCTTTGCAAGGTGAAAAAAGGACCAGGCTAAGCAAGGCTTAGAGGACATGCGACCTGCTGATCCACCCCGACTAGTGCTCAGAGGCAGAGTGGTGGCTGAGGATGCAGTTGTAGACGTGCTACCAGTACTCCTCCTCTGTCCAGGAAGGCGCAAGGTTACTTCGTCGTCAGTTGCATCCTCCTCCACCGCCTCTGTTGACCTCCTCGAGTGCCTGACTGTGGGTTTGACAGTAAGTGGGATCTAGAACTTCCTCATCAAGCGTTGTGGTGTTTGAATATTTAAGTTGTCATCCCAATCTGGTATCTGCGTCTCATCGTCATCAGTATGTTCTTCATTTTCTATAACAACAGGTGTTACAGTTTGTGAATAAGGGTCAACATTATGCTCAGAAACTTGGTCCTCATGGCCTGAATCAGAGTCACAAAGGTTCTGGGCATTACTGCAGACCATTTCCTGGTCTATACTCACTGTATCCTGGAAGCAGACCTCTGATTCCCAGGCTATAGTGTGACTGAACAGCTCTGCATCTCTGTTCCACCATACTGTGCAGGGTGGATGGAGACTTCAGAGCTGGGAGAAAGCATGTGTGATTGGGATGACAACTCCGAGGACTGTTTTTTTTTTTGTATGCGGTAGTTGAGGTGGAGGAGAGGGCACTTGTTGGAGCACTTGAGATCCATTCAAGCATGTTCTTTTATTGGGTATCATCTACCTTTGTTCCAGTTGTTCGTGTCCGTAAAAAAGGGAGCACATCGGATTGTCCACGGAAAGTAGTAGACATCTTACTTTTTTCTGGAAGATGGCCTATCTTCAGCACATGTTAATGGAGCTTTGCCACCTTCCCCACGGACACAAACTTTTTTTCCTTTTCCAACACGCCTGTTCACCTTTCCACCAGCATCTGTCTTTTTACCACTCATTTTTATTGCAACAAGATTGTCCACTTAAAATGTGGTAGTAAAAATTGAGAGGTGGTGTAGATTGCAGCGGTGGTCTAGCTTTATTGACAGCAGAATAAACAACAATAACTATCCTGGACAATGAAACTATGGCCCTTAAACTGGCAGCACAGTTTGCTATTCTATTAGCTTAGTAAAAATGAGCTTGAGGGTGCAATGCAGAGGTGCTGGAAATTGTTTGGCATCAGTGGGACACTAATGAAGTCCAACAGCCACTTTTAGGATGCCACTACGTTTCCTCAGAGTTTGCTATTATAATTGCTTAGTAAAAATGAGCTTGAGGGTGCAATGCAGAGGTGCTGAACATAGCTTGGCACCAGTGGGACACTAATGGAGTCCAACAGCCACTTTTTGGATGCCACTAACTGGCAGCACTATTTCAAATTAAAATGGCTTTGCAAAAATGTGCAGGAGGGGAGAATGCAGAGGTGGTGGGACTTGCTTGGCACAAGTGCCACAATAATGGAGGACAGCAGCCACTCTTTGGATGGCACTAACTGGCAGCACTCTGCAATTAAAATGGCTTTGCTAAAAAAATGCCGGAGGGTACAATGGCCGGGTTGTGGGTCAGTGTAGAGGAAAGGAAGCCTCACTTTTTATCCCTCCTAATGGTGAAATGCCGCAAGGAAGTCCCTGAGCTTAGCTACACAGACGTTGTTATCTGTAGCTGTTAAAAACTGTTTCCACGGACCTGACTGTAACCTATGGCTCTGAGCCTGCTGTAATTAGCCCTTAAAAGGGCTGAAAGAGACTTCTATCCCTATTCTGTACAGCGCTGTGTGTAGAGCGTCCACAGCAGTATCGGAGACAGGAGCTGCGCCAGCGGTGACTGACACCCAGACGCAGAAGGCAGATAATGCTGTGCTGGAACAAAATGTCCATTTTTGTAACGCAAGGACATGTGACATTGACAGCCTATGACACATGCCCTTGCTTGTCTGGCAAAAAGTCCACTTAGCTGTGTGTGTGTGTCTGGGATTGGCTGACATGCTGGCCCGCCCCACTACACGCGCGCTTAGAGAAGGAAGAAAAAAAAAATGGTGATCGCCATTATCCCTGCAGCAGTGATCTGAACGCGCAGTCCCCGCACACTATATGCTGAAATTTGATAATCGTGTGAGTCACAGAGTGACACATTATTACAGTGAAAAGCCAGCTAGTAATTAGCTTGGCTTTTTGCTGATAGAACCATTCTCGAATGTAACTCGAGCTAACGACCTTTTAGCAAAAAGCTCGAGTTTTAATTCGATCTAGAACAGCCCCAAAATTACTTGAACCGCAAACTGGAAAACCACGAACCGCGCTCAACTCTAGTTCCAAGTACCATGAAGGGGCAATTGTTGTTAGTGTCATCTTCTACCACACATTATCCTTGTTCTTTTCACTTTAATCTCCCCAGTTTTAATGTGACTTCCCTAAACCCAATCTGGTTTAGTGGTAGTCCATTGGCTGCTAGTATAACTAAAGTAGAATCTGGGGGTCTATAGCCTGCTTTACACATTGCAATATATCTTACAATCCGTCGTTGGGGTCAAGTTGTAAGTGACGCACATCCGGCATCGTTCGTGACGTATTTGCGTGTGACACCTACGTGCGATCAAGATTAAATGCAAAAGCGGTGATCGCAAACACATCGTATCTTTGTCTATAATTGAACGTTTTGTTGATCAAATCCACTCAATTGCAGCGTGTGACATCCCTCATACGATGGTTTCCTCCCATAATCAGGACATCATAATGTGAAGTGGTTGTGTCGTATCTTGTGGCGCTGATACGCCCATCGTATAATTGATTGAAATTGTGTGCACATGCGTTTAAAAATGATCTCATTTAGTTGCAGCCTGTATGTATGTGTGATTTGATATTGATTGTCCTCGTGCGCAACAGAGTTCTACTTTGGAATTCTGTCTCGTGTGGATAATTAATCAATTAAATGATGTAAATGCGTTAACGACATGTATGCTTGGAGAGAAATACTGTAAGGGTGTATACTTGCGATCACATTTGCATATGTTTGAGAAAAAAAAAAAGACAGTTTCGTCACTGAACACATGATCACACGAAACGAACACAAAATTGTACAACTTAACACATAATACGAACGCACGTCTGACACCAAATAAACGACCTACGTGCGATCTCAAAAGATTGCATATGCAACCGGGGCGTGTCACCGCAAATTCGATTGTACATCTAATTGCAACGTGTAAAGCAGGCTTAAGATCGTCATCAGACCAATAGTGTTTGTACAAGATATGTGGGATGGTGGTTACTTGTTACCCAGTGTCCAAAAGAACTGACATGGGGATTCCTTCTAGTGTAATATTAAGGTACGGGCGGCCTCCCATGTACCTACCACGCCATATTTAGAAGAAATTCCAGCATCCAGATCCAGTAGATTTTTTTTAAATATTTTACCTTTATTCCAAAATTAGTTAAAAACAATAATATCCTTCATCTTGATGGAGAGCGCATCACATAGGCGTGTTACATTGGACGCGTTTCGGACAAAAAACCTGTCCTTAATCTGAGACAACACATAATACATCTGAACACTTACTTTTAAAAGGAACCACAGGAAGTTGTGAAACAATCAAGGCTAAGCAAGGCCACCTGATACAACAGGTAGTGGATCATAATAACATTTACAAAACATTCAAAATTTCTTATATTCATACCCATTGGTATTCTGCTTTTCAAAACCAGCATCCATTTTGCCTCTCGGCGTAATAATAAATTGATTAAATCTCCCCCACGTTTAGATATATGAATTTTCTCTATTGCATTCACCTTAAAGTGGTTCCTTTTAAAAGTAAGTGTTCAGATGTATTATGTGTTGTCTCAGATTAAGGACAGGTTTTTTGTCCGAAACGCGTCCAATGTAACACGCCTATGTGATGCCCTCTCCATCATGTTGAAGGATATTATTGTTTTTAACTAATTTTGGAATAAAGGAAAAATATTTTTAAAAAATCTACTGGATCTGGATGCTGGAATTTCTTCTAAATACTATGTTCCACTGCAGAGGAATCCTGCTCTTTCTATCCTGCACCGATCTGGCATTCTGTGGTCTCTACTGTGGGTGAGCTGTTTTTTTTCTGTCTAAACTTGTACTGACTACGCCAGTCTTTCAGGGCCGACCGTCTTATTCCTGAGGCTCGGCCCTGGGCCCCAGGAATCGCCGGTTTAAAAGACATCCTCTTGCGAAATGGCCTGGATTGTTACAACAAAGGCAGATGGGTTGTCCTGAAGAATCCGTGTGGTCCATGGCTCTGCGTTGGAATGGTGCGTTGTTCCCCTGAATGGGCTGTGGGGACACGGGCTCAGTGGGGGCTCTCGTCCACTAAAACCTGCCGCCTTTAGAAAGACAGCGTGGCTCAGGGCTCATCCCAACTGAACACCGGCCTCCTTAACCGTGGGCGGAACACTACTCAGACAACACAGGGTGAGGGAACCACAATAATTAGACTTTATTGGATCCCCAAACAATTAACGGCACATAACACATAACCAGCAAAACACAAATGTAACAGGCAACAGAGTCTCACCCTTCCGCTCGCTCACCAGGGATTTAGAATGTCCATGACTCACAGGTTCCAGGGCCGCTTACTCCAATACAGCAGCACCCCGCTTTCGGCGGGCACCCACCGTGACTGGAATAACGCCAGATTTAGGAAGCTGGCTGAGGTCTGCAAAGTCTGTTCCAGATGACTGAACTGTCCCAACCTGAGTGTCCTCCTTAGGTAGTCCTGGTTTGATGTTCCAATCCTGGCAGCCGGAGTCGAAATCCCTAGGCTGTGGATATGGTCTCCAACCAGAACCGGGGTCCCTAGATTGAAGCCATAAGATATCCTGATCCTCTAGTAAGCTCCGAAGAGCTTAGACTGGATCCATCAGCATCCAACCTTCATCAACCTGGTGGCTTAAAGAAGTCCTCTCTTATAGCCACAGCCCTCCCTCTGGGCACACTGCGTCCTCATCGATTGGTTGGACAAGATTGCTTCTCCCATTGGACGAATTTCAAGCTGCATGGACAATGTTCATCCAAATGATGTCTACAGAAAGACTGAGGGTGTACATGTAATCTGGGAGTCACTGACTAGACCAGGGGCGGGGAACCTCCGGCCCGCGTGCCGTATGCAGCCCGCCATGACATTTAATGCGGCCCCTGGGCACATTCCAGGCTACCCCAGTGCTCGAGCGGCACTCGCGCTTTTACCAGCCGCCGGCCCTTTAAAATCCCAGTGCGTTCTGGGTAGATGCTAGAATGTACGGGCTATTTCCAGATCCTGATTGCAGCCCATACTAGAATGTACGGGCTCTTTTCGGGACCTGACTACAGCCCGTACATTCTAGACTGAACCCGGGACTGTGCTCGAGTGCTTAGGGTTTACCTTGAGGGCGGGGTAAGCAGCGCCCTGTGCTCCAGTCACAGCAGAAGAGGTGCAGCTGATGCCTTCCTGCTGTACATGCCTCCCGGACCTGTGCTGTGTGACTCCTCCTCCCTTTGTACTGTGAGTATGCAACCCATCGCTGCCCCCCATCCAGTGCTGTGTACCCCCTGATACTGTGTGTAGCCCCAAGTGCTGTGTACCCTCTCAGTGCTGTGTACCCCCTAGTACTGTGTGTTGCCCCAAGTGCTGTGTACCCCCTAGTACTGTGTGTAACCCCTCAGTGTTGTGTAATCTGTGCGGCCTTCTAGTGCTGTCAGTGCTGCTACATAGTGCTCTCCCTGCTGCCTCCTAATGCTCTCCGTGCTGCCTTCTAGTGCTGTCACTGTCCGTGCTCTTTGTGCTGCCACCTAGTGCTCTTTGTGCTGCCACCTAGAGCTCTCTGTGCTGTCACCTAGTGCTCTTTGTGCTGCCACCTAGAGCTCTCTGTGCTGCCACCTAGAGCTATTTGTGCTGCCATCTAGTGCACTCTGTGCTGCCACCTAGTGCTCTCTGTGCTGCCACCTAGAGCTCTCTGTGCTGTCACCTAGTGCTCTTTGTGCTGCCACCTAGAGCTCTCTGTGCTGCCACCTAGTGCTCTGTGCTGCCACCTAGAGCTATTTGTGCTGCCACCTAGTGCTCTCTGTGCTGCCACCTAGAGCTCTCTGTGCTGCCACCTAGTGCTCTGTGCTGCCACCTAGAGCTATTTGTGCTGCCACCTAGAGCTCTCTGTGCTGCCACCTAGAGCTCTCTGTGCTGCCACCTAGAGCTCTCTGTGCTGCCACCTAGAGCTCTCTGTGCTGCCACCTAGTGCTCTCTGTGCTGCCACTGTCAGTGCTCTTTGTGCTGCCACTGTCAGTGCTCTTTGTGCTGCCACTGTCAGTGCTCTCTGTGCTGCCACTGTCAGTGCTCTCTGTGCTGCCACTGTCAGTGCTCTCTGTGCTGCCACCTAGTGCTCCCTGTGCTGCCACCTAGTGCTCTCTGTACTGCCACCTAGTGCTCTCTGTGCTGCCACCTAGTTCTGTCCGTGCTGCCACCTAGTTCTGTCCGTGCTGCCACCTAGTTCTGTCCGTGCTGCCACCTAGTGCTCTGTGCTGCCAACTAGCGCTGTCTGTGCTGCCAACTAGCGCTCTGTGCTGCCAACTGGTGATCTCTGTGCTGCAAGCTAGTGCTGTCCGTTGTGCCGCCTAGTGCTGTCCGTTGTGCCGCCTAGTGCTGTCCGTTGTGCCGCCTAGTGCTGTCCATTGTGCCGCCTAGTGCTGTCCGTTGTGCCGCCTAGTGCTGTCCGTTGTGCCGCCTAGTGCTGTCCGTTGTGCCGCCTAGTGCTGTCCGTTGTGCCGCCTAGTGCTGTTCGTGCTGCCACCTAGTGCTGTCTGTGCCCGCCACTAGTGCTGTCCATGCTCAGCATCTCCTGTGATGTATACACCCCTCCTGTGATCTATACGCTCCTCCTGTGATGTATATGAAGCGACCGGTGGTAGGGCCACGGGTGTGTGTGTATGCTCTATTCCAACAAAATCCCCATACTCAGATTTTACCGGTAGTAACATTTCTTTACTAGGAAGCATATTTATAACACAATCAACCGAACTATCTGCGCACATGTGTATAGTGGAGTCCCCGGATCTTCACTCCTTCCGGGTGCGCAGCAAGAGAAAAAAAAAAGAAAAGAAAAGAAAAAAACAGCAAAGAAATGACGGCAACTTTCCCTAACTTTCCCTACAATCACGTACCAGTCTATCCCAGAAGAAGATGCCGCTCCCACGTCGCAGGCCTGTAGTCTCACGATGATGGGTCACGGTGCAGCGCTGGAGGGATGCAGCTCCTCGGTCTTTTCCTTTGATCTTCTCCCGCTGGTAACGGATTCTAGTCAGTCTTTTAGTCCCGGGGCACACCGAGCAGAAGAAGGGAGGTCACAGCCCCTGCACTTGCACTCAGGGTGCGATGCTCTGCAGTCCGGTTAGATCCTCGGGGAAAACAAAGTCCTGCAGACCGGGGTTGGCAGAAACCACTTCCACAGGGTGATTCCTCCAAGAATCCGGTGGCAAAAGAGCCCTCTGTTCAGGGAGACCACACGCAGCTCTCTCCTGGCTGAGTTCCGGGGCTGAAGAAATTTCCCGCACTTTTTCTTCCTGGTTAGACCACACAAGCTGCAGTAGGGGATTTCCCATCTCTGTGTTTGTGATTGCACAGTCTGACACTGCCCCCTTGTGGGCAAGTGCTGAAACAATATTCAAATCCATTTCTACATTAATGATGCAGTCTGAATTGTTGATCCCATTACATAATGGGATTATATCATTATCTACACAATACTAATGGAATTAAACATCAGGTGAGTTGTCCCTCCTGATTGGAGGAGCCACATTAACGCCATGTTTAAAAGACCCCACTTTATACGAGCCAGACTCTTTTGACATCTGAGGCATGTGAGGGCTGGCAGTGAGGACCTGGTTTATTTCTAATATGTCCCCTGAGGAGTCGATGTGGACGAAACGCATCGGGACGCTAACAGGGTCAGCTTAGGGGTCCAACCTTGCATTAGATGTGGACCGTCCTTGTTAGGACGGGAGTTTGGGGTGGCAGGTAATTTGTTATTTTATGGTCTCCTGATTGGACAGGGAGAGAGAATGCTGGATCAGTATGCTGAACCCAGGAATCCAAAGGAGAGACTGCCTGCCCCCTATCTGTGGAAGGAGTTGGTGAGACCATTCCTGTTATATGCCTAATATATGTCTATAATTGTGGTATCTGACCGCTGTAAGTATCATATAACAATTGATGAATTTTTGTTAGGTATATTTAGTTTTTTATGCCTTAGTTTTTCTATCAAATTGGACTAATGCCCGTTGATCTGGCATAATCACCTTTGTGTTTGTATATTATGTTGGTTTGTTTATTTGTTTTTGAACTAGTGGCCTCCACCATGATGTTCTAAATGCGGGATGAATTGCCTTAGGTTATCTGGGCATGCATATGATTATACATGGTGAAGGCTTTGTGAGTTGATGAAAATTTAATCAGAGGGATTGGGTTCCTCTTTTTAGAATAATCAATAAAGGATTAATTTTAATGCTGTTATATACATTACATATACGCCCCAGCCTCTTCTGGGATTTGTATGCCCCAGTGTCTCCTGTGATGTATATGCCCCAGCTTCTCCTGTGATGTGTATGCCCCAGCCTCTCCAGACCAAGACAAACCTGGAAAAGCAGTTGTGAGAAACAAAATGATCAAAATCACTGAACATCACAGCTGCTCCAGCCACCACATTAGGGGTGAGTTAATTAATTGTTTGACCAAATATAGCTGGGTAGTTTTCAAGTTGATAATTTGGTGCGGCCCCCGAAGGTTGGTAGAAAATTCCAAATGGCCCCCGGCAGAAAAAAGGTTCCCCACCCCTGGACTAGACAATGGCTACTAAGGTAATCACATTAGCAATACACAACTACAATACAATGGTTACTGAAAAAGTCTGGAGAACAATAGTTAAGCAAACATGACTTAGCACACATAAGAACAATAGTCTGGCTGAATGTTAAGAAACTTTAACCCATGAGAGTCCATGTTGTCACATTCCTCCCCCTTCTTAATATTAGCCAGACATGATAGGCTTCCGATCATCCTTCTCCTCTTAACTGCATTGTCCTTTTTAATGGTGAGGTCAGCAACAGAGGCTCGCATCTATACACCTCCCCCTGATTACCTCCCCCAAGTTGAGCAGCCATATTGTGGACAAGCACTAAGGTGGGGTCCATGAGTTGGGCCTGCACAAATCTCCCACTATCAATCCTCCCCCAGTCAATAGCCACAGTGTGGTTAGGCTTACTCACAGTTCTTGGCTCAAAAATGGATGATGGAGATCGGGAATGCAAACCATCCCTGGAAAAGATGTTAGAAAGATCCACATCATGGTCCTGCTTGGCTTGGAGGTGGGTGATGGCTGCTTCAAACTGACTGGATAGTCCTTGTCCTAGGTCATTCTCTAAAATGACTGGTGTGAGCAGGTAATTCACAAGCCCCACTTTCACTTCCCTTTGAGTGGTATCTGAAACAACAGGCTTGGTGGGGACATCTATGAACCCCACTTCAACTTCCTCCTGGCTAGTCCCCGAAACAACAGGTGTGGGGAGGCTGTCCATAAACTCCATATGGACCTCTTCCTGGTCAGACCCCAAAGTAACTGGTGTGGGGACGGTGTCCATAAGCTCCACATCAGCCTTGCTCTGATTAGTCTCCACAATGACAGGTGTGTGGAGGCTGTTCACAAGTCTCACATCAACCTCTCCCTGGTCCTTTCCCGAAATAACTGGTGTGGGGACGGTGTCCATAAGCTCCACATCAGCCTTGCTCTGGTCAGTCTCCACAATGACAGGTATGGGGAGTCTGTTCACAATCTCCACCTCGACTTCTCCCTGGTCGGTCCTTAGGTCCAACTGCACACATGCCAGAGGGACGTCTGAGCGCTGGCCCTCAGCCAGGGAGATGGATAATTGGGAATCTGGCAAAGGGTCTTCTGGGGAAACAATAACTGGGCTTACCAGAGTGATGGAAGATCCAATGTCTTGAAGTCCCTGAGCCTGTATATCACCGACCTTGACCGTCTGGATGTGGGGATGGAGGTTGGCTGGTGTACGGTGTCCGGCCTGCCGTAGGGTGTGGACTGGATAAACCACTTCCTTAGCTATTGGTGTTTCTTGGGAGTAGCATTCCTCAGGTCTCGTTGGTTCATCTCGGCATATGTTGACTGGTTGGAGTGGCAGACGGGCTCCAAGCATGCGACCTCGGTTTTGGAGGCAATCTTTATCTATATGTCCATTGCGCCCACATGTATAACAGCGCCATAGATTGGGATAGTCACAGGCCCTGTTTGTAGTCCTTTGTTTTGGCGCAGCTTCTGCTGGGTAGCGGGACCATCCTTCTCGACCGGCTGGTGTTAGCAGTACTGCAGCTGGAATCCCATAAACATATTCAAGAACATAAGCCCTCTCTTCTCTTGAGGATCTAGACCCCAATGCATCCAACAACGCTGTGGCTTGGGCCATTTTGGACAAAGTTGATTCCGATTGTCACTAGATCCATGATGTGGCACATAGTTTAAATCCTCTGGGTCAATATCGGCGGAATCCTCATCGTCCTCTGCATCATTCTGGGCATCCCAACGGACTAATTTCTGGATCAAGTCCGACAGAGTCTCAGCGTTCCAGTAGATAATCTTTCGCCTCCGGCACAGATCCTGTAGCATAAATTTACTGCAGCGGTCGTAACTCCTCTCTGGTCCTTGTCCCATGGCTGAGCTGGTGGGGTTGGACATGGCAGCGTCCGAAACCTGAATGCCTCCCCTATGGCCTGCTGGGTATGCTTATGTGCATCCCTGGATGTTGAGCCCTGGACGGTGTCCGAAAACACCAGTCCACTGCAGCTCCCCTGGGTAAACCAGGCTGAGTAGTATCCCACTGCTGCCACCAATTGTGGGGACACGGGGCTCAGTGGGTGCTCTTGTCCACTAAAACCCGCCGCCTTTAGAAAGACAGCGTGGCTCAGGGCTCATCCCAACTGAACGCCGGCCTCCTTAACCGTGGGCGGAACACTACTCAGACAACACAGGGTGAGGGGAACCACAATAATTAGACTTTATTGGATCCCCAAACAATTAACGGCACATAACACATAACCAGCAAAACACAAATGTAACAGGCAACAGAGTCTCACCCTTCCACTGGCTCACCAGGGATTTAGAATGTCCATGACTCACAGGTTCCAGGGCCGCTTACTCCAATACAGCAGCACCCCGCTTTCGGTGGGCACCCACCGTGACTGGAATAATGCCAGATTTAGGAAGCTGGCTGAGGTCTGCAAAGTCTGTTCCAGATGACTGAACTGTCCCAACCTGAGTGTCCTCCTTAGGTAGTCCTGGTTTGATGTTCCAATCCTGGCAGCCGGAGTCGAAATCCCTAGGCTGTGGATATGGTCTCCAACCGGAACCGGAGTCCCTAGATTGAAGCCATAAGATATCCTGATCCTCTAGTCAGCTCCGAAGAGCTTAGACTGGATCCATCAGCATCCAACCTTCATCAACCTGGTGGCTTAAAGAAGTCCTCTCTTATAGCCACAGCCCTCCCTCTGGGCACACTGCGTCCTCATCGATTGGTTGGACAAGATTGCTTCTCCCATTTGACGAATTTCAAGCTGCATGGACAATGTTCATTCAAATGATGTCTACAGAAAGACTGAGGGTGTACATGTAATCTGGGAGTCACCGACTAGACAATGGCTACTAAGGTAATCACATTAGCAATACACAACTACAATACAATGGTTACTGGAAAAGTCTGGAGAACAATAGGTAAGCAAACATGACTTAGCACACATAAGAACAATAGTCTGGCTGAATGTTAAGAAACTTTAACCCATGAGAGTCCATGTCGTCACACGAGCGACTTGTTTGTCCCCTCCACGGGCGACATGTACCTTTTCTTCATCCATGGAGCAACCTCAGGAGAATCAGCTTACTGTATTTTACTGGGTAGTTGGGACCCTGGCTGGTTCTGCAAGAGTGTTAGCACAAAGTCCATCTTTTTAGTCAGCTGCTGTACTTGGTTGTGCAAATCATCCTCTGATGTCTCAGCCGGCTTTACAACCTTTACCAAATCTTTGGAAGCATTTGTTATGTCGGCGGGAGAAGTATCAACCTGCCCTGACGGGTCCACTGACTTGGCCGGCAACTTGTACTGTAATACTGTTATTGGTCTATCTTTCATAGCATCAAATTCAACATCAGGGTGATCTAAGACCCACATGTGCACCTGCTGACGACTGACTTCTGACCTCAAGCCAGCTATGAACTGTTCGGCAAGCATTCTATCATCGTCGTCTACACTTGCTGGATCCACTTGCTTTAAGGACCGGAGTGTTACCTTTAAACTTAAGGCATAATCTCTGATCATTTCCTTTGGCCCTTGTTCACATTGGTAGAATATCATCCTCAACTCAGCCAGGGTGCGTTTCTCAAAAGCAGCTTTTAACTTTGCAAATACATTTTCTACGGAGTCTCTGTCAATATCTTTACATGACTTCACCTCCAGCTCTGCTGCACCGATTAATTGTCCCAGCACCACAGCGGCTCGCTGTTTCCCGGTCATAGCATACATATCTAGCACCGCACATATTCTCCTCTTAAAAGCTGCCAGAGTGCCTGGTTTCCCCTCATAGATTGGCAACCATTTTGCTCCGGGCATATATGGCAAGGTTATTGGCATTATTGAGGCTACTGGCACGGCTCCTCCCTCTGTAGGGATCCAAGAATCGTTGTCCTCACTCATGGCGGTGCCCCCTTAGTTAATTGCGGCCAGTTGCACATCCTTTAGATACAGTCAAAGTTCAGCACACACTAGGGTTTGCATAGACAGACCTGCCTTTTGTCAGTTCTCGGGTCTTTTCGGAACCAGCCACTGCACTTCGGGTAGTCTGAGCAGAGCGCTGAGCGGGACTTATCCTCGCTCTCCTTTTCACCTGTTGTGTGGCGCAGCTTCAATTTCTGTGGCAGCTCGCGCCTCTTTCAGACCGATGAGCAACGCTGTTTAATTACAATGACTATGGCGTTTCTGTGCGCACTTTACATAGCCAATAAAGTTTTTTTAGGCACACATTGTTCGTTTTTAAGTACGATCCTGTTTATGACGCCAATTGAGTCGACCATCAGGGTTTTCGGTATGGAGTACTCTGGCGTCGGGACTACTTTACTCTCGATGGGGTTATCACAGGTGGTCGGTCCCGGCTTCGTGCCCTGGGCGCTCATTCAAAATGTTATAATGTTTGGACAGACAATGCAATTGATAGCCTGTCCGAATATTATGCCTGTGTTTATTGAGACAGGCATGCATGGTTTGCACAGTGCGGCCCACATATTGGAGGCCAGACGTGTATTCTAAGAGATAAACTACATACATTGATTGGCAATTCACCCTATGGTTAATAGGATAAGTCACACCAGTGGTATAAGAAGTAAAAGACTTTCTTCCATTAGCAATAACATCACAACAAGGACATCTTGGTGTACCACAAGGGTGGCAGCCCAAGATGTCCCCATCCCGAGCATTATTAAAAATGGCATTGTTTTAATTAAGGAGCAGGTTTCCTTGATGTATTACTGAGGCTAACCTGTTATGCAAACATTTGTTCTTTCTTTAAATGATTTACAAAATTTACATAGCAAAAGGTACAAGTTTATAAAGTATGTAATTTGGTTTAAAAGGGGCCACAAAAAGTGCAGGAACCTTGCTAGAATGCAGCCCAGGAGCTGCAGAGGGGGACACTTTTAGGTTTAAAGCAAAATTTCTGATGACAGGTTCCCTTTAAGAACGAACCAAAACTTGTTTAATAGATCTCAAATAACTGTTATGAATCTGGAAAAACTGATTACCAAACTCCATTTACTGAAATCAGGTGTCCCTTCTGCATCTTTTGTAGACGCGTTTATCTGTTCAATGCACAAGTCTTGGGACAAGCCCTTAGTTTTTCTAAAAGCATCCTTCAGAAGTTTCAAAGGATATCCTTTCTGTAAGAAACTTTGTTTAGAATAATGGATTTTTTGGGGAAATCTGAATACCTGGTACAGTTTTTACGTATCCTCCAGTATTGGCCATAAGGGACGTTGATGATCCATTTGGGGAGGTGTCCACTATCAACCCAAATAGCTGTTAACATCGACTGGTTTAAAGTATGTGAAAGTGAACACTCTACCCCCTTCATGAAAACACCAAAAGGTCCAAATACTGGAGGGCACTGGAGGATGTTGTGGCTGTAAACTTAAGGCCCCAAGAGTTAGCATTAAGGGCAATGACGATGTGAAGCCCCACAGGTGTTGTGTCGGTGCATTACCTTCAGGGACTCCACTCAGCTGGATCTGGTCACAGGTAGGAGATCTTCTTCTTGTCGTGACGCCACTCTCAGCATTGCGGCCAGTAGGGACCGCCACTGCAGGTTGAGGGTCGCCTGGGGCTGATGGTGTGTGCAGTTAGTTGGAATAGCCTCCTGAGAGTGAGGCAAGCCCCAGGGCCCGGTGTAGGTGCGTAGTACCACAAGGCGCAGAATGACTCAACACAGGCAGGATGTCTTTCAGGGTTTTTTTACTCACAGTTGATGGCAGGGTGAGTGACCCGGGCGTAGCTGGGATGAACCAAGTGGGAACCAGGTGTCCTTCAGGCTGACTTGTGAGGGTGACTACTAACTCGCCTTCCTTAGCCCTTGGTGGTTTGGGGTAACCCCGACTTTGAGTCCCTATGGGGGTCACCCAGGGAAGATGCTGCAGCCTCTCTCCCCTTCGTTTGCCGTTTGCTTGTCGCCTGGACCAGGCCACTCCAGCTGCTTGCCTCCTGTGACCTATGGGCCCTAACTGTGGCTACGTGGCTGCGGCTTTTGTAGTGTTGTGGCGTGGGCTTTGAGAGCCCCACACCGGCAGGTTTAGCAAAAGAAAGCTGGATCTATCTCCGCTTCGGGATCTGCCGCCTGTTTGGGCCTGGTACTCTCTAGCAGTCTCCTTACTTCCCACTCCGTGCTCTCTCTTTAGCTGAAGATGGATTTCGGGTAGCACTCCTAGTTGACCGTTCTCCCCCGTCAGTAGCCACTGCGCGGGCGCTGTCAGACTGCACAGCCCCAGGGATCTGCTCCTCACTCGAGCTCCCTGGACTCTACACTGCTCTGGCTCACTGCCCCTCCTCTCCTGTTCTTGCCTACGCCACCTAGCAACCAGACTCTCTTACCACACCCCTTGAGAGGAGATGGAGGCTTTTGGCCCCCTCCACTATTCCAGTGAAGGTCAAGGCTTTTCCCCCTCCTGGGATCCCCAGGGGTCCTCTCATGGGTACATGTGTGAGACCTGATCACTATGCGCCTGTGTTCCACACCCCGGTCAGCCTTCTGGATTACCTGTGTTGTACTGTCCCCAGCATGGGTGCAGTACTCAGTGGTGCCTGACCAGGTCAGGGGCGCCACATTCCCCCTTAGTTATCACCAGCACGTCCTCGGGCTGCAAGACAACATTTTAAAATGCATAAAACATTAAAACATGTAAAACATTTTTAAAAGCACCAGGTACCATACATCACCACCCTCCACCCACAAGTCCGTTAACCCACCCAAACCCTTTCAGGAGGCAGGTCACCGGTCCTTTTGGTAACCAGATCTGGGCCATCTACTTCCCCAGACCTTTCCTCCAATCTGCCTCTCCCGTTGGCCGCGGCTTCAGCCACTTCTGGCAGGATGTAGAGGCGGCTTTCATGGGCTGGTGGTTTCAGGGTATACCTGGCTTGGTGGATCCGCGCCTTCAGCCTCTTCTGGCAGGATGTAGAGGCGGCCTCCACAGTTGGTGCTGACCAGGTACCCTCTTTGTGGTGGAGAGCCAGGCCCCATAAACAGGCATGCTCTCTGGTCGCAGGCGAGCCAAGGCCCTATATACGGACGGGCTCCTCCTGGTTGCAGACGAGCCAAGCCCCTAAACAGGCTGACTCTGGTGGTGGTGGTGCCCTCTGGTGTAACTATTTACACTGCGAGAGTTTGTGGCTATAGCCAGTTCATAGCCTTAAGGTTTATTTCTCACAATAGTTTATGTGGGCACATACTTGAACTTTTAAAACGTTGCAAAACAAACTTTCCAAACTGGTCAAAACTTGCTGTATGCTTTACTTAACTTATGCAGATTCCTCTTCACCAGGGCTTGGGCCTGTAGGGCTGCGGCACCTGTTGCTTTCTTGACCTTTTTCCTCATCTGTAGTTGTCTCGTCAGTAGGTCCTTTGTCTTTTCTTTCTTCTTCTTTGGGACATGGCACTACATCTAGCGCGTACCACCCTCTTTCTCCTTGGTGCATGGTGAACTGTACGGAGTCTCCCATCTTTAAGTTTCTGCCAGGGTGTCCTCTGGGCAGATTAGCTCTGACGTCTCTCCTATTAACAAAAATGCCTTCTTTGATACCAGGTGCTACGATGAACCCGTATCCTGACTTGAGGCTGAAGTCCTCCACTACTCCTCTGCAAAGGGGTCCTCGGACCTGTGCTTTGGCTCTTCTCAGGAACCTTTTTTCTTGTAGGTCTCTGGCCGTGATGTCATCTCTCTGCTCTGGGGATGGCGGTGCAGGGGAAAACTGAGTTCTGCTGCGGCGCTGTGTCCTGCGGGCTGGATTCTGCGAAGTGCAGCTTACAAGCTCCCAGGTAGGGCGGTTGGGCAGGTCTTCTTCGTCAGCAGGAGGTGTCAGGTCTTCCTCGTCCCAGCGGGAATATGGCAGCATCTCCGGCTCTGGGACTAGCACTGCTGTTGGCTCCGGGGGCAACTCCTCAGCTTCTTGCCCTCCTCTCCCCCTTAGTTCTTCGCTGCTCTCTGGTCGTGGCAGCGCCGGGGATGAGTATTCCTCAGCTGGCCCAGGCGGTGGACTCTTCAGCGTGGTTGCTGCAGGGGTTGCCTTAGGGGTGTGCGGAGGGAGCATGTATCGGTCCACCATCTCCTGTGGGAACTTGGCCTCCATGTCAGCCTTCAGCTGCCAGTATGCGGGGTCCTCCCCCAGCGTGGGCTTTCCAGCAGGGACCTCTTTGGACTCGGGAGCGGTGTCTGCTCTGGCCTTGCAGGCCAGGGTAAATGGTGATGCAATCTCTTGGCGGGCCGCGCCCTGTATGGCGGCGGCCTGGTCTTGGCGGGCCGCGCCCGGCATGGCGGCGGCCAGGTCTTGGCGGGCCGCGCCCTGTATGGCGGCGGCCTGGTCTTGGCGGGCCGAGCCTGGCGTGGCGGCGGCCTGGATCTGCGTCGCTGTTGCGGCCAGTTCTTGGCGGGCCGGACTGGGCATTGCAGCCGCGGTCTGAATTGGCGTCGCATCCTCGATGGGGTCCGTGCAGGCTGGGCTGGGCGTCGCTGCAGTGATCGGGGCTTGACGGGCCGCACCCGGCAGGGCTGCGGCCTGGTTCAGCATCTCACTTGCGGCTCGGACGAGCGTCGCTGCTGCGGTGGGGTCTTGGCGGACTGGGCTCAGCAGGGTGGCAGCCTGGGTCAGCGTCACACCTGCGGCACGGATGAGTATCGCCGTGGCAGTCGGACCTTTGCGGGCCAGGCGGGGTGTCGCTGCGGCGGCCTGGATTTGGCGGGCCACACCTAGCGTGGCTGCGGCCTCGCTCAGCGTCGCTGCGCCAGGCGCCTCTTCTGGGACCGCGGTCGTAGCAGCAGGGGTCGGAGCACTTGCGCTGGCCGGGGCAACTCTGGACTCACCCATCGGTGGCACCATCGGGATCTGAGTCGTCGCCGCTCGATCTGGCAGGCGTCGCGCGGCTCCCTCCTCGTAGGTCCGAACCGCCGCAGCCATCTCCAGAAGCTCCATGCGTTCCTCTCTGAGCTGTCGCATAATCCTGGCCTCCAGCTGATCGCAGAAGATAGCAAGCTCCCGGCACCACCAGGCAGCAGAGCCTGGTTCTGGGTATCCACGTCCGGACTCCATTTCTTCTCTCTGCAGCAGCAGGCTTGTGGCTCTCTGTCCTTCCCGCCGTCTCTGGACGCTTCCGCTCTCTTCACAAGCGAGGTCAGAACTCTGCAGGGGATCTCTGGGTAGCCACACCTCTTCGTGGGCGGTAACTTCTCCCAGCGCGGGCTGCTGTTGTTTTTCAGCGCGCTTTTCATGGTGGCAATATGGCGGCGCTTCCAATTTTTCAAGCGGACCGCCCAGGCACATGGTCACCTGTCTGAACAGGTCTAGTCCTTATCCTGTTCGTGACGCCAGATGTGAAGCCCCACAGGTGTTGTGTCGGTGCATTACCTTCAGGGACTCCACTCAGCTGGATCTGGTCACAGGTAGGAGATCTTCTTCTTGTCGTGACGCCACTCTCAGCATTGCGGCCAGTAGGGACCGCCACTGCAGGTTGAGGGTCGCCTGGGGCTGATGGTGTGTGCAGTTAGTTGGAATAGCCTCCTGAGAGTGAGGCAAGCCCCAGGGCCCGGTGTAGGTGCGTAGTACCACAAGGCGCAGAATGACTCAACACAGGCAGGATGTCTTTCAGGGTTTTTTTACTCACAGTTGATGGCAGGGTGAGTGACCCGGGCGTAGCTGGGATGAACCAAGTGGGAACCAGGTGTCCTTCAGGCTGACTTGTGAGGGTGACTACTAACTCGCCTTCCTTAGCCCTTGGTGGTTTGGGGTAACCCCGACTTTGAGTCCCTATGGGGGTCACCCAGGGAAGATGCTGCAGCCTCTCTCCCCTTCGTTTGCCGTTTGCTTGTCGCCTGGACCAGGCCACTCCAGCTGCTTGCCTCCTGTGACCTATGGGCCCTAACTGTGGCTACGTGGCTGCGGCTTTTGTAGTGTTGTGGCGTGGGCTTTGAGAGCCCCACACCGGCAGGTTTAGCAAAAGAAAGCTGGATCTATCTCCGCTTCGGGATCTGCCGCCCGTTTGGGCCTGGTACTCTCTAGCAGTCTCCTTACTTCCCACTCTGTGCTCTCTCTTTAGCTGAAGATGGATTTCGGGTAGCACTCCTAGTTGACCGTTCTCCCCCGTCAGTAGCCACTGCGCGGGCGCTGTCAGACTGCACAGCCCCAGGGATCTGCTCCTCACTCGAGCTCCCTGGACTCTACACTGCTCTGGCTCACTGCCCCTCCTCTCCTGTTCTTGCCTACGCCACCTAGCAACCAGACTCTCTTACCACACCCCTTGAGAGGAGATGGAGGCTTTTGGCCCCCTCCACTATTCCAGTGAAGGTCAAGGCTTTTCCCCCTCCTGGGATCCCCAGGGGTCCTCTCATGGGTACATGTGTGAGACCTGATCACTATGCGCCTGTGTTCCACACCCCGGTCAGCCTTCTGGATTACCTGTGTTGTACTGTCCCCAGCATGGGTGCAGTACTCAGTGGTGCCTGACCAGGTCAGGGGCGCCACAACAAAATTAAGGGCTTCTTCCTTGGTTCCCTTCCATAGAAAGAACAGATCAGGGCCAGAGTCAGCACCCGGCACACATGAGCAGAGGCCGGGGCCCTGGACAGCTGGGGGGGCACTCACCATTTTCAGCCCTGCAGGCCCCAGGTTGAGTTCCGACGACTGCAGTGGTTGGACTGGCAGCCGCACTCAGGGCCGCCATCAGGGCATTACAACCATGACTCCTGTAAGTGGCCCCGTGAGCAGAAGCCAAGAGGGGGGGCAGGGCCGCTGACAGCCCAGGTCCCTCCCCTTTCATTCCTCTGCTCACGGGGCCCAGGGGGTGGGGTTGCCATCAACACAATGAGGGGGGCCTGGGTCGCTCATAGAGAGCTGCAGTGCACTGATTTATGTGATTAGCAGGACAGGAAATGTACTGAACCAGAACGGAGGCTGAGGTGAAGGACCCGTCAGGTGATCTGACTAATGATGTTCCTGATCACATGACCAGTGAACTGGCAAGTCCTGTTGTTCAGCTGCTGTAGCCTCTGTGCAGGTCCCAGTGGCTCCTCTCCTGCTCTGCACCGATCAGGAACTCCAAGATGGGGTAATGTATAGTGCAACTGTGCATGTAGTCTGTCTCTGTTTGGATGTCTCTGTCTCTCATTCCATGTCTATCTCTCTCTAATTCCCTGTCAGTCTCTGTCTCTCTCTCATTCCCTGTCTGTCTCTATCTCTCTCTCATTCCCTGTCTGTCTCTCTCTCATTCCCTGTCTGTCTCTCTCTCATTCCCTGTCTGTCTCTCTCTCATTCCCTGTCTGTCTCTATCTCTCTCTCATTCCCTGTCTGTCTCTCTCTCATTCCCTGTCTGTCTCTCTCTCATTCCCTGTCTGTCTCTGCCATTCCCTGTCTGTCTCTCTCTCATTCCCTGTCTGTCTCTATCTCTCTCTCATTCCCTGTCTGTCTCTATCTCTCTCATTCCCTGTCTGTCTCTCTCTCATTCTCTGTCTGTCTGTCTCTCTCATTCCCTGTATGTCTCTCTCTCATTCCCTGTCTGTCTCTCTCTCATTCCCTGTCTGTCTCTATCTCTCTCTCATTCCCTGTCTGTCTCTATCTCTCTCATTCCCTGTCTGTCTCTCTCTCATTCTCTGTCTGTCTGTCTCTCTCATTCCCTGTCTGTCTCTCTCTCATTCCCTGTCTGTCTCTCTCTCATTCCCTGTCTGTCTCTGTCTCTCTCTCTTTCTCTGTCTGTCTCTATCTCTCTCATTCCCTGTCTGTCTCTCTCTCATTCCCTGTCTGTCTCTGTCATTCCCTGTCTGTCTCAGTCTCTCTCTCATTCCCTGTCTGTCTCTCTCTCATTCCCTGTCTGTCTCTATCTCTCTCATTCTCTGTCTGTCTGTCTCTCTCTCATTCCCTGTCTGTCCCTATCTCTCTCATTCCCTGTCTGTCTGTCTCTTTCCTTGTCTGTCTCTATCTGTCTCTCCACAGAAATCATATTACCTCACACAGAAGCTTCTTACACTAAGAATGTTCTTTGTTGCCTATAACAACCAATCATAGCTCCAATTTAGGACCTGTGGCTCCCAGCTCCATTGACTTTAATGTAAGGAGGTGTTTTGGTGAATAATTGTAAAACGTGGGGTTAATTTTTCCCCTCAAAACATAGTCTATGACATTCCCTGAGTCACATGAGGCGCCTGTACAAAATATTGTGATTGTAAATGAGATAGTGCACATTCCTTTAGCGGAAACACATACACACAAACATATACACACACACACACACACACACACACACTATACACACACTATACACACACTATACACACACACACATACACACAAACATATACACACACACACACATACACACATACACACATACACACAAACATATACACACATACACACACACACACACACACATACATACATACATACATCCACACACACACACACACATACACACATACACACAAACATATACACACACACACACACACACACACATACACACACACACACACATACACACAAACATATACACACATACACACACACACACACACACACACATACATACATACATCCACACACACACACACACATACACACACACACACACATACACACACACACACACACACACACATACTGTATATACACTCAGCTTTATATATTTGATATACGCATATGGCTGACGATTCTGTCTGGGGCTCGTCATTTTGATGACCCATAAAACGGTGCATGCAGCTTTTTTTGGGCTGACAAAATAATGACTAGCGGTTAATGTTTGCTTGGTGAGGACTGTTTGCAGAATTGGAGATTTCCCAGTGATGGTGGACTGTGGAAGGTTGGAGGTCAGTATGCAGAGGAGGATCTCAGCTCCCCCGGTAAATGCATCACCTGGGTCCTTTTTCTGGGGGACGGTGCAGGGAGGGCAGCTCCCTGATCAAAGAGGCAAAGTCCAGCAATTGGAAAAAAAGTCGTTTCCAGCGTCACGTCCAAGAAATAAGGTTAAAAACCAATTTTATTCCATTACTTGTGCAAATCCAGCAGGATATGTCTAAGACGAAGACTTAGGTGGGAAACGCATCAGCCATTGTTTTATACCTTGTGGACGTCCATGCAATCTAGAGTTGGTTTTAACCTTATGGAAAAATTGTTTTTTAACCTTATTTCTTGTCCGTGATGCTGGAAACAACTTTTTTCTATAGCCGAAGGTTCGAGGGGTAGAGGCGGAGCTGTTGTGGAGTCTGAAGGGGGCCCAAAAATTTTGTCAGGATGAGGCCCTGAAATTCCTGGTGGCAGCCCTGGCCGCATTATCCTGGATAGTGCGGTTGCCGGCCCTTTAATTTACACTAGCACACAGCATTCACTGCTGAATGCTGCGTTCTCCTCCTGCATTGACGTTCATCTGTGGGTGGAGCCAACGCACAGTGTGCTCCAGTCCCACAGATGAAGAGGAACTGCAGCGCAGCTCCAGTCAGCGCTCCAGCCAGCACACTGAGCACAGCGTATGGTCCCCCTCCAACTGAACCATATGCCCCCCCTGATCTGTATACCCCCCTCCATCTGAGCTGTATGTTCCACCCCCCTGATCTCTTTGGGCCCCCACTCTTTAGCTGTATGGGCCCTCTCAGAGCAGGAGGTGCTCCCCTTAAGCTGTATAGGACCCCAAGAGCCGTATGTGCTGACACACTAGAGCCGTATGCACATCCCTATAACGTCGTATGTGCTGCCACCCCAGAGCTGTATCTATAGCCCCACAGAGCGGTATGTGCTGCCACTCCAAAGTCTTATGTTCTGCCCCCACAGCCGTATGCGCTGCCATCCCAGAGCCTTATGTTCTGCCCAGAGTGCCACATGTTCTGATACCCCAGAGCCTTATGTTCTGCTACCCCAGAGCCTTATGTTCTGCTACCCCAGAGCCGTATGTGCTGCCACCCCTGAGCCGTATGCGCTGTATCCGCTGAGCCATATTCGCTGCCACCCCTGAGCCGTATGCGCTGCCACCGCTGAGCCATATTCGCTGCCACCCCAGAGCCGTATGTGCTGCCACTCCAGAGCCGTATGCGCTGCCACTCCAGAGCCGTATGCGCTGCCACTCCAGAGCCGTATGCGCTGCCACCCCTGAGCCGTATGCGCTGCCACCCCTGAGCCGTATGCGCTGCCACCCCTGAGCCGTATGCGCTGCCACCCCAGAGCCGTATGCGCTGCCACCCCAGAGCCGTATGAGCTGCCACTCCAGAGCCGTATGAGCTGCCACTCCAGAGCCGTATGCGCTGCCACCCCTGAGCCGTATGCGCTGCCACCCCTGAACCGTATGCGCTGCCACCCCTGAGCCGTATGCGCTGCCACCCCTGAGCCGTATGCGCTGCCACCCCAGAGCCGTATGCACTGCCACCCCAGGGCTCTATGGTACCCACCCCAGTAATGTGTATGCCCCACAGAGTTGTATGCTACCCACATATTAATAATATCTCTAATGTGTCAGTGTATATGACTGTATAGATTTGTCTGTCTATATGTATTTTTTGTGAATTTCTCTTTAAATATGTATGTGTATGTATGCCTGTATGTGTATGTGCACCGCCCCGCGCTCGGCCGCAGCCGAGCCACTCGGATCCGGGCTCGTCAGTGGGTGGCTCGAGCGCCTCCGGACCCGGGGTCACTTCGCTCTGAAAGTGGGCTGGCGTTTGGAGGGTGACATAGGTTTACGGCCGGGGCCGTGGTTTTGGTTAAGTTCGTGACGCCAACCACGGTTGTAGTGAGTGTGGACACCACCACTGCTGTTAACTAGGCACCCCGGGGGAGATGTTGCACAGCAAAGTGTTGCACAGTAGGGGTGATGGCCCCGGGAGCCACTTGGAGCAGAACGTGCTGGTGTGGTGCAGGGCGGTGCGCGGCTCGAGGGCACGGTTGTACTCACTATGATTGATACACTGGAGTCTCTGGTAAACCAAAAAGATGGTGGTCGGTGCCCGCAGTCGGCTGCGTCTGGTCCCCCTCCCGGTTTGGTGGTCTCCGCCTTTCTCCTGCACCATGTTGTGTAGCTGTGGACTGCCTGCGCTTCAGCGACGTGAGTCCGCACCCCAGCTTGTGTATGTCGGGAGAGCCTGTTTGCCCGCAGACGCTGGCCCATGGTATCTCTCTGCCTGTGCGTTGGTTTTCTATCCCCCTCGTTGGGCTGTTGTCTTCAGTCGGGACTTTGGTTGGAAAGGACCTAAAGTCCAGACCTCATTCAGTGAATTAACTCAATCCAGTTAGTTCTGGACCTCGTTTCAGGGTCTGAGTACCTGCCTTTTGTGCTCCGGTTTACAGTCGGTTCCCCGGTTCGGTACCAGCGGGCCACTTCCCTGTCCCGGTCCCTTACGGTTCCACTGCCGTCTTCCCAGCTCCTGCGGGCTGAGGCCACCATCTGCCTCCTAGCCAAAGGGTGTCCAGGCTACGACCCAGACTCCTGTCAGACGTTTTCTCCTCTCAACTCCTCTACTCCCAACTCTCCTCTCTCTACTCCAAAACTCAATCTCCTGGTTTTCCCGCCTCAGGCTATCCAAACTCCTCGGTGGGCGTGGCCAATCACCTGGCTCCACCCCCTAGTGTGAACGTCAAGACCTGAGAGGGGTGACTAGGGTTTATATGGTTTGCTGCTGTTACCTTTTTGGGGGACGGGTGTTGTGCAAGGTCCTGTCTGTGACTACCTGGCTAGTCCAGGGCGTCACATATGTATCTGTGCATGTCATGTGTGGATGGAGCCCACTGAGACTCCTCCGCCTGGAGCCCACAAAAATCCTGGAGCCGGCCTGTGACGGGGTATGCGGCAGAGCAGTAAGGGATGCCAGGCCAAGGAACAATGTATGTAGGAGGACGGCCTATTCTGTCCATCACCCTGGATGAAATTTCTACTTCTGCATTGTTGGACACTGGCTCCCAGGTAACAACCATCCCGTACGTACTTTATAAAAGATTCTGGTCAGATGCTGAACTCGCCCGTCTGGATGTCCGTCGGGCCTCACTATTTATGCAGTCAACGGGATACCAGTGACTCAGGTTGGGTTTAAGGAGGTAACCATAAAAGTGGGGAAAGTGGAGTTAAAGAACCAAGGACTGATTGTAGTGGAAAATGATGCCAGTGATAAGAATCCAAAGATGATTTTGGGAACGAATGTCATTGAAAATTGTTTGGGGGAAGTGTTGTTCTTAAGCCTGTTTTACACGGGACGACCGCCGATCATGCGATTTCACGATCGATCGTACCCGCCCCCGTCGTTTGTGCGTCACGGGCAAATCAATGCCCGTGTTGCACAAAGTCGCAAAAGCGCCGTCACACGTGCTTACCTGCTGTGCGACGTCACTGTGGGCGGCGAAAATCCTCTTCCTGAAGGGGGAGGGACGTTCGGCATCACAGCGACGTCACACAGCCGCCAGGTCAATAGAAGCCGAGGGGCGCAGATGAGCGGGACATAAAAATCCCGCCCACCTCCTTCCTTCCGCATAGCTGGTGGGTGCCGCGGGAAGGAGGTAAGCTGCTGTCCATCATTCCCCGGGTGTCACACGGAGCGGTGTGTTCTACCCCGGAAACGATGAGCATCCGGCACCATTTTTATTAAACGAGATCATGAAACCGAGCGACGAGTGCACGACTCACGATTTGTGGGCGATACTGCGTCGTTCGGAGGTGTCACACAGCCCGACGTCACAAGCGATGCCGGATGTGCGTCATAAAAACCGTGACCCCGACGAACTATCGCACGATAGATCGTTTCATGTAAAGCACCCTTTACTCCAACAGATTGCTGAAACTGAAGGAGCTGGGCAGTAGAGGGTCCTGCTAAGAGAAATCAGAGCCCTCCTGCACAGACAACAGGTAAACCTCTCTGGTGGGGAAATTGTCAGCGTACGGGTAATAGATGCCGGCCCTATAGTGTTACCTCCACATAGTGAAATGATGTAACGGGGGCAGGGGGCGCCTCGAGGGGTGTAGTCGCAGCCTCCCGCCCTGAGGGCGACAGGCCGACCCCCGGCCCGACCATCACTAATAGAACAGGGGTGTTGTTTGTGGAGCAGAGTGTGAGTGGCAGGAACACGTTCGTGTCGGTACCTGAGTTCCTTGTGGCGCCGTTTTCACTGGGCACGCCAGCCCCTTCATCAGCTACAGAAATGAGCCACGAACAGGCAACTTGTAAACTAAGAAACATTTTATTGAACGATGCTTCCATTCTTTGTTACACTTCTCAGCAGCCAATTGCTTCAGGAATTCAACTTTAACGTTACAGGTTACGTTCCTTCCTGACTAGAGTTAAGCACGGTTCGTGGTTCGTGGTTTTCCAGTTTGCGGTTCGAGTGATTTTGGGGGCTGTTCTAGATCGAACTAGAACTCGAGCTTTTTGCTAAAAGTTTGTTAGAACCGTTCTCGAACGTAACTCGAGCTATCAGCAAAAAGCCTAGCTAATTACTAGCTGGCTTTTCACTGTAATAGTGTAAGTCACTCTGTGACTCACACTATTATGAAATTTCAGCGTATATTGTGCGGGGACTGTGCGTTCAGATCACTGCTGCAGGGATAATGGCGATCGCCATTTTTTTTTTCCTTCCCTAAGCGAGCGTGTAGTGGGGCGGGCCAGCATGTCAGCCAATCCCAGACACACACACAACTAAGTGGACTTTTTGCCAGAGAAGCAGAGGCATGTGTCATAGGATGTCCATGTCACATGTCCTTGCATTATAAAAAATGGACATTTTGTTCCAGCATGGCATTATCTGCCCTCTGCGTCTGGGTGTCAGTCACCTCTCACGCAGCTCCTGTCGCCGGTCCTGCTGTGTACGCCCTACACACAGCGTTCTACAGATTAGGGACAGAATTTTATTTCAGTCCTTTTAAGGGCTAATTACAGCAGGCTCAGAGCCATAGGTGACAGCCAGGTCTGGGGAAACGCTTTTTACAGCAACAGATAAGAGCGTCTGTGCAGCTAAGATCAGGGACTTCCTTGCTGCATTTCACCATTAGGAGGGATAGAAAGTGAGGCTTCCTTTCCTCTACACTGACCCACAACCAGGCCACTGTACCCTCCTGCACTTTTTAGCAAAGCCATTTTAATTGCAGAGTGCTGCCAGTTAGTGCCATCCAAAGAGTGGCTGCTGTCCTCCATTATTGTGGCACTTGTGCCAAGCAAGTCCCACCACCTCTGCATTCTCCCCTCCTGCACATTTTTGCAAAGCCATTTTAATTTGAAATAGTGATGCCAGTTAGTGGCATCCAAAAAGTGTCTGTTGGACTTCATTAGTGTCCCACTGGTGCCAAGCAATTTCCAGCACCTCTGCATTGCACCCTCCTGCTCACTTTTACTAAGCCATTATAATAGCAAACACTGAGGAAAATTAGTGGCATCCAAAAAGTGTCTGTTGGACTTCATTAGTGTCCCACTGGTGCAAAGCTATTTGCAGCACCTCTGCATTACACCCTCAAGCTCATTTTTACTAAGCTATTATAATAGCAAACTGTGCTGCCAGTTTAAGGGCAATAGTTGCATTGTCAGGGATAGTCAGTGTTCTTTCTTCTGCTGTCAATAAAGCTAGACCACCGCTGCAATCTACACCACCTCTCAATTTTTACTACCACATTTTAAGTGGACAATCTTGTCGCAATCAAAATGAGTGGCAAAATGACAGATGCTGGTGGAAAGAGAACAGGCGCGTTGGAAAAGGAAAAAAAGTTTGTGTCCGTGGGGAAGGTGGCAAAGCTCCATTAACATCTGCTGAAGATAGGCCATCTTCCAGAAAAAAGTAAGATGTCTACTACTTTCCGTGGACAATCCGATGTGCTCCCTTTTTTACTGACACGAACAACTGGAACAAAGGTAGATGATGCCCAAAAAAGAACATGCTTGAATGGATCTCAAATGCTCCAACAAGTGCCCTCTCCGCCACCTCAACTACCGCATCCAAAAAACAGCAGTCCTCTGAGTTGTCATCCCAATAACACTTGCTTTCTCCCAGCTCTGAAGTCTCCATCCGTTCTGCACAGTATGGTGCAACTGAGATGGCTGAGTCTGCAGAGCTGTTCAGTCACACTATAGCCTGGGAATCAGAGGTCTGCTCCCAAGCTACAGTGAGTACAGACCAGGAAATGGTCTGCAGTGATGCCCAGAACCTTTGTGACTCAGATTCAGGCCGTGATGACCAAGTTTCTGAGCATAATGTTGACCCTTATTCACAAACTGTAACACCTGTTGTTATGGATAATGAGGAAAATACTGATGACGATGAGACGCAGATACCAGATTGGGATGACAACTTAAATATTCGGTCAGGGCAGGAAGAGGCTCGGTCTGAGGGTGAGGGGAGTGCAAACACAACGCTTGATGAGGAAGTTCTAGATTCCACCTACTGTCAATCCACAGTCAGGCACTCGGGGAGATCAACAGAGGCGGTGGAGGAGGATGCAACTGACGACGAAGTTACCTTGCGCCTTCCTGGACAGAGGAGTACTGGTAACACGTCTACAACTGCATCCTCAGCCACCACTCTGCCTCTGAGCACTAGTCGGGGTGGCTCAGCAGGTCGCATGTCCTCTATGCCTTGCCTAGCCTGGTCCTTTTTTCACCTTGCAAAGGATCGCCCAAATCATGTGATCTGTAAAATAAGTCAGGAATCTGTTAGTAGAGGCAAAAACCTCAGCAGTTTGACAACTTCTTCCATGAATTGTCACATGAATAAATATCCTATGTCCCAGTGGGAAGCTCACCGTGCTACAATGCGGCCTAGCGGAGCGGACCATCCACCGCCTGCCCCTTCCAGTGCATCCGCATGCTCTTCATCTTCTAGGACTGTGGGGACAGCTGTCACACCTGGTTTTCCATGCACAACTTCCCCCACTGTAACCGCAACAGGCAGTTTGCTTGGTAGGTCATCAGTTGGTTGGAAGGGGAAACAAGTGCATGTGTACAGCTCTCTCAGACATCGATAGCACCAACGTTGGATGAAGGCAACATCATGTCTATGCCTGCACTTTCCTCACAAACCTGCATTTTTCCAGGGACACCCTACTCCCCAACGTCTACACAAAGCAGCCAGATCTCTGTGCCTCAGATGTAGACAAATAAAAGGCCATTTCCTGCAACTCATGACAAAGCTAAGAGCTTGACTTTATCCCTCTGTAAGCTCTTGGCTACCGAAATGCTGCCTTTCCGCCTGGTGGACACACAGGATTTTCGAGACCTTATGTCTGTCCCTGTGCCCCAGTACCAGATGCCCAGTCGCCACTACTTCTCTAAGAAAGGTGTGCCTGCGCTACACCAGCATGTCACACACAACACGCACCCGTCATTACTATGCTGGCAGCAGAGCGCAACGGCATCAGATAATCTTTATCTTGAAATGTCTTGGAAATAAGAGTCACACAGCGTCTGAGTTTTGGGCAGCTCTGGAGACTGAGTTTGGCAAATGGTTGTCTTCACTCAAACTGCAGCCTGGTAAGGTCGTGTGCGACAATGCTGCAAACCTGGGTGCCTCTATGCCACAAACACAGCGTGGACTTGGTCCGCATGGCTGCGCAAGACACATAAGCGCCTTCTTGCTGCACTACCTCCAACATGACCCTCGTATTGTCATAATTAGAAGTGATGATGACTACTGGCTTGCCACACTATTAGATCCTCGGTACAAGTCCAAATTTTGTGACATAATTCCAGCCATAGAAAGGGACGCACGTATGCAGGAGTATCAGCAGAAGCTGTTACTCGATCTTAGCTCGGCTTTTCCACCAAACACCCGTGCAGGTGCAGGGAGTGAATCTCCCAGTTGTAACTTGACAAACATGGGACGGTCTTGTCATCTTCAACAGTCTACCCGTACCAGCAGCACCGTATCTGGTACTGGTAACAGCAATTTTATTGAATCTTTTCATAATTTTTTTAGACCATCCTTTGCAAGGCCACCAGAGACAAGAAGTCTGACACATAGTCAACGGCTGGAGAGGATGATACAGGAGTATCTCCAAATGAACATCGATGCCATGACTTTGCAAATGGAGCCTTGCTCATTTTGGGCTTCAAATCTTGAAAAATGGCCAGAGCTCTCTGACTCGTCCACCCCAGGGGGGTGTCAGTGGTGGAGGGGCCCGACTCCGTGACCCTGGCGGGAGTCAATTAATATGGCTTCAGTGGGGGTGATTAAAATTTTTAGTTTTCGTGACGCCACCTGTGGTTTGCGGCTATTAAGCCGCTGCTGTATGAGGCCTCCGGGGTGATGGAATGGCGGCAATGGTGGTACTGCTCCCCACAGGTGGAGCCGTGCGCCGGGGACACTGTTGGTGCTTGTAAGTGTCTATGCAGAGAAATAACGGAGACAACACCAAGGGGGTGCAGTTCAAGATCTTTACTCACAGTTCCCGGTTATGGTGCACAGGAGACCTTGGACTGCTGGGACCACCGTCAGGGACCTCCGCCGATCCAGGGTAAGTTCTGGGATAAAAGCCGGTGCACCCCTCTATGTGTTCCTTTCTTCAGCTGACTCCTCAAGCCTTGCCCTTGTTGGCTGAACCTGGCTCGGCCTCCACTACAGCCTCCAGGCTAGGGGCTTGCCTGTCGGTCGTTTACCCCCTTTCTAGAGGTTCTGCAGTGGGCTGTGGCCCAGGGAGCTTGCAGCTTTCCCTGGGCCTCGGTTTTTACTTTTGGAGATGACTTTTCCTCCTCCAGTTTCTAGGGACCGTCTCCTGTGTGCAACTTGATCCCTCCACCGAATCTTATTGTGGAACAGGCCACCAGCCTGAAAGCTTTTAGTGGCCCTGGAATCCTTTCTGTTCTGCTTTTGGTGTCACCTGGACCTACAGGGCCCCAGGATCTTCACCAGGAAGCGTCACTTTCTGTCTTTCTCCTCCCTCTCAGCTCTCCTCCTTCACACTCCTTCTCCTCTGCCTCCCGCAGACTCTCTCCTTTCAGCTCCAAACTCTCACACCGTCTGACTAAACTTGACCTTCCTTGTCTACTCTGCTCTCGGGTGTCTCCTCCCACCTCCCCAGTTGCTAAGCTACCACCCCCCCGAGAAGGGATGGGACTTAGGGCCCATCCCAGCATGCAGCATGAGAGGGTAGCTGCCACTATCCCCGGTCCCTGTGTGTACCTAACAATGGGTGTAGTGCAGATTTGTCTGTGGAGCGGCGTTCACCCCTTTCCTTACCCAGGATGGGACATCACACCTCTGGCTGGGGTGCAATGTTCCTGTGGCGACGGAAGCCTCAGGGGCACCACATCTCCACTTACGCCTTGGAGATCTTGTTGTGTCCAGCTGCCAGCGTTGTCTCTGAACGTGTCTTCAGTGCTGCTGGGTGTGTGCTGACTGATAAGCGCACGCGTCTGTCCAGTGACAATGTGGACAGACTAACGTTCATCAAAATGAACAAGTCATGGATCCACAAGAAATTTACTACCCCTGTGTCATCCTGGGGAGAGTAAAGGCTTGTGGATTTTTGAATGTGCTTGATGCAAATCTACCTATTAAGTGTACAACTGGGGCACAAGTGCTGCCACTGAAGGGGTGGGTGGGTGTGTGTGGCCCAATTTTTGGAAAAAAAGGGAGACTCCGCTTGGAGTAACCCTTGCTTGCTGTGTTTTTAAAAATGATCCAAGATAAACAGAGCTGGGATCAGGAAAGACTTTGCTACCTACCCCGGTGCCATCCTGGGGACGGTTAAAGATGGCATATTTTTGAATGTGCTTGATGCAAATCTAGCTGTGAAGTGTACAACTGGGGCACAACTGCACAACTGATGGCACTGAAGGGGTGTCTGTGTAGCCCAATTTTTGAAAAAAAAAGGGAGACTCCGCTTGAAGTCACCTTGCGGTGTTTTACCTGATTTTAGAAGGGCATGCCATGCCTATATCTGTGTCTCGTCCTCCTTTTCCTCGTAATGCTGTTTTGTTTTCGCATGAGAATTTATTCTTGTTACTTTCCCATGTGTTTGTGTTGTGTTGTGAGTTGTTTGTCACCTTTTAAACACCTTTGAGGGTGTTTTCTAGGTGTTTTTATGTGTTTGTGATTGCCTCCCATTGTTTTCTATGGGTTTGGTTCGGTTCACCGAACCGGTTGCCGAACCAAACTCGAACTAGACCTCCGTTCGACGAACCAAGCTTGAGTCGAACCGCGACCGCTTCACTCATCTCTATTCCTGATGGTTTCCCCTATTTACTGACAGTCACTCTCCTTCACCTGCAGGGGACACTTGTTAACCCCCTAGTAGCTATACTCTGAACCCGAATTGGCTACAGGGCAGATCTAGTACACACTACCGGCTCCGGCTGAGTTCCCACTCTTCTACTCCTTTCCAAGGAACTACTTTGCTTGCTTTCTACGGGCGTTCCTGTTTCTCGAAGGTCCCTTCTGCAGGCATTCCTGCTGACCTTCACTTCTCTGTCTAGGCACTCACTCTGGCTGCGTGCCACGTTACACTTCCACACTCTGCCCTGTTACCTCAGACTGAGCTCTCCTGGGCCTGCATTCAGAACCTCACCCCCACCTAGGCTGCCCTGCCCCTCCTTTCCTTCCACTGTTACCAGGGGAACCACTACTCTACACTGGCACCTAGTGGAGGAAACCGTGTAACACTTAGCCCAACCGGGCACATTTAATTATTGTTAACATTAGTTACCACACCGTGTGGCTTCTTCAGGGGGGGAAACTCTCTTGCTGCTTTGGGGGTCCGACAACCCCCTTACAATGATATGGTGTCGGGCGGCCATAGGTCTCAATTGGCAAGATTACCAGGTTGTGGTAAAGCCCATATATCCTGAACTTTGGTCTACGGTCCTGACAGCTAGGGGGGTGGTTGATGTTTGCCGGGGAAGAGTGCCCTATAGTGATACCTCCACATAGTGAAATGATGATATGGTGTTGGGCGGCCATAGGTCTCAATTTGCAAGATTACCAGGCCGTGGTAGAGCCCATATATTATGAACATTGGTCTACTGTCCTGACAGCCAGGGGGGTGGTTGATGTTCGCCAGGGAAGAGTGCTCGTGCGAGTATCAAACTATGGGGAAGGGGAAACCAAATTGCTCAGGTACGCCACCATTGCCACATTGTTCACTGTCCCTGATGATTCTATTCAGACAGCAGAGTCCCTAACCTCACCAGAGCAGGCAACAGACAGCTGTCCCCAAGACCAATTAGAGGGTTGGTGTCAGGAACTGCATGTAGGTACTGATTCCACCCCTTCATACCAGAAACATGGAGTATACTGCGTAGTACAGGGATACGAGTAAAGGGTACTTTACGTGCTGCGATCTTGGTACCGATATCGCTAGTGAGCGTACCCGCCTCCATCGGTTGTGCGACATGGGCAAATCACTGCCCATGGCGCACAACATCGCTTACACCCGTCACACTACTTACCTGCCTAGCGACATCGCTGTGACCGGCGAACCGCCTCCTTTCTAAGGGGGCGGTTCGTTCGGCATTAAAGCGACGTCACTAAGTGGCCGTCCAATAGCAGAAGAGGGGTGGAGATGAGCGGGCCAAACATCCCGCCGACCTCCTTCCTTCCTCATTGCCGGTGGGACGCAGGTACGGTGAGTTTCCTCATTCCTGCGGTGTCACATATAGCGATGTGTGCTGCCGCAGGAACGTCAAACAACCTCGCTACTCACCTGTCAACGATTTTTAGTGTTGGAGCGACCTCTCCAATACCAACGATTTTTACCTCTTTTGCGATCGTTTAAGGTCTCTCAGAGGTGTTACATGCTGTGATGTCGCTAACGACGTCGGATGTGCGATGAAAGATCATTTTATGTGGAATTTTAATAACAAAAATGTGTTGTTTTTTTTTTTTCTTTTCTGTATAAAATGTTTTTGTTCATTTATTGTTGATTTTTTGTATCATGTGTTTTGTATGTTATCTACCCCGTGCTGGCACATGTGCTGTCTGATTAAACTCACTCCTCCCATTGATAGGAGTGAGTTTAAATGTTTGTGAGCAACATATGTTCACTCAGGCTTGACAAAGAACGCAGGCAGCGTTCGAAACGCATAGCCTTATACCGCATATGGGCTCCCTATTCTTGTCCTTGTCATTACAATAATTTTTATGTCCTTTAATAAAATTTTGCATCAGTTTTACTACCCTGGAAGCTGGATTCTTCTTTTTTCTATTGGACCCTTGCACTGCCAGAGTGTCATCCTTGCATGCCGGACCTTGCCTCAGTTGAGCTGGATCACCTTTTTTTCTTCTCACCGGAGACATAACATTGCCTTCATCCAAAGGTCGTGCTCTCAATGTCTGAGAGAGCTCTACACCAGCAGCTGTTTCCCCTTCAAAAACAACTGACGACCTGCCAATCACACTGCCTGTTGCGGTTAAAGAGGTGGAAGGTCTGCGTTGCAAAGCATATGTTACTGCTGTCCCCACAGTCATAGAGGATGACTATCACGCGGATGCACTTGAAGGGGCAGACGGTGGTTGGCCCTCTCTGCTAGGCCGCATTGTAGCACAGTGAGCTTCCCACTGGGACTTACAGTCATATGAAAAAGTTTGGGCACCCCTATTAATGTTAACCTTTTTTCTTTATAACAATTTGGGTTTTTGCTATTTCAGTGTCATATATCTAATAACTGATGGACTGAGTAATATTTCTGGAGTGAAATGAGGTTTATTGTACTAACAGAAAATGTGCAATCTGCATTTAAACAAAATTTGACCAGTGCAAAAATATGGGCACCTCAACATAAAAGTGACATTAATATTTTGTAGATCCTCCTTTTGCAGAAATCACAGCCTCTAGTCGCTTCCTGTAGCTGTTAATGAGTTCCTGGATCCTGGATGAAGGTTTATTTGACCATTCCTGTTTACAAAACAATTCCAGTTCAGTTACGTTTGATGGTCGCCGAGCATGGACAGCTGCTTCAAATCATCCCACAGGTGTTCAATGATATTCAGGTCTGGAGACTGGGATGGCCATTCCAGAACATTGTAATTGTTCCTCTGCATGAATGCCTGAGTAGATTTGGAGCGGTGTTTTGGATCATTGTCTTGCTGATATATCCATCCCCTGCGTAACTTCAACTTCGTCACTGATTCTTGCACATTATTGTCAAGAATCTGCTGATACTGAGTTGAATCCATGCGACCCTCAACTTTAACAAGATTCCCGGTGCCGGCATTGGCCACACAGCTCCAAAGCATGATGGAACCTCCACCAAATGTTACTGTGGGTAGCAAGTGCTTTTCTTGGAATGCCGTGTTTTTTTACCTCCATGCATATCGCCTTTTTGTATGACCAAACAACTCAATCTTTGTTTCATCAGTCCACAGGACCTTGTTCGAAAATTTAACTGGCTTGTCCAAATGTGCTTTTGCATACCTCAGGCGACTCTGTTTGTGGCGTGCTTGCAGAAACGGCTTCTTTCGCATCACTCTCCCATACAGCTTCTCCTTGTGCAAAGTGCTTGTATTGTTGACCGATGCACATTGACACCATCTGCAGCAAGATGATGCTGCAGGTCTTTGGAGGTGGTCTGTGGATTGTCCTTGACTGTTCTCACCATTCTTCTTCTCTGCCTTTCTGATATTTTTCTTGGCCTGCCACTTCTGCGCTTAACAAGAACTGTACCTGTGTTCTTCCATTTCCTTACTATGTTCCTCACAGTGGAAACTGACAGTTTAAATCTCTGAGACAACTTTTTGTACCTTCCCCTGAACAACTATGTTGAATAATCTTTGTTTTCAGATCATTTGAGAGTTGTTTTGAGGAGCCCATGATACCACTCTTCATAGGAGATTCAAAGAGGAGAACAACTTGCAAGTGGCCACCTTAAATAACTATTCTCATGATTGGATACACCTGCCTAAGAAGTTCAAAGCTCAATGAGGTTACAAAACCAATTTAGTGCTTTAGTAAGTTCTGACTGAGTTCTCTGCGACCTGTTGTTCCACACACATACACCTGAGCGCCTGGGGCCAGCCTCACTCTCGGGAGGCCATACCCCCAGACTGCAGACACCATCAGCCCCAGACGCTCGTTAAACTGCAGTGGCGGTCACTACCCTGAACGCAAACCGAGAGTGGCGTCACGACACCTATGAAAGTGAACCTAACATACCTGTTGCCAGAAGGGTCCCTACAGAGAAGTCTCTGCCATGTCCCGGAGGCGACCGCTACAGCACTGTGGTGGGTGACTCAACAGCAACAACGCATCAAATTTGGCATTCTTTTCAGCAGGGTGGAAGTGTAGCTGGAAATCAAAGCAAGCGAAGAATTGCGACCACAGGGCTTGGTGTGGATTAAACCTCTGAGTTGACTGTATCAAATTCTTATGGTTGGTGTAGATGATGACAGCAGATAACGCCACTCCTCCAGAGCCATCTTGATGGCCAACAGCTTCCGATCACCAATCGAGTAGTTGCGCTCGGCTGGAGAGAAAGCGCTGGAAAAGAAACCACAAGTTACAGTCTTACCCGTAGCAGACTCCTGTGTGATTACTGCACCAGCACCAGAATACAAAGCATCCACCTCCAGGGTAAACTGCAGAACTGCTTATTAGAGTCAGGTCTATGTAGCACCGGAGCTGAAGCGAAGACCTGTTTGAGAGACATAAAGGTGTCTTCAGCCTCATGAGTCCAAGCTTTTGGATTTGCCCTTTTGTGGGTTAAGGCTCAGATGGTAAGAGCAAGGAACTAAAATCACGGGATAAACTGCCGGTAGTAAATAGTGAACCCGAGGAATTGCTGGATCATTGTGAGACTGTCAGGGCGTGGCCACTTCAGTACTGCTCATAGCTTGTCTGGATCCATCCTCAGGCCGGTGTCCATGATGATGTAGCCTAAGAAAGGCAGGGATGACTGCTTGAACAGACACTTATTGTATTTGGCATATAGACGTTTTTTCCTTAATCGCTGCTGTACCTGATGGACATTTCTTGTATGCATATGTGGCGCCCTGGACAAGCCAGGACGTCACAGGTACTAAAACAACACACCCCACACCCTGGTTAGGCACATCAGTCACACACACAAATCCTTGTTGCCTCCCTCCAGGGGCTGATGTCCACACAAGGTGGGGCGGGGTCAGGCATGTGGCTCCGCCCATCGAGGAGTTCACAGTCCTGGAGGCGGGAAAAGGAAGCAGTGCAGTTACGGAGAGGAAAGTGAGAGGAGCGAAGGGGAAAAGGAGCAACTGACTGACCGTGTCCGGGTACGTGGCCCGGACACTAACAGCAAGGTTGGCAGATGGTGGTGACCGTCTGCAGGTGAGGCCGATTGACGCACAACCGTGAGGACCGGGGTTGGTACTGTATCGGGGAGCGAAGAAGAGCCAGCACCACTCGCAGGCCTACGGACCCCGACCAGGCTTGGAGTCGCCGGAAAACTAGTCAAATCCGTCAGCGACGTGAACCTCCGGGGTTCCTCAGCAACAAAGACCCGACTGAAGGCAACCGCTCAACCGTGAATGGGAAATACAGCTACCGCCACAGCTAGAGTTCCCAAGGCCAGAGCCTGCGGGCACAAAGGGGCTCCTCTGCCAACATACACCGCTGGGGAGTGGCCTACCGGTGGGAAACCATCAGGGCCGACAACACAACTAAGGTGCAGGGAGAGACAGTCACCGCCAACCTACCGGGAGTGACAGCCGCAGCCGCCTGTGGGACCCGTCCATCCAGCCGTTTGTTTCACCAAAGACTCCGTGTACGTTACTGGCTGAGTGAGTACCACTGTGCCGCCTGGCACTGCGCTGCCCCCGCGACCCTGCACCTCCCCAACTCCCGCCATCCACCTTCCAATCCACAACACCGGGCCCCGGGACCACCAAATCCCCCTACCCACGGAGGGGAGAGAAACATCTCAGCTGCTCCCTGTCATCACTCCCGGGATCCCCGTCCAGAGCAGCGGTGGTGTCCCAACCTCACCACAAACCATGGGTGGCGTCACGGACTACATCCCCAAACCAAACCACCCCTTTCACTCACGGGCGAGGAGCGCCGCTCGAGTCCCCGGATCCGGCCCACCGCTCGAGCCACCAAGCAGCAGCAGCAGCCGGAACCGAGCCGCAAGCGCGGTCGAGCAGTGCACACCCCGCCCGCGACACATAGGCAGGTCTGGTGAGAATACGAGAGTATCGTGTAAGTACACAACTACACTTGTGAACAGTGGATCTCTGAAAATATTGTTGACGAATTCCTGAAAGACCACCGGGATATTGATGAACCGGAATAGCATTACCCGATACTTGTAGTGGCCATTGTGGGTGTTGAGGCTCCTCCTCTGTCCTACCTGGTGGACATTTATTGTGTGCGTAGGCAGGTCTGGTGAGAATACGAGAATATTGTCCTTGAACACCACTACACATTAGTACAGTAGATCTCAGAAAATATTGTTGACAAATTCCTGAAAGATCACCGGGGTATTGCTGAGTGAGAATGCCATTACCCGATACTCGTAGTGACCATCGCGGGTGTTCAAGCCAGGCTTCCATTCATCGCCCGATCATCTGTAACCAGATTGTATGCTCCATGGAAGTCCAACTTGGAGAAGATCCTGGACCCTCAAAATCGGTCGAACTGTTCTGGTATGAGCGGCAAAGGGTATGAGTTTTTTACAGTGATTCGATTAAGCCCTCGGTAGTCAATAAACAACTGAAGAGACCCGTGCTTTTTCTTAACAAAGAAGAAACCGGCGTCAGCTGGAGAGCAAGACTTCTTAATGAAAACTTGCCAAATTCTCCTTTATGAATTCGGACATAGCTTGAGTTTCAGCCTGCGTCAGGGGATGAATTCAACCTTGAGGAGTAGACCCAGGGAGTAGGTAATTCGGACAGTTGTATTGTCTATGTGGCAGGAGATTCTCAGCCTCTTTCTTGTCAAAGAGGTCCACATAGGCCCATCAGGCGGACGGCAGACCCAGTAGATTTGAGGGTCTCACTGGCAGTTGAGGAGACTGTACCGAGACAAAACAGCTTTTGTGGCAGACATGGCCCCATTTGAGCACGTCTCCAGATCTCCAGTCTAGAACTGACTCAGGCTTCCACAGCCACTGAAGGTCCAGCAACAGCAGGTGCGATATTCTTGCTAAAACATGGAAGGTGATTCTCTCCATGTGTAGCATTCCTACGCATAGGAAAACTTCGTTGGTGACAAATTGGATGACCTTGGACATAGGGTACTGCAATGGCTTACTTGATGGAGCTTCTCATGAGCCCGTTCCTGAATGCGCAGGTCAATCTGAATGGCCAGGCTAATCAGGTCATCCAGAGAGGAGGGTAAAGCATGACCTTCTAACTCGTCCTTTTTTTTACCAGATAGACCTCGACAGAATGCTCCGACCAATGGCTCATTGGTCCAGTGTAGTTCAAAGAATAGGGTGTAGAACTTTATGGCATACTGACTAAGGCCTGAAACACACTTCCGCATAAAAAACGTACGTGTCTCATGTTCCGTTTTCCGTGTCCATGTTCCGTTTTTTTATGGGCGTTTCTCCGGTACGTGTGATATCCGTGTGATGGCGTATGCTTGCCGTATGTGCATGTGGAATGTCCGTGTAGGCGTACGTGTAATTTCCGTGTGGTGTCCGTATGTGTTGTTCTGTGTGTGTTGTAAAATGTCGTTGCTACATACCCGCTGACAGCCGACACAGACAGAGACGAACGATGAGAATGAACTCTGGTAAACATCACCCGACTTCATTATCATACCACGGCTCTGTCTGTGTGTGGCGTCCTGATTAGCGGTCACCCGTGAAGGACTCAGCGGTGACTACTAATCCCCAGAGTAACTGAAGTTAGTGGCGACATTAGCGCTGCCGTCACTCAGGTTACCCATGGCTAGCTGGAGTCACCCACCCGACACGACACCGCTACTCGTACCTGTGACTTCTTCGCTGATCGTGCAGCTCACTTCAGTCACTTGGGCGACTCGCTGTCACAGTTGGAGGATCCAGTGGTGGCCGCGAGTAACCTGAGTGACGTCATCAGTGATCGCGTGGCTCACCTCAGTTGCTGCTTGGAGGTGATAGAGAGAGGTCATTGTGTGTGGCCGCTCCTGTCACCTTCATGTGGCAGAGCTGAGAGCGTCGTTGGACATCCATAGATTACGGTGGACCTGGATGGGTGTTTTGTTTTTATTAAATTCGTGAACCAGGGTGTTTGTTTGTTTGAATTATTCTAAATAAAGGATTTTAATGTATGTTTATTTATCTTTTAATAACAGGTTAATCATGGAAGTTATCTTGGGGAGATGGCTGCCATGATTAACCTAGGACTTAGTGGCAGTTATGGGCTGCTGCCATTAACTCCTTATTACCCCAATGGCCACCGCACCAGGGCAATTCGGGAAGAGTCAGGTAGAGTCCCGGGACTGTCACATCTAATGGATGCGGCTTTTCCGGGCGGCTCCTGGCTGATATTGTTAGGGTGGTGGGCTCCCCATAACTTGGGGCTCACCATCCTGAGAATACCAGCCTTCAGCCGTGTGACTTTACCATGGCTGGTTTCAAAATTGGGAGGGACTGCACGCCGTTATTTTTAATTATTTATTTATTTTTTTTACTAAACAATATAGACCCGCCCACCGGCTGCTGTGATTGGTTGCAGTGAGACAGCTGTCACTCAGCGTGGGGGCGTGTCTGACTGCAACCAATCATAGGCGCCGGTGGGCGGGGGAAGCAGGGAATGATAGATTGAATAATGAGCGGCCGACATTTTCTAAATAGTTAAAGCTACCGTAGCCTTTGCACAGCTGTTCATCAACACGCTGGTGATCGGGAATCGGTAAGTATGAGATAGGGGGAGATACAGACTGACCAACAAAGGGATATTGACTGACAACCACAGAAAAAAGGGATATGGACTGACAGCCACATAAAAAAATAGATTGACCGACATCGCTCACTAAAAAACGCACACGGACGGTACGTGTAGCACACGGACATGCTACGTGTGCCGTCCGTGCAGGCATGGACCCATTGACTTTAGCGGGTCTGTGCGTGTGTGATGCCGGCGAAAAACTGACATGTCGAGCGTGTTTGAAAACACACACACGTACTAACGACATGGACACATGTTCCGTGTGGTTTTACCTGTGTGTCTGCTATCATAGGGTAACATTGGTGTACGTGTGACAGCCTGGGCAAGCCAGGGGTCACAGGTCACTACACACAACCCCCCTCCCTACATGGTAACATGCAGCCACCCTAGGGGACACTGAGACGCCACGACCCCCAGGTCCTGACGTCCACACCCAGGGGGCGGAGCCAGGCAGTTGACCACGCCCACCGAGGAGTTTGGATGGCCTGGGGTGGGAACAAAAACAACAACACAGGAGTTGACACAAGGCAGTTGGTAGAGAGAGTCTGTGGTGGCAGTTGACAGGAGAGGAGTGGGAACTGTCAGGGGCCTAGGTAGGAGCCTAGGTACCCGATACGCTCAGGAGGCAGACAGTAGTGGCCGCCTGCAGGAGACTGGGCAGACGACCGGTGGAATCATAAGGGACCGGGACAGGGTAGTGGCCCACCGGAACCGAACCTGGGAACCAACAGGATACGGGAGCACTAGGCAGGGTACTCAGACCCCGAACTAATCCAGAAGCCACTGGATCTAGTCAAATTAGCTGAATGAGGTCTAGATCGCAGCATCCTTTCCCACCCCAAGTCCCGTTAGAAGGCAACCACCCAACCATTCCGGATAAGCGCCACCGCCAAGGGCCAGAGATCCAAAGGGCCAGCGCCTGCGGGCAAACGGGCTCCTCCGGCAGCTACAAGTCGGGGAGTGGACTACCGTTGCTTAGGCATAGGAGTCAAAATCTACACTTTAGAGGTGCAGGAGAAAGGTGACACTACCAGACGTGTCAGGAGAGTACGCACCGATCTTCACCGAACTTGGTTTACCAGTGACTCTTGTGTGGTTTAATCGTGAGTACAACAGTTTCTTCAGGCACCGCACCGCGCTGCACCGCAAAACTCCACCTTGCACTCCCCGGCCCTCACCAACTGGGCCCTTGTACCAACATCCCCTACCCATGGAGGGGTCAACACCTAGCTGCGCCATTAAACCGCTCCCGGGAGCCCTTCCATACCTTCACCGCAGCGGTGGTGTCCATCTCTTCACCACGAACTATAACAATACCGTGGCTCCAGTCGTGAACCGTCCACCACACACCATCCTCCAAACCACCCCCCTTTTCAGAGCGACGTGGCCCCCGGTCCGGAGGCGATCGAGCCACTGACAACCCGAGCCCAGACCCGAGTGGCTCGGCGGAGAGCAGCTGAGCCCCCAGGGCGGTACATACGTGTCTCCGTGCCGCCGGTATGTGCAAAAATGTACCAAACACGAACCGGCGGCACGGATGTGCGTCGGAGGCCTAACAGTGAGATCCCCTTGTTGAAGTTTGAACAGCACTTCAGTCACGGATGTAATGCAACTGTGTTCATCAAAAAACCTTCTGGAAAGTCTCCATGAAGAGAGGCTGGTTGGAGACTAGAGAATCCCTTCTTTCTTCAAATGGATTGATTCAGTCCAGAGCTTCACAATAAAGGTGAGAAGCAAGGAAGGCAACTTTGGCGGCATCTGTGGGGTTTTGCTGTGGCAGGAGGTTAACGTGCAGCTGGCACTGGTTGAGAAACCCCCTACAAAGCTTCAGATCCCCTCAGTACCATGGAGCATACTGCCGGCAGAGAGAGGAGCAGGACCTAAAGGTGCCAATACTGGGAGTGTAGCGGCTTGACTGGCAGCATTCTGCAGAGACACCAATCATTCATCCACGGAGTGATACCACTAGAAAACTGAAGCGCTTTCTTACATATTATATTACACCCCTTTTTTCTACAACAAATGACACTTTTCACACCAGATTATGTTTTATTTTTATTATTTTTTTAATTAGGCACATGTTGCACTATATTCACTTGCACATATACAATTTCTGTGGTGGCGTCAAAAATAGAAATTGTGTTTGATCTTGACACATTTATCAACTATCGGGGTTCTAGGCCCTTCAATAATATTTTTATATTTTTACACATGCTTCTTTATTGCATATTTTTTATTTTAATTTTTCATGATTTTTTTTATGTAATTATATATATATATATATATATATATTATTTATTTTTATAGCGCCATTTATTCCATGGCACTTTACAGTGAAAGAGGGTATACATACAACAATCATTAACAGTACAAAACAGACTGGTATAGGAGGAGAGAGGACCCTGCCCGCGAGGGCTCACAGTCTATAGGGATGATATATAAACTTTATTGTTAACAATAGGCAATTTATTGCTTTATTTTTCAAAAAAATGCTTTGTCATGGAAGCAGATGTGTATGCCGGCTGATTTTTCCCAACTGTAGGTAGGCGGTCTTCTGTATATACCACATGTATATCAGTATGTCATCCCTCTCTTTTTCATGTATTGTTGATTTTTTTGGTCCTGAGGAAGAGGTTCTATACCTCGAAACGCGTAGACCTATGGAATAAAAGAATTATTAGTTAATGAACAATTTTGCATCTTTTCTGGTGAATGCGTGGTGTTAACCCCTTCTCCTCTCATTCATCCATGGAAGCAAGATGCTCCAACACTCGACATTGCTTACTTTCCTGACAAGAGATCTCTTGTTGGAGGCTGGAAAGATGAGCGTTGATTGTTGCAGGATCTACCAGCTGCAGAGGGCTCAGTCGGGCATCCATTGCCTGTAGAACAGTTGTCGCGGGCGGAGGAGGGGACGCTGCGCTCTCCCACTGCTCGGGTCCGGCGCCGGCTTGCTGGCTGCTCGGTGGTGGCTCGAGCGGCGGGCCGGATCCCGGGGACTCGAGAGGCGCTCCTCGCCCGTGAGTGAAAGGGGTGGTTTGGGTTTAGGGATATTTTCCGTGATGCAACCCACGGTTGTGGTGAGGTTAGTGACACCACCGCTGCTCTAGGCGGGGATCCCGGGAGCGATGACGGGGAGCAGCTTGGATGTTGGTTCTCCCCTCCGTGGGTAGGGGGGTTGATGGTCCCGGGGCCCGGTGATGGAGGTGTGTGTGTCAGGCGGCTTACGGGGCCTGGTGAGGTGCAGAGTCGCGGGGGCAGCGCTGTGCCGCACGGCACGGTGGTACTCACTCAGCGAGTAATTCACACAGAGTCTCTGGTCAAACAAACGTCAGGATGGACGGGTCCCACAGACGGCTGCAGTGTTTCTCCTCCCGGCAGGTTAATGGTGACTGCCTTTCCCTGCACCTGTGTTGTGTTACGGTTCCAATGGCTTCCCACCGGTAACCCGCTCCCCAGCTTGGATATGTGCTGTGGGAGCCCCTTTTGCCCGCAGGCTCTGGCCCTGGTAACTGTAGCCTTGGCGGTGACTGTGTTTCCCTCTAACGGTTGGACTATTGCCTTCTGACGGGTCTTGGCTGCTGATGGATTTGACAAATTGCACGGCGACTCCTAGCCTTGTCGGGGTCCGTAAGCCCTGCCGGATGGTGCTGGCTTCTCTTTGCTCGCCGGTCCGGTACCGCCGGGCCACCGCCCGTCCACGGTCCTTACGGTCTGCTTCAATCAGCCTCTCCTGCAGACGGTCACCACCGTCTGCCAACCTTTATTGTAGTACAGTTGGAATAAATCTGTGAATTTTCACTTTTTATATGATGCATGCCAATTTCAGATCGTGCTGGCTCCCCTCTCTCTCGTCTGCCAACCTTGCTGCTTGTGCCCGGGCCACACACCCGGACACGGTCAGACAGTTGCTCGACTACCACTCTCCTCTCCTCTCACCTTTACCTCTCAAACTCATCTGCTTGGTTTTCCCGCCTCCAGGACTGTGCACTCCTCGGCGGGCGGAGGCCAACCGCCTGGCTCCGCCCCCTGGTGTGTACATCAGCCCCTGGAGGAAGGCAACAAGGGTTTTGTGTTTGGCTTAGGTGTGCCTTACCGGGGTGTGGGGGGTGTGTTGGTGTGCTTCTGTGATGACCTGGCTTGTCCAGGGCGCCACATGGTCATGAGTTGACATTGCTCCTCCCGCACATGAGCAAGTTCTCGCTGAGTTGAGAATACAGGAGCAGTGGGGTTCATGGCCTGGGAAAACAGTTATGTGCGCTGGGGCGAGCCAAGATGTTAAAAAATCCACTGGGCCACAGAACACACAAAACCTAGAGGGGCTTGACTATGAACCTGCACCTGGTCTTCTACAGAGCACCTGATGGTAGAGGTCTTACATGGCAGGTGCGAGTCCGAGTGCTACCCAGGAAGACTGGTACTGTGACACTTGGCCCCAGGGGTATGGGAGCGACAGTATCTAATATAGATCACAGCAGCAGCAGAAGGCGAGGATCCGCCCGGGAAGATGGGTGAATGGTTGGACGGAGGACACGGCAGCAGTAGCTGGTGAGGATACTTTATGGCAGTGGGTGTAGCAGATCCATCAGGAATGGATGGATGGATGGACATGGCAGCAGCAGCTGGTGAGGATACTTTGCGGCAGTCGGTATCATGGCTGACATGGCAGCTTGTAGCAGCTTGATAGACAATACAGCAGCTGCATTCTGTAAAGCAGAAAGGTATCAGCAAACAGAACTAGCACAATGTATATGAGGCATTAGCACATTGCTCAGGAACATGACTTCAGTAGAGTTGCCTTAAACACCTGTGTGACGCCCTCGACTAGCCTGGGGTCACAGGTCAAACTCACTACACACACCACCCCCCTCGGTGTGTACCGCCCTGAGAGGGGCCCGGCCGCTCCGCTTCTGCAGGGCCGAGCTGCTCGAGGTCCGTGCTCGGGTTGTCGGTGGCTCGAGCACCTCCGGACCGGGGGCCACGTCGCTCTGTTAAGGGGAGGCAGTGGGGTGGTGCTGTGGGACGAGGTGCGTAGCCGGGGGCCACGCTGTTGTCGGTCGGGTCGTGACGCCACCAATGGGTCGTGGTGACGGGATGCACCACCGCTGCGGCTAGAGTGAAGGGGGCTCCTGGGATCGGTGGTTGGACCGCAGCCTGGATGTTAGCCCCTCCGTGGGTAGGTGTGGTGTGTCCCGGGGCCCGGTGGGACGGGTGACGGTGTTGTTGTCGGGGTGCAGGGTGCCGTGCTGCGGTGGCACTGGTGTACTCACGATTAATTCACACTCGGAGTCACTGGTAAACCAAAGTTCGGGTATGGTCGGGTCCTGCAGCCGGCTGCTTGTGTCCCTTGTGAGGTTGATGGTGGACCCTTTCCCTTGCACCTCTTGTTGTAGTTTTTCGGCTCCCTTGCCTGGACAGTGGTAGCCCGCTCCCCGGCGTTCAGCTACCGGAGGAGCCCTCGGTTGCCTGCAGGCTCTTGCCCGTCGGATGTTTGGCCCTTGGCGGTGGCTCTCACCCGGTAACGGTGGGCTTTTGCCTTCTTTTGGGACTTTGGGTGAGGATGAACCTGTGAGGTCCAGACTGCAATCAGTTAATTTACCTACACTCAGTGGCTTCTAAGCTAGGACGGGGTCTGAGTACCCGGTTTCTGGTGCTCCGGTAAGCGGTTGACTCCCCGGTTCAGGGCCGGCGGACTCCAACCCTGGCCCGGTCCCTACGGTTCCGCCGGTTGCTGTACCGGTACTCCTGCAGGTGGCCACCACCGTCTGCCTGCCTAACTTTTCAAGGGTCCCAGGCTCCTACCCGGGTCCCTGACAGCTCTACTCCTCTACACCTCCTTTCACTGCCACTCTACACTTGTTCACTCCTCAAACTCCAAAACTAAACTCCAACTGTTTGTATTTCCTGCCTCAGGACAGTAGTCTCCTCGGTGGGCGTGCCTTTTTGCCTGACTCCGCCCACCTGGTATGCCCCACTGGCCCTGAGGGAGGCATCAGGTCTCCCCTTCGGGTGATGGGTGTGTCCTCACAAGGGATGGGGGTGTGTGTAATGTGGTAGGTGTTGTTACCTGTGACCCCTGGGGTCCAGGGCGTCACATTCCCCCTTGGTTGAATGCAGACCGTCCGCGGGCTGCCCGACCAACTCCGGTTTATTTTTGTTTTCTTTTTTTTTTTAACTGTAAAAAACGGGGAAACAATTACAATTATAATATTATTTGTACAATATACGATTTCTGCAGGTCTTCCCATAACGGGAGGCATTTTGCTTTAACGTTGCATAACTTTATTTAACGGAATGGGTTATGTCCTTCCGCCTTTCCCACCCAAACAACCTAGCCTTGATGCTGCCCCTAAGAAACGGGCAGCACCCCTTTTCCCCAGTCCGGAAACAGGAACATGGCCAGATCACCCAGGCGGGAACGGGTATGGTGTGCGCACCCGGCAGTTGCTCAAGGGCTCCCCGGAGGATGGTCACTGGTCCCGGTGGTGACCGGACCCCAGCCTGCTCTGCTGCGGGTCCTTTCTCCAATCTGCCTCTACGGAGGCTAACGGAACGGGAGGGCATGTTAAAAGGGGCAGATAGGGCAATATTTACAAGCCCAATAGTTTTTGGGTGGCCGGCAAGTCCACGGCCTTGTCCATGAGCAGTCACTCACGCAACAGGGGTGTCAACGGGGGTCAAACACAAGTCCCAACGGGCAAGGGTCCTTTTTATAATCAGGTGAGTGTCTCGTCAATTTGTTATTTGTTCATTCAGCTTATATACACAATCAAGTCTCGCACCCCTAAATGGCAGTCTACCTGTACCTAAGCGGGGGCCTGCCTAAGTTGGGGCGGGTGGATCGTCTCAGTACTGGAGTGTCAGTGGAAGGTAACGGGGGAGCGGGGACAACAGGTCCCTCTTCCCAGGTGTTGGGTGGAGTAGGTAGAGGCCTAGGGGGACTGGGGGTACTGGCTCTGCTGGTTCTCTGGCGGGTGTTTCCATCTCCACTCCTTCCGCGGGTTGCGGTAACATTATCACGGGAACAATCACCGCACCATTCTCCATGGGCCAGTCTGCTGGAAAATCTCCCATAACAGTATGGATCACCTCTTTCTTTGTGGCTTCATCACGGGGCACGGGAACTGGGGCCTCTTCTACCAGCCTCAGGGGATCCGGGCATTTCTTCAGGTGGTCCGTGGAAATGGTAGCCACGGTCCTCCCCTGGTCACGACTGATCAGGTAGGTCTTCTCATTTTCCCATCCGGTGGGCTGTATGACATATGGGGCCCTCTCCCACTGATCGTCAAGCTTATGGGTTCTGCGTTTACGCTTCAGCACCACATCTCCTGGTTCGAAGGAAGTAGCCGGAGCTCGTTGGTTAAAGCGCTGTTCCTGCTTCTCCCGGCTCTGATGCAGGTTCCGCTCCACATACTCCTGAATCCACCGGTACTGTACTTGGCGTTTGGCATCCCAGCTGGCGGTGGAGGGCAGGGCTTTGGGCGCTTCCAAGCCCATCTCTAAGTCTACCGGCAGTTGCCCGGGTTGAGCCCTCATCAGGTACACCGGGTTACACTTGGTAGAACTACAGGGTATGTTGTTGTACATATCTACCAAGTCGGGCAGCTTCTCCGGCCACAAGTTCCGCTCTTCCAGGGGCAATGTTTTGAGGAGGTTCAGGACCAGATGGTTCATTTTCTCACACATCCCATTGGTCTGGGTATGGTAGGGGGTGGTCCGGATTTTCTTGCACCCCTACAAGTGACAGAACTCTTGAAATACTTCTGCTTCAAAGGTCGGACCTCGATCCATAAGCACCTTTTCTGGGTAGCCATGGGGCTGGCAGAAGTAGGCTTGAAAGGCCCTGGCAGCAGTGCGGCCAGTCAGATCTTTTACTGGGACAACCACCATAAATCGGGAGTAGTGGTCCACGATGGTCAAAGCGTAGGTGTACCCGTTTCGGCTGGGCGAAAGCTTGACATGGTCCAAGGCAACCAATTCCAGAGGCTCGTGGGTAACAATCGGCTGCAGCGGGGCCCTTTGGCTAGCTTCATCCCGTCTTCTCAGCGTACAAGGGCCGCACTCTTGGCACCACGCCTCCACGGAATCCCGCATCCCACTCCAGTAAAACCGCTCTTGTAACAGCATCTCCAGCTTTTTCCAACTGAAGTGCCCAGCGCCATCATGATAAGCTCGAAGGACCTTGGGTACACAATTCTGAGGCACCACCAACTGGCGAACCTTCTCGTGGGTCTTCGGGTCGATCAACTCCCGGTAGAACTTCTGCTGGTACAGGCACAGGCGGTCCATCTCTTTCCACAGTCGCTGGGCCTCAGAGGGGGCCGCTGGGTCCATTCGGCGCACGCCTTGGACGAGCAGGGTCTTAACCAGTCGGACCGCAGGCACCTGGTCTTGGGCTTCTCGCCACTCCTGACTGGGCAGCAGATCGAGGTCCACCCGCTGCTGGGCCACACAGGGCCTCTCCTCCTGAAGTCGGTGGAACGCGGGCAGTTCTATCTCCTCCAGACGGTCCTCTTCTGCCCCCTCGTCAGATAGATGCAGCATCCTGGACAAGGCGTCTGCGTTGGTGTTCTTGCGCCCGGCCTGGTAGTTGACGGTGAAGTCGTAATTGGACAGCCGAGCCATCCACCTTTGCTCGAGAGCGCCTAGTTTGGCCGTGTCCAGGTGCATTAACGGGTTGTTGTCCGTGTAGGTGGTGAACTTTGCTGCGGCCAGGTAGTGCTTGAACCTTTCGGTTATTGCCCACACCAGGCCCAGGAACTCCAGTTTGAAGGAGCTGTAGTTTTCGGGGTTCCGCTCGGTGGGTCGAAGCTTCCGGCTAGCATATGCGATTACCTTCTCCTTTCCGTCCTGGATCTGGGACAGTACGGCATCTAGACCCTCATTGCTGGCGTCTGTGTACAACACGAAGGGAAGGCCGTAGTTGGGGTAGACTAGGATCTCCTCTCCTGTCAATGCCGACTTCAGCTGCTGAAAGGACTCTTCCTGCTGCTCACCACACACAAACGGGGTCCCGGATGGCCTACCGACCTTGGTCTGTTTCACGAGGAGGTCTTGCATCGGGGAGGCCATTTTCATGTACCCCTTGATGAAGCGGCTGTAGTAGCCCACCAGGCCCAAGAACTGTCGTACCCCTCTCACTGTGGTCGGGCGGGGCCATTCCTGGATGGCTGTGACCTTCTCCAAGTCCGGGGCCACACCCTCAGCACTCACCACATGCTAAAGATACTGCACTTTGGGCTTCAGCAGGTGGCATTTGGACGGCTTCAGCTTCATCCCGTATTTAGCGAGGGCCGCAAACACTTCCGCCAGGTGCTCCAGATGGGCTTCATATGTTCTGGAGTATACTATCACATCATCCAGATACAGTAGAACTGTTTCGAAATTAAGATGACCAAGACAACACTCCATCAACCTCTGGAAGGTCCCCGGGGCATTACACAGCCCGAACGGCATGCTGTTGAATTCGCAGAGTCCCATCGGGGTAGTGAACGCGGTTTTCTCACGATCCTCCGGCGCAACTGCCACCTGCCAGTAGCCACTGGTGAGGTCAAGAGTGAAGAAATAGTTAGCGGTTTTCAACGCGGCCAGAGACTCTTCGAAGCGGGGGAGAGGGTAGGCATCCTTATGGGTGATCTGGTTGATTTTGCGGTAGTCCACACACATCTTCATGGTGCCATCTTTCTTCTTCACTAGCACCAGTGGGGCTGCCGAGGGACTACAACTATCCCGAACAACCCACCCCCTCCTTCATGTTGTGCAGCATATCTTTAGCGCACTGATAATGTGCTGGGGAAATTGGCCTATACCTCCCCTTAATGGGTGGGTGTGTGCATGTAGGGATATGGTGTTGGACCCCCTTAATCCTCCCGAAGTCTAGTGCATGTTTGCTAAAAACTTGCCCATACTCCTGAACCACCCGGTATACCCCCTCTTTGTGATGTGCTGGGGTAGATTCGGTGCCGACATTTAGCTCCCGGCACCAGGCCTCTGGATGTAAGGGTGATGTATTGTGGCTAGTGTCGGGTGCAGGGACAGTGGGAGCAGTCTCGTGGATGGCATGGGTGTCTATGGTGAACAGCTTAGCTATCGTGGCGTAGCGGGGGAGCCTAACTGTAATGCTGCCACCAGGGGGAGCCAGAGCTCTGCAGCAGACGACACTACACAGAGCAATGAGAACCAGGAAGGAAATGCACAGCGTTCTCATGCACTGCCTAATAAGCACAGCTGAGAGGCAGAACTGCAGGGTATGTGAGGAATAGTGAGACAGTCTGGGTCAAACACCGTACGGGCAGAAGCAGGACCGGAGGAGCGAGCAGAAGCGAAGTCAAAATCAGGCTAAGGTCAGTACCGGAGGAAGCAACCGAGTGGGGAAAAAGGAGGGGGGACACAGGACAGGAGGGACGACCAGGGGACAGAACACAGACAAGGGCACGGGGGCACAGGAACAGACAGATCAGGATATCACTCACAGGACCAGCAATCACAGGCAAAGCAGAGCTAAGCTTATAGCCGGCGCTGGTTCACTGGAAGTGTCAGCTTTTAAGGCATCCAGGGGCCGGAAGTGAGGCCCGAGAGAAGGCTCTGCCCCCTAGCCATGTGGATAGGGAGGCGAATCATGACACTAACTTCTTCTTCTCCATAGTTCAGCACTCACCGGCCCTCTCCCCTTCTTGACGTCAATCACCCCTCTGGCGGCCATTACAGTGGGCCAGTGTTCCGAAGGCGAGGGTTCCACCATCGCCGGGTAGTCCCACCCCTGGGGGCCGACTGCTGCTCTGCACCAAATCATCATTTCGCTCCAGAGCGGCACCACCAGGGGTGCCACATCCATCACCCGCGCACCACCAATCTCTCCACCTGTCAAGTTCACTTGCTGCCGCTGCAGGAGGGCCCGGATCTCGAGCTGGAGTGCCCTCTGCCGGCCCCCTCCTGCCGTGGCGGACAACTCCTGCAGCAAGCTCAACACCTCACCCATGCAGTGCTCCATTTCATTCGTCCCCAACACTATCTTCGGGTTACGGTCACTAGACTCATGCTGTACTACAATCATCCACTGGCACTTCAGTTCTGTCCTCCCCACAGTCAGGGTTACTTCCTTAAGCCCCATTTGAGTCATAGGGAGTCCATTAGCTGCAACAACAGTCATGCCACTATCAGGAGGGCTAAGTTCAATGTCTTCCCAATACCGCTGGTACAACGTATAGGGCATGGTCGTTACCTGCGATCCAGTGTCCAGTAAGGCTGTGGTCGGGACCCCATCCACTGCCACCAAGATGATAGGGCGGCCTCCAACATACCGATCTCGCCAGTCCGCCGGGCCATGGGGATCTACTCCTGAGGATTGGCCCTTGGCCCCAGGGGTTGCTCGTTTAACGGACAGCGACGAGCATAATGGCCAGGCTGGTTACACCGGTAACACACCAGCGGCCCATACTGGGGGTCTTGGGCCCTCCTCCGCTGTATCCACGGGACATCCTCGGGGCGGTCGGCGAGCTGGATGGTCTCCAGGGACTTGACTCTCGACGGAAGCTTGAGTGCGGCGATCACACGGGAGAGATCCTCATTCATGCGTTGCACCCTATCAGCCAGCTCGTCCCTCACCCCAGTGGGTGCAGCAGGGGTCGGGAGGGACAACAGTGGGGGTAGTACAGCAACAGGAGCGGTCCCGGCTGGCCAGGGGGCCGCATCCAGGGGGTTAATTTCCATTGGCTGCAGGGCCTTGATGGCCCGTTCTTTCACAACGGCAAAGTCCAGATCAGGGTGCTCGAGGGTCCACAGCCACAGCTGCTTGTGGTCTTCGGCAGACCCCAGGCCCCGTAGGAACTGCTCCACCAACATCTTGTTGCTATCGGCCTCACTGATGGTATCTACCCGCTTCAGGGTTCGGAGGGCCGTAGTCCCTGATGCTGTCTGCTGACTGCTGCCGGCAGTGGTAAAACTGCAGTGCGAGTCTCGAAGGCGGCATGGAGCTTTTCAAAGATAGTGGTCACAGAGGCCCATCCGCGTCAGCCCAGGTCTCCGTCTCCTGCTCAGCCGCCCCAGTCAGCTGCCCTAAGACTACCACCACACGCTGCTTGCCGGTCATGGCATACAGGTCGAGAACCGAGCATATATTTTTCCGGAAAGCCTGCAATGTATCAGGCTTCCCGTCGTACTGGGGTAGCCAGGCTGCACCGGGCACATAGGGCAGGGAGATCGGCATTACCTTGGCGACTGCCGGACCCATGGCTTTCTCCGCTCGTGCGACCGGAGCAGGGACGACCGCATCCCCGCCGTCGGGCGCCGCAGCTCCAGCGGCCTGCGCCATCCCATTGTCTCCGCTGGGCGCCGACATGTTCTCGCCGCTTTCCCCCTTGGTTTTTCATCAGCACTCCTCTTCCGGGGGCCGGGCTTTACTTTTGCGCCTTCACTGCTCGGGGAAGGCGACTCGAGCGGGAAACTTTCGCGCCAAGATGGCGGAACTTCAACTTTTTCGGCAGGACACCGCTGACTGATACTTCTAAGGCGCACTTCCACAAGTAAGTGGACTGTCCGAATCATGTTCGCAGACGCCAGAAGAGTTGGTGTGTACCGCCCTGAGAGGAGGCCGGCCGCTCCGCCTCTGCCGGTCCGAGCCGCTCGAGGTCTGGGCTCGGGTTGTCGGTGGCTCGAGCGCCTCCGGACCGGGGGCCACGTCGCTCTGTTAAGGGGAGGCAGTAAGGTGGTAGTGTGGGACGAGGTGCGCAGCCAGGGGCCGCGCTGTCATCGGTCGGGTCGTGACGCCACCCACGGGTCGTGGTGACTGGATGCACCACCGCTGTGGCTGGAGTGAAGGGGGCTCCCGGGATCGGTGGTTGGGCCGCAGCCTGGATGTTAGCCCCTCCGTGGGTAGGGGCGGAGTATCCCGGGGCCCGGTGGGACGGGCGACGGTGTTGTTGTCGGAGTGCAGGGTGCCGTGCTGAGGTGCAGTGTCATGCCTCGGTGGCACTGGTGTACTGACGATTAATTTACACTCAGAGTCACTGGTAAACCAAAGTTCGGGTATGGTCGGGTCCCGCAGCCGGCTGCTTGTGTCCCTTGTGAGGTTGATGGTGGACCATTTCCCTTGCACCTCTTGTTGTAGTTTTTCGGCTCCCTTGCCTTGACAGTGGTAGCCCGCTCCCCGGCGTTCAGCTGCCGGAGGAGCCCTCGGTTGCCTGCAGGCTCTTGCCCGTCGGATGTTTGGCCCTTGGCGGTGGCTCTCACCCGGTAACGGTGGGCTTTTGCATTTTTTTGGGACTTTGGGTGAGGATGAACCTGTGAGGTCCAGACTGCAATCAGTTAATTTACCTACACTCAGTGGCTTCTAAGCTAGGACGGGGTCTGAGTACCCGGTTTCTGGTGCTCCGGTAAGCGGTTGACTCCCCGGTTCAGGGGCGGCGGGCTCCAACCCTGGCCCGGTCCCTACGGTTACGCTGGTTGCTGTACCGGTACTCCTGCAGGCGGCTACCACCGTCTGCCTGCCTGACGTTTCAAGGGTCCCAGGCTCCTACCCGGGTCCCTGACAGCTCTGCTCCTCCACACCTCCTTTCACTGCCACTCAACACTTGTTCTCTCCTCAAACTCCAAAACTAAACTGTTTGTATTTCCTGCCTCAGGACAGTAGTCTCCTCGGTGGGCGTGCCTTTCCGCCTGACTCCGCCCACCTGGTGTACCCCACTGGCCCTGAGGGAGGCATCAGGTCTCCCCTTAAGGTGACGGGTGTGTCCTCACAAGGGATGGGGGAGTGTGTGTAATGTGGTAGGTGTTGTTACCTGTGACCCCTGGGGTCCAGTGCGTCACATCTACATGGTAACATGCAGCCACCCTAGGGGACACTGAGACGCTCCCCTTAGGTCCTGACGTCCACACCCGGTGAATGGAGCCAGGCGGTTGGCCACGCCCACCGAGGAGTTCGGATGGCCTGGGGCGGGAACAAAAACAAGAATACAGGAGTTCACAGAAGGCAGTTGGTAGAGAGTCTGTGGTGACAGTTGACAGGAGAGGAGTGGGAACTCTCAGGGGCCTGGGTAGGAGCCTAGGTACCCGATACGCTCAGGAGGCAGACGGTAGTGGCCGCTTGCAGGAGATCGGGAAGATGACCAGTGGAACCGTAAGGGACCGGGGCAGGGTAGTGACCCACCGGAACCGAACCGGGGAACCAACAGGATACTGGAGCACCAGGCAGGGTACTCAGACCCCGATCTACTCCAGAAGCCACTGGAGCTAGTCGAATTAGCTAATTGCGGTCTGGATCGCAACATCCTTTCCCACCCCAAGTCCCGTTAGAAGGCAACCGCCCAACCATTCCGGATAAGCGCCACCGCCAAGGGCCAGAGATCCAAAGGGCCAGTGCCTGCGGGCAAATGGGCTTCCCCGGCAGCTACAGGTCAGGGAGCGGATTCCCGTTGCTCAGGCATCGGAGTCAAAATCTACACTTTAAAGGGGCAGGAGAAAGGCGACACTACCAGCCGTGTCAGGAGAGTACGCAGCCGGCTGCGGGCACCATTCTTCACCGAATTTGCTTTACCAGTGACACTTGTGTGGTTTAATCGTGAGTACAATAGTGCCACACCGCACCATGCTGCACCGAAACCCTCCGCCCTGCACTCCCCGGCCCTGAACCAACCGGGCCCCGGGACCAACAGCCCCTACCCACGGAGGGCTCAACCCCTAGCTGCGCCATTACACCGCTCCCGGGAGCCCTCCCATATCTTCACCGCAGCGGTGGTGTTCATCTATTGACCACGACCCGTGGGTGGTGTCATGAACTATCACAACACTGCGGCTCCGGCCGTGAACCGTCCACCACACACCATACACCGCCCCTTTCAGAGCGACTTGGCCCCCGGTCCGGAGGCGCTCGAGCCACCGACAACCCGAGCCCAGATCTGAGCAGCTTGGCGGAGAGCAGCCGAGCCCCCAGGGCAGTACACATCGACTCTTCTGGCGTCACGAACAGGATCGACCCAGTCCACTTACCTGTGGAAGTGCGCCTTGAAGTCCCAGTCAGCGGCGTCCCGCTGAAAAATCTGAAGACCCGCCATCTTGGGTGTAAAAGTTTCCCTCCTTCACCATCTTCCCCGAGCGAAGGGGCGCGAAGGTGAAGCCCCGCCCCCTTGGAACAGAGCGGTGCTGCAAAGAGAAGTGCCCCAAAAAGACCAAGGGGGGACGGCAAGAAGATGTCAGCACTAAGTGCGGAAGATGGTGAGGCGCCGGCCGCTGGAGCGGCGGAACCCGATGGCGGGAATGCAATAGCCCCCGCTCCGGTCGCACGAGCGGGGGAGGCCGCGGGTCAGGCGGTCGCCCAGGTAATGCCGATCTCCCTGCCCTACGTGCCCGGCGCTGCCTGGTTACCCCAGTAAGATGGGAAGCCTGATACGCTGCAGGCGTTCCGGAAAAAGATATGCTCAGTTCTCGATCTGTATGCCATTACCAGCAGACAGTGTGTGCGGTGGTAGTGCTGGGGCAGCTGACCGACGCGGCTGAGCAGGAGATGAAGACCTGGTCTGATGCCGACCGGGCCTCGGTGACCACCATCTTTGAAAAGCTCCAGACTGCCTTCGAGACCCGCACTGAAGCCAAGCTCCGGATGCAGTTCTACCACTGTTGGCAGCGACCCGTGGACAGTATCTGAGACTATGCCCTGTGCTTGCAGACAGCCCTCCACACGCTGAAGCAGGTGGATACCATCAACGAGGCCGACAGTAACAAGATGTTGGTGGAGCAGTTTCTACGGGGACTGGGGTCCGCCGAAGTTCGGAAGCAGCTGCGGTTGTGGGCCCTCGAGCACTCTAATCTGGACTTTGCAATACTGAAGGAACGGGCTATCAAGGCCCTGCAACCCCCCGATGTTGGCACCCCTGACGTGGCCCCTTGGCCGGCTAAATCTGCTCCCGTCTTGGTAGTCTCCCCACTCCTCGCCCTGCCGGCCCCCGCTGCGCCCGCTGGGGCGAGAGATGAGCTGGCCGAAAAAGTACAGCGCATGAATGAAGACCTCACCCGGGTGATCACCGCACAAAAGCTCCCGCCGAGAGTCAAGCCCCCGGAGATGCTACAACTCGCCGACAGCCCTGAGGACGTCCAGTGGATGCAGCGGAGGAGGAACAACGACCCCCGATATGAACCGCCTGTCTGCTACAGGTGCAACAAGTCCGGTCATTACGCTTGACGGTGTCCGTTAAACGAGCAACCCCTGAGGCCAAGGGCCAATCCTCAGGAGTAGACCCCTACGGCCCGGCGGACTGGCGAGATTGGTATGTTGGAGGCCGCCCTATCATCTCGGTGGCGGTGGATGGGATCCCGACCACAGCCTTACTGGACACTGGATCGCAGGTAACGACCATGCCCTATACGTTGTACCAGCGGTACTGGACTGACAGTGAGCTTACCCCTCCCGACGATAGTATGGCTATTATTGCGGCAAATGGACTCCCCATGACCCAGGTGGGATTCAAGGAAGTGACCCTGACCGTAGGACGGACAGAACTGAGGCGCCAAGGAATGATTGTGGTGCTGCATGAATCTAGTGACCGTAACCAAAACTAGTCCTCGGGACCAATGTGATTGAGCACTGTATTGGAGAGGTATTGAGCTTGTTGCAGCAGTTGTCTGCCACGGCAGGAGGGGGGAGACAAGGGGCACTGCAGCGTGAAATCCGGCCCTCCTGCAGCGACAGCAGGTGAGCCTGACGGGTGGAGAGATTGGTGGTGCGTGGGTGATGGACGCAGCACCCTTGGTGGTGCCGCCGAGGAGTGAGATGATGATCTGGTGCAGGGCAGCAGTAGGCCCCCAGGGACGGGATTACCCGGCGATGGTGGAACCCTCGCCTTCAGAGCACTGGCCTATGGTAATGGCGGCCAGGGGGGTGATTGATGTCAAAAAGGGGAGAGTGCCCGTGAGAGTGCTGAACTGCGGAGGGGAAGAGGTTAGGCTGCCCCGCTACGCCACCATAGCCAAGCTGTTCACCATAGACACCGGTGCCATCCATGAAACCACCCCCGCTACCCTTGTGCCCAGCACGAGCAACGACACACCACCCCTGCAGCCAGAGGGATGATGGCGGGAGTTGCACGTCGGTACTGAGTCCACCCCAGCACACCACAAGGAGGGGGTATACAGGGTGGTCCAGGAGTATGGGCAGGTTTTTAGTAAGCACCCACTAGACTTCGGGAGGATTAAAGGGGTTCAACACCATATCACCACGGGCACCCCTCCCTATTAAGGAGAGATATAGGCCAATTCCCCCGGCACACTACCAGTGCGCTAAAGACATGCTGCGCAACATGAAGAAGGCCGGGGTCATTCGGGATAGTTGCAGTCCCTGGGCAGCCCCGTTGGTGCTGGTGAAAAAGAAAGATGGCACCATGAGGATGTGTGTAGACTACCGGAAGATTAATCAGATCACACATAAGGACGTCTATCCCCTCCCCCGTATCGAAGAATCGCTGGCCGCACTGAAAACCGGCTATTTCTCTACCCTTGACCTCACCAGTGGCTACTGGCAGGTGGAAGTCGCCAAAGAGGACCGCGAGAAGACCGCATTCGCTAACCCGATGGGACTCTGCGAGTTCCACAGCATGCCGTTCGGGCTTTGCAATGCACCGGGGACCTTCCAGAGGCTCATGGAGTGCTGCCTGGGGCACCTTAACTTCGAGACTGTCCTCCTGTACCTTCACGACATGTTAGTGTATTCCAAGACGTACGAGTCCCATTTGGTGCACCTGGCAGAGGTGTTCGCAGCCCTCTCAAAGTACGGGATGAAATTGAAGCCTTCCAAGTGTCATCTGCTGAAGCCCAAAGTGCAGTACCTCGGGCACGTGTTGAGTGCAGAAGGCGTGGCCCCGAACATGGAGAAGATCACGGCAATCCAGAGCTGGCCGCGGCTGACCACGGTGAGAGAAGTGAGGCAGTTCTTGGGCCTGGTGGGCTACTACTGCCGCTTCATCAAGGGGTAGACGAAGATGGCCGTCCCTATACAAGACCTCCTCGTGGGAAAGACCCAAAATGGCAGATACTCTGGACCCCTGTTTGCCTGGGGTGAGCAGCATGAAGAGTCCTTCCAGCAGCTGAAGTCAGCGTTAACCGGGGAAGAGATCTTGGCTTACCTCGATTATAGCCTCCCATTCGTACTGTATACTGATGGCAGCAATGTGGGCCTGGGCGCAGTCCTGTCTCAGGTCCAGGATGGGAAGGAAAAAGTGATTGCCTACGCTAGCCGAAAACTCTGGCCAACGGAAAGAAACCCCGCGAACTATAGCTTCTTCAAGCTCGAGTTCCTGGCCCTCGTGTGGGCGATCACCGAAAGGTTCAGGCACTACCTCACGACAGCTTACCGCCTACACGGACAACAATCCGCTGACACACCTGAACACCACCAAGCTGGGTGCCCTCGAGCAGAGGTGGATTGCTTAATTGTCTAATTACGATTTTACTATCAAGTACCTAGCCGGGAGTAAGAATGCGGATGCCCTGTCCAGGATGTCCCACATGCCTGACGAGAGGGCAGAGGAAGACCACCTGGAGGAAATAGACCTGCCCGCGTTCTATCGGCCACAGGAGGAGAAGCCTTGTATTGCTCAGCAACAGGTGAGCCTCGACCCGCTGCCTAGCCAAGGGTGTCGAGAAGCCCAGGACCAGGAACCCGCGGTCCGGCTGGTCAAGACGATGTTTGCCCATGGCCTGTGCAGAATGGACGCTATGGCCCCCCAAGAGGCTCAGCAGGTGTGGAGAGAAAGGGGTCGCTTATGCTTGTATCAAAAGAAGCTGTACCGGGAGCTGATCAACACGAAGACCCATGAGAAAGTCCGCCAGTTGGTGGTACTCCAGGCTTGTGTGCCCAAGGTTCTCCAGGCGTATCAGGATGGTGCCGGACACTTTGACTGGAAAAAGCTAGAAATGCTGCTGAAAGAGCAGTTCTACTGGAGCGGAATGCGGGAGTCTGTGGAGGCCTGGTGCCGAGAGTGTGGTCCCTGTGCCTTAAGAAGGCGGGATGAAGCTAGCCAGAAGGCCCCGCTACAGCTGATCATTACCCACCAGACGCTGGAGTTGGTCGCCTTCGACCACATCAAGCTTACGCCCAGCCGGAACGGGTACACCTACGCCCTGACCATTGTGGACCACTATTCCAGATTCATGGTGGTCGTCCCTGTCAAAGATCTAACCGGTCGCACCGCTGCCAGGGCCTTCCAGGCCTACTTTTGCAGACCCCATGGCTACCCGAAGAAAGTACTCACGGATCAGGGTCCGGCCTTCAAAGCAGAAGTGTTTCAGGAGTTCTGCCACCTTGCCAAACAAACAATATGTGTGAGAAGATGAATCATCTAGTTCTGAATCTCCTTAAGACACTGCCCCTGGAGGAGAGGAACCTCAAGCCGGAGAAATTGCCTGACCTAGTGGACATGTATAATAACATCCCTTGCAGTTCCACCAAGTGCACACCAGCACACCTGATGAGTGCCCGGCCAGGGCGACTACCGGTGAATCTAGAAATGGATATTGAGGCACCTGAGGCTCTTCCTGCCACTAGCAACTGGGACGTTAGGCATCAAGCGCAGTACCGGCGGATCCAAGAATATGTGGAGCGGAATCTGCACCAGAGTCGGGAAAAACAGGAACAGTGCTTCAACAAGTGAGCTTCAGTTTCCCCTTTTGAACCTGGGGATGTGGTACTGAAACACAAACAAAGAACGCACAAGCTCGACGATCAATGGGAAAGGACCCCATACGTTATACAGCCGACTGGATGGGAAAACGAGAAGACCTATCTGATCAGCCGTGACCAGGGGAAGATTACGGCTACGACTGGGCCCAGGCGGTCCACACGCCCTAACCTAGGTCGGCCCCCGCTTAGGTACAGGGAAACTGCTATTTAGGCCTGCAACATGTGGTTGTGTAAATAGATGAATGAATGACCAATGACCTGAAACACTCACCTGATTTGCTGAATGGAGTGTCCCCATTGGGATCCTACTGCCCGTCCCCGTTGGGACTGATGTTGCCCCTTTCTGTTGTTGCATGAGAAATCATGGACATGGCTGTGAACTTGCAAGCCAACCCAAGAACTTTTGGGTCTGTAAATAGTTGCCCCTTTTTGCCTTCCCGCTATAGCCGGTCTCCGGAGAGGCTTGTTGGAGGGAGGACTCGCAGCAGAGTAGGCTGGGGTCCGGTCACCACCGGAACCGGTAACCATCCTCCGGGTCAGGGGTCCCCTGGACGTGCGGCCTCTGAGTGACTGCCGGGTGCCACGCTCCGTACCCGTTCCCGCTTAGGTGGCCTGGGCCAGTTCCTGTTTCCGGACTGGGGAAAAGGGATGCTGCCCGTTTCTTAGGGGCAGCATCAAGGTTCAGGTTGCTTGGGTGGGAAAGCGGATGGACATGGACCCGTTCCCGTATTAATAAAAATGTTTTCCGTTAGTAATGGTTTAAGCCAGTGCCTCCCGTAAGGGAAGATATAAATATGCGTAAAATGAAAAAAGTTTAATATAATTGTAAATGTTCCATTTTTCCCTTTTTCAGTTGAAAGAAAATAAACCGGTGTTGATCGGGCAGCCAGCAGATGGTCTGCATTAAACCAAGGGGGAATGTGACACCCTGGACTAGCCAGGGGTCACAGGTCACTACACACACCACCCCCTCCGTACATGGTAACATGCAGCCACCCTAGAGGACACTGAGACGCCCCCCCTAGGTCCTGACGTCCACACCCAGTGGGCGGAGCCAGGCGGTTGGCCACATCCACCGAGGAATTCGGATGGCCTGGGGCGGGAACAAAAATAAGAACACAGGCGTTGACAGAAGGCAGTTGGTAGAGAGAGTCTGTGGTGACAGTTGACAAGAGAGGAGTGGAACTGTCAGGGGCCTGGGTAGGAGCCTAGGTACCCGATACGCTCAGGAGGCAGACGGTAGTGGCCGCCTGCAGGAGACCGGGAAGATGACCGGTGTAACCGTAAGGGACCGGGGCAGGGTAGTGGCCCACCGGAACCGAACTGGGGAACCAACAGGATATCGGAGCACCAGGCAGGGTACTCAGACCCCGAACTACTCCAGAAGCCACTGGAGCTAGTCGAATTAGCTAATTGCGGTCTGGATCACAGCATCCTTTCCCACTCCAAGTCCCGTTAGAAGGCAACCGCTCAATCATTCCGGATAAGCGCCACCGCCAAGGGCCAGAGATCCAAAGGGCCAGCGCCTGCGGGCAAACAGGCTCCACCGGCAGCTACAGGTCGGGGAGCGGACTCCCATTGCTCAGGCATCGGAGTCAAAATCTACACTTTAGAGGTGCAGGAAAAAGGCGAAACTACCAGCCGTGTCCGGAGAGTACGCAGCCGGCTTCGGGCACTGATCTTCACCGAACTTGGTTTACCAGTGACTCTTGTGTGGTTTAATCGTGAGTATAACAGTGCCCTCCGGCACCATACCGCGCTGCACCGCAACCCTCCGCCCTGCACTCCCCGGCCCTGCGCCAACCGGGCCCCGGGATCAACAGCCCCTACCCACGGAGGGGTCAACACCTAGCTGCGCCATTACACCGCTCCCGGGAGCCCTCCCATACCTTCACCGCAGCGGTGGTGTCCATCTATTCACCACGACCCGTGGGTGGCGTCACAAACTATAACGACACCGCAGCTCCGGACGTGAACCGTCCACCACACACCATACACCGCCCCTTTTCAGAGCAACATGGCCCCCGGTCCAGAGGCGCTCGAGCCACCGACAACCCGAGCCCGGATCCGAGCGGCTCGACGGACAGCTGCCGAGCCCCCAGGGCGGTACACCTGCAACCTACCAGCTGAGCTGGGAGACATTTCCGGGTTAGGAGGATGCTGGCCCTTTAAGAAAAAGGGTGTGTCCTTAGGGCAGAAGCCTGTCAGGAGTACATACGCTCCTTGGGGCTGCAGCATGAGCCAAAGACGTGTCAACTGCAGCAGTACACCTAGATAGGTGAGAGAACCAACGTCCTTGCTGTGGGAGGGGAGCAGGAAAGTGCGAGGATGTCGGCATGGGCGTTACAAGCACATAGGAAGGCAAAAGATGTGCATCAAATTACCTAGTACCAGACCGCCATCGCACACCACAAGGCCAGGTTTAAGGCTTACAGGTAACAGACACTCATCTGTCTGTTGTTTGATCCCCATCCACAGCTCTTGCACAATGTGGGATTTGTCCCTCAGAGAGATGAGTTAGGGAGATGTAACATCCCTGCCCATGCTTACTGGTCCATATAGCCATGATTATGTGGGCCTTTCACTGATGGCGCTGCACATTGTACAATGGACTTGGTTTGCAACTTGTGTGCAAACCAGTAATGGAACACCTGGAAAAGTAGTGGCGGCTGGAAATAACGTACTGCGGGACAGCCACTAACATCATTTTTTTAAAAAAACTGTCAGTCTCCACCAGCCTAAAGGCCAGCATTTCAAAGGCAAGCAATTATGAAATTCTGTCATTTAGGGCCAGGGCTCATGGCTGGGTAGCGAGGTACAGTATTTCCTCTTTGTATCAAGGGTTTGGCGGATGGTGAGCTGCAGACTTCCATGGGCCGGTGTGGTGATGGTAGGTGATACTGGTGGGGTGGTGCTGGGAGATCATGTGTTTGCAGGAAGGCAGGTGGCCCTGGTGATCGTGAGCGGGAGGAAAAGGCCGACACCACAGCAGAAGAGGAAGCAGGAGGAGCCGGAGATCTTTCCTGATTTCTCAGGAAACTAATCCACCTCATGCTTGGAAGTCAGATGATGCATCATGCTGGTGGTGCTCAGGATGAGAAGTCTTCTCCATCGCTTCCGGCTTGTATGATGAGATTTCCCAGACAAATGCTCGGGTTCTCCATTGACTTGGATTAGATTCATTATTAATGACTAATACTGGAATAGTGCTCAGTCCTCAGTAAGGATAATCTGAACCCGAATATTTCACTATTCGCCCATCTGTAATAGAAATGTAAAATAAAACTCTTAGGAAATCGTGAAGAGAACAATGACTTTTCTTATGTAACTTCTATCACTTTGGTTGATGAGAATGGAAACCAGAAGCCATCGCTCAGGTACTTATCTGTATAACATTTATCTTTTTTATAGGAGACATATTCAAGGAGTAATATCTTATCTGATTTTTCTCTTCGCCATTGAAAACATCAACCAGAATCCTGACATTTTGCCCAATATCACACTGGGATATCACGTGTATGACTCTTGCTTAGATGGACGACAGGCGGTGAGACATGTTTTACAACATCTGTCCGGCCCGGATACGGTGATACCTAACTATTCCTGTAGGAGCCCTGGCCAGCTGGCGGGTGTCATTGGAGACCAGCACACATCCTCCACTATCCCAGCCGCACAAATCTTTGGACTATATGGATATCCTCAGGTATTAGATGCTCTGAGCTTGGACTTTTATTACTTAGTATAATGTAATATAATTGTAGTGTTACATCCTGGTGATGTGTGTAATATGAGTGATGAGTAATGTTGGTAAAACTCACACATCTACACGCATCTTCTAAGTGTTTACAGCATTGATTCTAGTGCAGGATTCTACTGTTAGAAAGCAGAGTAGTGACACAGAGTATATAGAAGATGACAGTTTACCCAATCATAGTAGTGTGATGTAGTCTCTGACAGTGACACCATCAGCTGTAACCTGCATTCTGCCAATTCTACCTTCTCACTGCCATAAGACTTCATGTTGTAAAGAGTGAAATTTCCAAGATACCAGTGATACCTGTCTTTATTCTGCCCCTACCTCACAGCAATCTTGCGGATAAGGAACATCCTACGCTTCTTCCAGTTGATATTTAGGAACACATGAACATTCAGCCTTTGTTCTTGGAAGGCATGGTGCCAAAGAAATGGACAACACTACACTAATGCCAATCTGTGTTTCAAGCTCTGTGAGCCGAGGTAGTAGGGCATCTGTACTTGGCAGTAAAACTTAGTTCTGGCCCTTTCTTACAGAGACGTGCCTATTAGAGATGAGCGAACCTGTTCAATACAAGTTCGCCAATTTCAAATTCGGTACGAGCCTTGTCTTCTTTGTTTGGGCCTGGTAATCCCGAGCCTCCTCCCCAAAAGTCAGTAATGTTCACCTTTGTTCAAACACTGATCACGTTTTTAACAACATGTGATGCATTTGTATAGTATTGTGGTGCTGTATGATGAATGGGGGATGGGTTTAATGAGAGGAGGGGTGGGGACTTGAGAGAAGCCAGACGCTTGTGACGCCACTTTTTTTTTCCTAACTTAATTTGCGGATGTTCCTGCAGCCAATCACAGCGCAGCAAACATGCACAACGTTGACACCCAGAAGCTTCTGTGATTGGCTGCCTAAGTTACATGTCCATCTGCGTATAAATTGAGGACAAGTGGAATAAACGCCATTTTGTCAATGTGAAACGTTAGGGAACCGTTTTAATTGTTATGTGTATATAATGCGGCCATATGTTGTGGACATACATAGATAATGCATTTATGTTCTGCGCAGGATCCTAGTTGTTACCAGCTTTGTGCGGAAACTACATATACCTGTGTGTGGTGTATAGATATCATCAAACATAAGCCTAAGGGCGGCTTTGCACGTTGCGACATTGCACGTGCGATGTCGGTGGGGTCAAATCGAAAGTGACGCACATCCGGCGTCGCAGTCGATATCGCAACGTGTAAAACCTTTTTGATACGATGAACGAGCGCAAAAGCGTCGTTATCGTATCATCGATGCAGCCTCCGACATTTCCATAATGCCGATGGTGCGACAGGTACAATATTGTTCCTCGTTCCTGCGGCAGCACACATCGCTGTGTGTGAAGCCGCAGGAGCGAGGAACATCTCCTTACCTGCCGCCGGCTGCAATGAGAAGGACGGAGGTGGGCGGGATGTTTACATTCTGCTCATCTCCGCCCCTCCGCTTCAATTGGCCGCCTGCCGTGTGACGTCACTGTGACGCCGCACGACCCGCCCCCTAAGGAAGGAGGCGGGTCGCCGGCCAGAGGGACGTCGCACGGCAGGTATGTGTGTGTAAAGCTGCCGTAGCGATAATAATCGCTACGGCAGCTTTCACTAGATATCGCACGTGCGACGGGGGCGGGATTATCGCTGCAGCATCGGTAACACATTGTTACCGATGTCGCAACGTGCAAAGCACGCCTAAGGGTTATTCTAAATAGTCCACTGGATACATAGTCCTCATTAATATTGCAATAAACACACAAAATTAAACAATCCATCCACAATATGAATGGAAATAATGATGAGATTTTGCAGTGTAAATGGAAACATTTTAGTGTTTAGCGGGATCTAAGCTACATCCCAACAGACGACCGTTGCTCGAATGAAGGAAAACCACTGTACTATAGAAGACACACTTAGATGCAGGAAACGTGACCGACTTACTCACAGATCATCCTAAATAATGACACAAAGTAAAATAAAATGCAACACCCCCCAAAAAATAAAGCAAAAAAATAATCTGCAAAGCAAAAACCTAAAATTTGGTAGACATGGGAAAATCTTATGAGAGAAACAACAAATGTGTTTAAAATGTAACCACATGGATGTCTATTCTCCAACTCCAGGATCCATGATGCCTCCATCTTAAGTAAAAGGGGTTCTAGGTATCGTTATCCAGTAGCGCCTGCAGGAAATCTGCTAGTGAGCTAGGTAAAAGTAGGGATTAGTGACCCTGTTCTGTAAAGGTTCGTCAATTTCACATCTGGTACGAGTTTTAGAGTGTTCGGGCCCGGCTCGGTGACACAAGCATGTTCATTAACAGTTGGCGATCTTCTGTTTTGTTCATTTTTTTTGTCCCCAAACATTGTCCGCATTTCTAAAAACTGCTTCAGGCCTCTTTCACACGTCCGTGAAAATCACGCATGTGTCAAAGGAGCGTTTTGCCCTCCCTGAGCCGTGTTTATGGCACACGTGTGTTCTCTGTGTGTTATCTGTGATATCACACGGAGAACGGGAACTTTCTGCTCACCTGTCCCTGGCGTTGCTGTCCGTGGTGCTGATCTTTGGTATCCGGTCCTGCCGTCTCCCCACTGCTGCAGCTTCCGGCCGCAGTAAGTGAATATGCAATGAGCATAATGAGCGGCGGTCGGAAGCAAGTGACAGCAGCGGCAGAATCAGCAGGGCTGGAGAAGGTGAGTAAAGATTTTTTTATTATTTTCTCAGACACGTGTGTTTTCTCCGGCGCGTGTCACATGGAACACCTCCGTGTGGTCCGTATGCGGGCTGTGTGACACCCGTTATGCCGGAGAAAAACGTACATGTCTACGTGTGGAGCACACGGGCACATGTATGCTCCACACGTACACACGGTCCATGACAGAACACACACGTGAGCGCAGACCCATTGATTTTAATGGGTCTACGTGTGCCCGTGTCTCCGGTACATGAGGAAACGGACCAAACATGTACCGGAGACACGTACGTGTGAAGGAGGCCTTAGTGTTAGCATTTTCTGCTTTTGTATAGAATTGTGGTGCTTCCTGATGTGGCATGTGTTAAATCAGTGGAAGGAGCGGGCACTCCGGACTCGGAGAACCTTTTTACCGTGCAGTGCCATTTTTTTTCCTAACATTATTTGTGGATGATGCTGCAGCCAATCATGGTGCAGCAAACATCAACAAGGGTTCATGTGCCGGCCAAGGGCTATGGGGTACTCGGTATGGGGATGCTGTGTCACAGGTGTGCCATGGCTATTGCCCGATTCCGTGACCCTAGGGGAAGCTATTAAAAGGAGGGTATATTTACAGGGGAGATGAAAGAGTTTATATCGTGACGCCACTTGCGGCTTGCGGATAAGTAGTGGGAGCCGCCGCTGCACAGTCTATGGCCACTGGGGCTGGTGGTGATGGCAGCGGAGATGTTGCGCCCTCCACAAGTAGGGCTGAGCCCCAGGGTGTAGATGATCACGTGCAGCGTGGAAAAAACGGAGACCACACAATGGGGATGCAGTGCAACTTGGACTGTACTCACAGCAGAAGGTATCACTGGACGGCTGGTTCACACCACTGGTCACTGTAGTCCCAGTGCCGGTATTGTACCCTGATGGCTTCTTTCCCCTACATCTCTCTGTCGTTTGTGGAACCCTGTAACTTGGAGTGTCTGGGGGTCCCCTACTGCTGATTGTCAGGCTCTGGTCCGTACGGCGGGCACTGTGAACCCTGTCAGGTCGGTGTTCTGTTCCGGTCCCTGGCTCAATCGTTACTGCTGGTGCCCCTGGATTTTTGGGTCAGTGAGGACCGAGAAGGTCCCCTCACTGTGCAGGTATTTGTCAGGCAGCGTGAAGTGTTCACCTAACCTAGGGCCCTGTGCCTTGTCGGTTTCATGGTTCCAGGGGTACCTTGTCGAACCCTCCCTGGCAACCACTCTCCTGTACCAGTCAGGCTACTATTACACAAACCCGTTCAGAGACACGTCCGTCTCCTCAAACTGCTATTACTCACTGACCTATCATCTGTCTCCTCCCCCCGGGTTGTTGGCTAGTGGACTGAACTGGGTCCACCCCTGGGTGGTCATTTATTGGGTCCCCAACTAGTCAGTCATCCCTATCTGGGTGAGGGAACTGAGGATGTTATGTGTTTTGATTGGTACCATCATTGAGCTTCCAGGTTTCTGGGGGTAGGCCCTGCATCCGTGACAGGATGCAATACCTAGTAGTGCCCTGAAGGGTCCAGGGGCGCTACATTCAGACAAAAGGACTTCTGTGATTGGCTGCCTAATTCACATGTCCGTCTGCATATAAATGGTGGACATGTTGCATCAGCAATGTCAAATGTTAGAAAAGGTGCTGCCACCGGGGCAGCTAGACAGTGTCATGCACTCTTTGGTTCTGGAATTACGGATTAATACTACGGTGTCAGACTCTGTTCACATTGCAGAGTCCGACATGCAGCCTGGTCTCCCTTAAGTGCTCAGCTCGGCTGGACGTTGGCTGAGTTATTTTGCTGTTCTCAGCCGTGCAGGACTTCTTCCTTTTTGGAGCAGTATGCAACTCTTCTTAGAGCCAGGCTCCTAATTACCATCTCCAGCTGGCCTCTTCTTATGTAAGGCTGTGGGGTGTAGTAAGAGGCTGCTGAAGATAACATCAGCGATCCCGATCTCATTGGTTCTCAGCTAATGGCGAACAACAGAGGCTTTGTTGCGTGGTGTGAACATTCCCATGTTGTGAATTTTTCCCCTACCCTTTTCTTTATTCCCCAAGTACACATATTGTCTCTCCTGTGTGTGTGTGTGTGTGTGTGTGTGTGTGTGTGTCTGTGTGTGTGTGTGCGCAGCGTGTACGAGGTTTCGTTCTACCTTGTTCGTGTTTTTCTGTGGGGTTTTGTTCCTGGGTTTCCGGCCTGCTCCCAGGGTTAGGGGGAGTAAGATGAGGGCCGGACAGGTGACAGCGCCAGGTTGGGAACCCGTGCCTCTCTACTTTCAAGGGTACCCCCGGGGTGAGAGTGAGCATAAGGGCCCCAGTCTTAAGGCCAGCTTAGGAATCCCTGGTCTGTCAGCACCACTCCCATGACATTACCTTCGCCCCAAAAATCCTATTTTCCCATGGATCCTGTCACCAGCCTGACAAAGCAGATGCAAGCATTTACTCTGCAGGTAGCTGAGCTAAGAGGGGCAGTTCAGCAATAAGCCCAATATCTACCTACTGGGCAGGCAGGATTTGTTTCTAGCGCCCCTGAACCCAAACTGCCACTTCCTGAGCAGTTCATCGGGGATTGCAGTTGGTTTCTGTCCTTACCTGAGGCCTGTAAATTGAACTTCCGACTGCATTCCCTCCCTTCTGTAGATGAGGCCAATGGGTAGCGATAGTCGTCTTCCCTCCTAGCAGTGATCCACAATCCTGAGCCTTTTCTTGCCCCCGACTCCTCTGTAATGGGTTCAGTGGGCATTTTTTTGGCACTCGTGCTCATATATGATGACCCCGATAAAGTATCATTAGCCGAATCCAAAATCTGAGCTCTTAAACAGGGGAGTCGACTAGCGGAGGATTACTGCCCTGAATTCAAGCGTTGGTCACTGGTCATCCAGTGGCACGACCTCACTCTCAGAAATTACTTTCACCAGGGGGTTTCTGAGAAGGTCCAAGAGGCATTGGTAATGTACAGTTAGGTCCAGAAATATTTGGACAGTGACACAAGTTTTGTTATTTTAGCTGTTTACAAAAACATGTTCAGAAATACAATTCTATATATAATATGGGCTGAAAGTGCACACTCCCAGCTGCAATATGAGAGTTTTCACATCCAAATCGGAGAAAGGGTTTAGGAATCATAGCTCTGTAATGCATAGCCTCCTCTTTTTCAAGGGACCAAAAGTAATTGGACAAGGAACTCTAAGGGCTGCAATTAACTCTGAAGGCATCTCCCTCGTTAACCTGGAATCAATGAAGTAGTTAAAAGGTCTGGGGTTGATTACAGGTGTGTGGTTTTGCATTTGGAAGCTGTTGCTGTGACCAGACAACATGCGGTCTAAGGAACTCTCAATTGAGGTGAAGCAGAACATCCTGAGGCTGAAAAAAAAGAAAAAATCCATCAGAGAGATAGCAGACATGCTTGGAGTAGCAAAATCAACAGTCGGGTACATTCTGAGAAAAAAGGAATTGACTGGTGAGCTTGGGAACTCAAAAAGGCCTGGGCGTCCACGGATGACAACAGTGGTGGATGATCGCCGCATACTTTCTTTGGTGAAGAAGAACCCGTTCACAACATCCACTGAAGTCCAGAACACTCTCAGTGAAGTAGGTGTATCTGTCTCTAAGTCAACAGTAAAGAGAAGACTCCATGAAAGTAAATACAAAGGGTTCACATCAGGGCCGGACTGGGACTAAAATTCAGCCCTGGCATTTGGGGGTGCACAGGCCACTTTTCGCGTGGTGAATGTGTAGTATCTTTGTGCACTTGTAGATTGTGTAACACGACCATATAACATGTAGTCACAGCTGCATCCAGTATTACAGCTCAGGCCTATCTATTGCTCTTAGTAGCAGAACCTGGTGAAGCCGCTATTTTCCTACAGAGCTGGGTCTCGCAGGTAATGAAGAGGACGCTGCTCTCCATATAATGCTGCGGTCATATAGCTGATGGGCAGGGATACAAATTCACATTCCCCTGAACTAATATTGATGACCTATTCTACAGATAGGTGATCAGGGAAGCTGTCGCTGTCACTGGTGATAATTTTGGACACATACCACTTAGGGAATATGCAATTAAATGTTTGGGGGCAGATCCCACCATGGAAACTACTATGAAAAACACTGGCCATGAATGACCATCTGCATCTCCTCGCTGTGCACATGTTCAGGATTTTGAGCATCTTTTACCCACTTCAGGTTTCTAAAACCACCAAGTGATTTAAAAAAAGTGACCTCCCCATTCTTCTGGTGTTTCCCACTCGGAAAACGCTCTGTATTTTACAATGCAGATCAATGGGAAGGCTCAGAAGATACCCGGAATCTACAACTCCCGGGTTGTCCTTAACCCCCAGCATCTCCTTACCATTGTTATCAGACTGCGGACCATACAGGAACCACCATACTGATAAGACGCAGGCAATATCACAAATAATCATTTACATCCAGGTACCTTTATAGGTGACATCTTCTGAGTCGTTCCCATCCTTTTTGTCTCTACGCAGTACAGACGCCATGATGAGGTTTCATGCCCACCGCTCGTCTCTGAAGACCTCCATCTTTATTCTTTAGCAGCACTTCCCCACACAGCACCTTTAAAAATAAAAGTATCATTATACTGCTTCATAAATATAAATATCTCCCATGTTGTGCCCCTGAAAAAATAATTGCTGTGCTTCCTTCACAAAATATCCCCCCACACTGCCTTTATCCAAAATACCTCCCACACTGCCTCTCTCCTTAATATACCCCCATGCTGCCTTTCCATAATGTCCCCATACACAGCTTCTCTCCATAATGTCCCCTTCACACTGCTCTTTGTAATATACCCCCACACTGCCTCTCTCCATAATGTCCCCCCATATTGCCCCTTTATTAATTATTATTAATTTATATATCCCCCAAACCCATCTTTTGTAATCCCCCCCACACACATACAATACAATACACCCCCCTTACCCCTACACACACACACACACACACACTACAATACACCCCCCTTACCCCTACACACACACACACACACACACACACTACAATACAATGCACCCCCCTTACCCCTACACACACACACACACTACAATACAATGCACCCCCTTACCCCTACACACACACACACACACACACACACACACACACACTACAATACAATGCACCCCCCTTACCCCTACACACACACACACTACAATACAATGCACCCCCCTTACCCCTACACACACACACACACACACACACACACACACTACAATACAATGCATCCCCCTTACCCCTACACACACACACACACACACACACTACAATACAATGCACCCCCCTTACCCCTACACACACAATACAATGCACCCCCCTCACCCCTACACACACACACACTACAATACAATGCACCCCCCTTACCACTACACACACACACACACACACACTACAATTCAATGCACCCCCCTTACCCCTACACACACACACACACTACAATACAATGCACCCCCCTTACCCCTACACACACACACACACACACACACTACAATACAATGCACCCCCCTTACCCCTACACACACACACACTACAATACAATGCACCCCCTTACCCCTACACACACACACACACACACACACACACACACACACACTACAATACAATGCACCCCCCTTACCCCTACACACACACACACTACAATACAATGCACCCCCCTTACCCCTACACACACACACACACACACTACAATACAATGCATCCCCCTTACCCCTACACACACACACACACACTACAATACAATGCACCCCCCTTACCCCTACACACACAATACAATGCACCCCCCTCACCCCTACACACACACACACTACAATACAATGCACCCCCCTTACCACTACACACACACACACACACACACTACAATTCAATGCACCCCCCTTACCCCTACACACACACACACACTACAATACAATGCACCCCCCTTACCCCTACACACACACACACACACACACACTACAATTCAATGCACCCCCCTTACCCCTACACACACACACACTACAACACAATGCACCCCCCTTACCCCTACACACACACACACACACACACACACTACAATACAATGCACCCCCCTTACGCCTACACACACACACACACACACACTACAATACAATGCACCCCCCTTATCCCTACACACACACACACACACTACAATACAATGCACCCCCCTTACCCCTACACACACACACACACACTACAATACAATGCACCCCCCTTACCCCTACACACACACACACACACATACAATGCACCCCCCCATCACCCCCTACACACACATACACACAATGCATCCCCATTAGCCCACACACACACACACACACACACACTACAATGCACCCTCCATTACCCCCTCCCCAGACATAATACAATGCACCCCCCCATTACCCTCTACACACACAAATTACAGCCCCCGCCCATCACTACACACTCCTGTCCCCCCTCAGAATACAGTATTACCCTCTGCCTGTCACAGAGCTGTGTTCCTTCACAAATGTTCCCAGTTGTGTCCTCAGCCCCTCCTCACTCATCCCAATTAATATCTTCAGCGCCTCTGTGGAGCGCTTACTGCTGCCTGATGCATCCAGCGTGGCACCCACAGCACTGTGATGACGTCAGCAATGTGCTGATGTCATCACGCTGCTGCACGTCGGGGGCGGGGCCCAGTCCCGGCACGCTGTTCAAATGTATTTGCGTCTGAAAGACGCAAATACATTTGAATAGGAAGGAGGAAGCTGCGGTCACCGGCACCGCCGCACTTCTCAGCAATGTGTGCATGCCGGGCACACAGCCGCCGCTATAGTGGCGGCAGCCACAAAATAATTTTAAACAGCAGGCAGTGCGGGAGAGGCGGGGGGCGGCCCCCCCACCCCTCCACCGGCCAGCCCACCGGGAGAAGTCCCGCCCCTCCCGCCTGTCAGTCCGGGCCTGGTTCATATCTAGATGCAAACCATTCATCAATTCCAAAAATAGACAGGCCAGAGTTAAATTTGCTGAAAAACACCTCATGAAGCCAGCTCAGTTCTGGAAAAGTATTCTATGGACAGATGAGGCAAAGACCAATCTGTACCAGAATGATGGGAAGAAAAAAGTTTGGAGAAGAAAGGGAACGGCACATGATCCAAGGCACACCACATCCTCTGTAAAACATGGTGGAGGCAACGTGATGGCATGGGCATGCATGGCTTTCAATGGCACTGGGTCACTTGTGTTTATTGATGACATAACAGCAGACAAGAGTAGCCGGATGAATTCTGAAGTGTACCGGGATAGACTTTCAGCCCAGATTCAGCCAAATTCCGCAAAGTTGATCGGACGGCGCTTCATAGTACAGATGGACAATGACCCCAAGCATACAGCCAAAGCTACCCAGGAGTTGATGAGTGCAAAAAAGTGGAACATTCTGCAATGGCCAAGTCAATCACCAGATCTTAACCCAATTGAGCATGCATTTCACTTGCTCAAATCCAGACTTTAGACGGAAAGACCCACAAACAAGCAAGACCTGAAGGCTGCGGCTTTAAAGGCCTGGCAAAGCATTAAGAAGGAGGAAACCCAGCGTTTGGTGATGTCCATGGGTTCCAGACTTAAGGCAGTGATTGCCTCCAAAGGATTCGCAACAAAATATTGAAAATAAAAATATTTTGTTTGGGTTTGGTTTATTTGTCCAATTACTTTTGACCTCATAAAATGTGGAGTGTTTGTAAAGAAATGTGTACAATTCCTACAATTTCTATCAGATATTTTTGTTCAAACCTTCAAATTAAACGTTACAATCTGCACTTGAATTCTGTTGTAGAGGTTTCATTTCAAATCCAATGAGTTCGCATGCAGAGCCCAACTCGCGAAAATTGTGTCACTGTCCAAATATTTCTGGACCTAAATGTATGAGACTCCATCCTTTCTGGAAATTGTATTAGTGATCCAGATTGATCGCCGGTTCTGCCAAACGTCACATGATTCACCTTCAGTCAAGATGGGATTTGCTCCTCCAGTACCTCTCCCAGAGGCCTTTGGTGAGCCCATGAAACTTGGGGGCACCATCCAGATAAGGGGAGCTCTCCCTTATCGTTGAATCGGTGGAGCATTTTTTTTGTGGTAAGAGGGGGTGTGACGACATGGACTCTCATGGGTTAAAGTTTCTTAAAATTCAGCCAGACAGCATGATAAATTGTTTATAGATGGGGGAGAAGTCCCTCATTGTTTTTACAAGACTCTTGTTGACTCAATGTAATTGTGTTGGCCATTGAAAGCCAGACGTATTGTTCTCCACACTTTTCCAGTAACCATTGTATTGTAGTTGTGTATTGCTAATGTGATTACCTTAGTAGCCATTGTCAAGTCGGTGACTCCCAGATTACATGTACACCCTCAGTCTTTCTGTAGACATCATTTAAATGAACATTATCCATGCAGCTTGAAATTCCTCCAATGGGAGAAGCAATCTTGTCCAACCAATCGATGAGGACGCAGTGTATCCAAGTGGAAGGTTGTGGCTATAAAAAGGACTTCTTTAAGCCACCAGTGGTTGTTGATGGATGCTGATGGATCCAGTCAAAGCTCTTTGGAGCTGACTAGAGGATCAGGATATCTTATGGCTTCAATCTAGGGATTCCGGTTCCGGTTGGAGACCATATCCACAGCCTAGGGATTTCCACTCCGGCTGCCAGGATTGTAACATCAAACCAGGACTACTTAAGGAGGAAACCCAGGTTGGGACAGTTCAGTCACCTGGTACAGACTTTGCAGACCTCACACAGCTTCCTAAATCTGGCGCTATTCCTTTCTCGGTGGGTGCCCGCCGAAAGCGGGGTGCTGCTGGATTGGAGTGAGCGGCCCTGGAAGCTCTGAGGCATGGACATTCTAAATCCCTGGTGAGCCAGCGGAAGGGTGAGACTCTGTTGCCTGTTACTTTTGTGTTTTGCTGGTTATGTGTTATGTGCCGTTAATTGTTTGGGGATCCAATAAAGTCTAATTACTGTGGTTCCCTCACCCTGTGTTGTCTGAGTAGTGTTACGCCCACGGTTAAGGAGGCCGGCGTTCAGTTGGGATGAGCCCTGAGCCACGCTGTCTTTCTAAAGGCGGCGGGTTTTAGTGGACGAGAGCACCCACTGAGCCCCGTGTCTCCACAATTGGTGGCAGCAGTGGGATACTACTCAGCCTGGTTTACCCAGGGGAGCTGCAGCGGACTGGTGTTCGTGGACACCGTCCAGGGCTCAATAACCAGGGAGGCACATAAGCATACCCAGCAGGCCATAGAGGAGGCATTCAGGTTTCGGACGCTGCCATGTCCAACCCCACCAGCCCAGCCATGGGACAAAGACAAGAGAGGAGTTACGACCGCTGCAGTAAATGGATGCTACAGGATCTGTGCCAGAGGCGAAAGATTATCTACTGGAACGCTGAGACTCGGTCAGCCTTGATCCAGAAATTAGTCCATTGGGATGCCCAGAATGATGCAGAGGACGATGAGGATCCCGCCGATATTGACCCAGAGGATTTAAACTATGTGCCACATTATGGATCTAGTGACAATCGGGAATCAACTTTGGCCAAAATGGCCCAAGCCACAGCGTTGTTGGAGGCATTGGGGCCTAGATCCTCAAGAGAAGAAAGGGCTTATGTTCTGGAATATGTTTATGGGATTCCAGCTGCCGTACTGCTAGCACCAGCCGGTCGAGAAGGATGGTCCCGCTACCCAGCAGACGCTGCGCCAAAACAAAGGACTACAAACAGGGCCTGTGACTATCCCAATCTATGGCGCTGTTATACATGTGGGCGCCATGGACATATAGGTAGAGATTGTCTCCAAAACCGAGTCCGCATGCTTGGAGCCCATCTACCAGCTCAGCCGGTCAAGAGCCAGGGACTACGAGACACTGTTTCCTCCATTACCCTGGTAAGTCCAGTTATTGTTTCCCCAGAAGACCCTGTACCAGATTCCCAATTATCCATCTCCCTGGCTGAGGGCCAGCGCTCATACATTCCTCTGGCATGTGTGCAGTTGGACCTAAGGACCGACCAGGGAGAGGTCGAGGTGGAGCTTGTGGACAGCCTCCCCACACCTGGTATTTTGGGGACCAACCAGGAAGTGATCAATATGGGGATTGTGAACAGCCTCCCCATACCTGACATTGTGGAGACTGACCAGAGCAAGGCTGATGTGGAGCTTATGGACACCGTCCCCACACCAATTATTTCGGGAAAAGACCAGGGAGAGGTTGATGTGAGACTTGTGAACAGCCTCCCCACACCTGTCATTGTGGAGACTGACCAGAGCAAGGCTGATGTGGAGCTTATGGACACCGTCCCCACACCAGTTACTTTGGGGTCTGACCAGGAAGAGGTCCACATGGAGTTTATGGACAGCCTCGCCACACCTGTTGTTTCAGGGACTAGCCAGGAGGAAGTTAAAGTGGGGTTCATAGATGGCCCCACCAAGCCTGTTGTTTCGGATACCACTCAAAGGGAAGTGAAAGTGGGGCTTGTGACTTACCTGCTCACACCAGTCATTTTGGAGAATGACCTAGGACAAGGACTATCCAGTCAGTTTGAAGAAGCCATCACCCACCTCCAAGCCAAGCAGTACCCTGATGTGGATCTTTCTAACATCTTTTCCAGGGATGGTTTGCATTCCCTGTCTCCATCATCCATTTCTGAGCCAAGAACCGTGAGTAAGCATAACCACACTGTGGCAATTGACTGGGGGAGGATTGATAGTGGGAGATTTGTGCAGGCCCAACTCATGGACCCCACCTTAGTGCTTGTCCACAATATGGCTGCTCAACTTGGGGAAGGTAATCAGGGGGAGGTGTATAGATACAAGCCTCTGTTGCTGACCTCACCATTAAAAAGGACAATGCCGTCAAGAGGAGAAGGATGTTCGGAAGCCTATCATGTCTGGCTAATATTAAGAAGGGGGAGGAATGTGACGACATGGACTCTCATGGGTTAAAGTTTCTTAACATTTAGCCAGACTATTGTTCTTATGTGTGCTAAGTCATGTTTGCTTAACTATTGTTCTCCAGACTTTCCCAGTAACCATTGTATTGTAGTTGTGTATTGCTAATGTGATTACCTTAGTAGCCATTGTCTAGTCGGTGACTCCCAGATTACATGTACACCCTCAGTCTTTCTGTAGACATCATTTGGATGAACATTGTCCATGCAGCTTGAAATTCGTCCAATGGGAGAAGCAATCTTGTCCAACCAATCGATGAGGACGCAGTGTGCCCAGAGGGAGGGCTGTGGCTATAAGAGAGGACTTCTTTAAGCCACCAGGTTGATGAAGGTTGATGGATGCTGATGGATGCAGTCTAAGCTCTTTGGAGCTGACTAGAGGATCAGGATATCTTATGGCTTCAATCTAGGGACTCCGGATCCGGTTGGAGACCATATCCACAGTCTAGGGATTTCGATTCCGGCTGCCAGGATTGTAACATCATATCAGGACTACCTAAGGAGGACACTCAGGTTGGAACAATCCGGTCACCTGGCTACAGACTTTACAGACCTCACACAGCTTCCTGAATCTGGCATTATTCCTTTCTCGGTGGGTGCCCGCCAAAAGTGGGGTGTTGCTGGATTGGAGTAAGCGGCCCTGGAAGCTATGAGGCATGTACATTCAGGTAACATAATGTACACCTGGTTATATGCCATATGTGTTCATTCTCCTATTATCTACAGATATTTCATGATCATTCCACACCTATAATGCTCAGGTAACATAATATACACCTGGTTATATGGCATATGCATTCATTCTCCTATTATCTACAGATATTTCATGATCATTCCACACCTATAATGCTCAGGTAACATAATATACACCTGGTTATATGCCATATGTGTTCATTTTCCTATTATCTACAGACATTTCATGTTCATTCCACACCTATAATGCTCAGGTAACATAATATACACCTGGTTATATGCCATATGCATTCATTCTCCTATTATCTACATATATTTCATGATCATTCCACACCTATAATGATCAGGTAACATAATATACACCTGGTTATATGCCATATGCATTCATTCTCCTATTATCTACATATATTTCATGATCATTCCACACCTATAATGATCAGGTAACATAATATACACCTGGTTATATGCCATATGCATTCATTCTCCTATTATCTACATATATTTCATGTTCATTCCACACCTATAATGCTCAGGTAACATAATATACACCTGGTTATATGCCATATGCATTCATTCTCCTATTATCTACATATATTTCATGATCATTCCACACCTATAATGCTCAGGTAACATAATATACACCTGGTTATATGCCATATGCATTCATTCTCCTATTATCTACATATATTTCATGTTCATTCCACACCTATAATGCTCAGGTAACATAATATACACCTGGTTATATGGCATATGCATTCATTCTCCTATTATCTACATATATTTCATGATCATTCCACACCTATAATGCTCAGGTAACATAATATACACCTGGTTATATGCCATATGCGTTCATTCTCCTATTATCTACATATATTTCATGATCATTCCACACCTATAATGCTCAGGTAACATAATATACACCTGGTTATATGCCATATGCATTCATTCTCCTATTATCTACAGATATTTCATGATCATTCCACACCTATAATGCTGAGGTAACATAATATACACCTGGTTATATGCCATATGCATTCATTCTCCTATTATCTACATATATTTCATGATCATTCCACACCTATAATGCTCAGGTAACATAATATACACCTGGTTATATGCCATATGCATTCATTCTCCTATTATCTACATATATTTCATGTTCATTCCACACCTATAATGCTCAGGTAACATAATATACACCTGGTTATATGCCGTATGCATTCATTCTCCTATTATCTACATATATTTCATGATCATTCCACACCTATAATGATCAGGTAACATAATATACACCTGGTTATATGCCATATGCATTCATTCTCCTATTATACACAGATATTTCATAATCATTCCACACCTATAATGCTCAGGTAACATAATATACACCTGGTTATATGCCATATGCATTCATTCTCCTATTATCTACAGATATGTCATAATCATTCCACACCTATAATGCTCAGGTAACATAATATACACCTGGTTATATGCCATATGCCTTCATTCTCCTATTATCTACAGATATGTCATAATCATTCCACACCTATAATGCTCAGGTAACATAATATACACCTGGTTATATGCCATATGCCTTCATTCTCCTATTATCTACAGATATTTCATGATCATTCCACACCTATAATGCTCAGGTAACATAATATACACCTGGTTATATGCCATATGCATTCATTCTCCTATTATCTACAGATATTTCATAATCATTCCACACCTATAATGCTCAGGTAACATAATATACACCTGGTTATATGCCATAAGCATTCATTCTCCTATTATCTACAGACATTTCATGTTCATTCCACACCTATAATGCTCAGGTAACATAATATACACCTGGTTATATGCCATATGCATTCATTCTCCTATTATACACAGATATTTCATAATCATTCCACACCTATAATGCTCAGGTAACATAATATACACCTGGTTATATGCCATATGCATTCATTCTCCTATTATCTACAGATATGTCATAATCATTCCACACCTATAATGCTCAGGTAACATAATATACACCTGGTTATATGCCATATGCCTTCATTCTCCTATTATCTACAGATATGTCATAATCATTCCACACCTATAATGCTCAGGTAACATAATATACACCTGGTTATATGCCATATGCCTTCATTCTCCTATTATCTACAGATATTTCATGATCATTCCACACCTATAATGCTCAGGTAACATAATATACACCTGGTTATATGCCATATGCATTCATTCTCCTATTATCTACAGATATTTCATAATCATTCCACACCTATAATGCTCAGGTAACATAATATACACCTGGTTATATGCCATAAGCATTCATTCTCCTATTATCTACAGACATTTCATGTTCATTCCACACCTATAATGCTCAGGTAACATAATATACACCTGGTTATATGCCATATGCCTTCATTCTCCTATTATCTACAGATATGTCATAATCATTCCACACCTATAATGCTCAGGTAACATAATATACACCAGGTTATATGCCATATGCATTCATTCTCCTATTATCTACAGATATTTCATAATCATTCCACACCTATAATGCTCAGGTAACATAATATACACCTGGTTATATGCCATATGCATTCATTCTCCTATTATCTACAGATATTTCATAATCATTCCACACCTATAATGCTCAGGTAACATAATATACACCTGGTTATATGCCATATGCGTTCATTCTCCTATTATCTACAGACATTTCATGTTCATTCCACACCTATAATGCTCAGGTAACATAATATACACCTGGTTATATGCCATATGCATTCATTCTCCTATTATCTACAGATATTTCATAATCATTCCACACCTATAATGCTCAGGTAACATAATATACACCTGGTTATATGCCATATGCGTTCATTTTCCTATTTTCTACAGATATTTCATGATCATTCCACACCTATAATGCTCAGGTAACATAATATACACCTGGTTATATGCCATATGTGTTCATTCTCCTATTATCTATAGACATTTGATGATTATTCCACACCTATAATGCTCAGGTAACATAATATACACCTGGTTATATGGCATATGCGTTCATTTTCCTATTATCTACAGATATTTCATGATCATTCCACACCTATAATGCTCAGGTAACATAATATACACCTGGTTATATGCCATATGCGTTCATTCTCCTATTATCTACAGATATTTCATAATCATTCCACACCTATAATGCTCAGGTAACATAATATACACCTGGTTATATGCCATATGCATTCATTCTCCTATTATCTACAGATATTTTATGATCATTCCACACCTATAATGCTCAGGTAACATAATATACACCTGGTTATATGCCATATGCATTCATTCTCCTATTATCTACAGATATTTCATGATCATTCCACACCTATAATGCTCAGGTAACATAATATACACCTGGTTATATGCCATATGCATTCATTCTCCTATTATCTACAGATATTTCATGATCATTCCACACCTATAATGCTCAGGTAACATAATATACACCTGGTTATATGCCATATGCGTTCATTTTCCTACTATCTACAGATATTTCATAATCATTCCACACCTATAATGCTCAGGTAACATAATATACACCTGGTTATATGCCATATGCGTTCATTCTCCTATTATCTACAGACATTTCATGATCATTCCACACCTATAATGCTCAGGTAACATAATATACACCTGGTTATATGCCATATGCGTTCATTCTCCTATTATTTACATATATTTCATGATCATTCCACACCTATAATGCTCAGGTAACATAATATACACCTGGTTATATGCCATATGCATTCATTCTCCTATTATCTACATATATTTCCTGATCATTCCACACCTATAATGCTCAGGTAACATAATATACACCTGGTTATATGCCATATGCATTCATTCTCCTATTATCTACAGATATTTCATGATCATTCCACACCTATAATGCTCAGGTAACATAATATACACCTGGTTATATGCCATATGCGTTCATTCTCCTATTATCTACAGACATTTCATGATCATTCCACACCTATAATGCTCAGGTAACATAATATACACCTGGTTATATGCCATATGCGTTCATTCTCCTATTATCTACAGATATTTCATGATCATTCCACACCTATAATGCTCAGGTAACATAATATACACCTGGTTATATGCCATATGCGTTCATTCTCCTATTATCTACAGATATTTTATGATCATTCCACACCTATAATGCTCAGGTAACATAATATACACCTGGTTATATGCCATATGCATTCATTCTCCTATTATCTACAGATATTTCATAATCATTCCACACCTATAATGCTCAGGTAACATAATATACACCTGGTTATATGCCATATGCGTTCATTCTCCTATTATCTACAGATATTTCATGATCATTCCACACCTATAATGCTCAGGTAACATAATATACACCTGGTTATATGCCATATGTGTTCATTTTCGTATTATCTACAGACATTTCATGATCATTCCACACCTATAATGCTCAGGTAACATAATATACACCTGGTTATATGCCATATGCATTCATTCTCCTATTATCTACAGATATTTCATAATCATTCCACACCTATAATGCTCAGGTAACATAATATACACCTGGTTATATGGCATATGCATTCATTCTCCTATTATCTACAGATATTTCATGATCATTCCACACCTATAATGCTCAGGTAACATAATATACACCTGGTTATATACTATATGCATTCATTCTCCTATTATCTACAGACATTTCATGATCATTCCACACCTATAATGCTCAGGTAACATAATATACACCTGGTTATATGCCATATGCATTCATTCTCCTATTATCTACAGATATTTCATAATCATTCCACACCTATAATGCTCAGGTAACATAATATACACCTGGTTATATGCCATATGCATTCATTCTCCTATTATCTACAGATATTTCCTGATCATTCCACACCTATAATGCTCAGGTAACATAATATACACCTGGTTATATGCCATATGCATTCATTCTCCTATTATCTACAGATATTTCATAATCATTCCACACCTATAATGCTCAGGTAACATAATATACACCTGGTTATATGCCATATACATTCATTATCCTATTATCTACATATATTTCATGATCATTCTACACCTATAATGCTCAGGTAACATAATATACACCTGGTTATATGGGATATGCGTTAATTCTCCAATTATCTACAGATATTTCATGATCATTCCACACCTATAATGCTCAGGTAACATAATATACACCTGGTTATATGCCATATGCATTCATTCTCCTATTATCTGCAGATATTTCATAATCATTCCACACCTATAATGCTCAGGTAACATAATATACACCTGGTTATATGCCATATGCATTCACTCTCCTTTTATCTACAGATATTTCATGATCATTCCACACCTATAATGCTCAGGTAACATAATATACACCTGGTTATATGCCATATGCATTCATTCTCCTATTATCTACAGATATTTCATGATCATTCCACACCTATAATGCTCAGGTAACATAATATACACCTGGTTATATGCCATATGCGTTCATTCTCCTATTATCTACAGATATTTTATGATCATTCCACACCTATAATGCTCAGGTAACATAATATACACCTGGTTATATGCCATATGCATTCATTCTCCTATTATCTACAGATATTTCATAATCATTCCACACCTATAATGATCAGGTAACATAATATACACCTGGTTATATGCCATATGCGTTCATTCTCCTATTATCTACAGATATTTCATGATCATTCCACACCTATAATGCTCAGGTAACATAATATACACCTGGTTATATGCCATATGCGTTCATTCTCCTATTATCTACAGATATTTTATGATCATTCCACACCTATAATGCTCAGGTAACATAATATACACCTGGTTATATGCCATATGCATTCATTCTCCTATTATCTACAGATATTTCATAATCATTCCACACCTATAATGATCAGGTAACATAATATACACCTGGTTATATGCCATATGCGTTCATTCTCCTATTATCTACAGACATTTCATGATCATTCCACACCTATAATGCTCAGGTAACATAATATACACCTGGTTATATGCCATATGCATTCATTCTCCTATTATCTACAGATATTTCATAATCATTCCACACCTATAATGCTCAGGTAACATAATATACACCTGGTTATATGCCATATGCATTCATTCTCCTATTATCTACAGATATTTTATGTTCATTCCACACCTATAATGCTCAGGTAACATAATATACACCTGGTTATATGCCATATGTGTTCATTTTCGTATTATCTACAGACATTTCATGATCATTCCACACCTATAATGCTCAGGTAACATAATATACACCTGGTTATATACTATATGCATTCATTCTCCTATTATCTACAGACATTTCATGATCATTCCACACCTATAATGCTCAGGTAACATAATATACACCTGGTTATATGCCATATGCATTCATTCTCCTATTATCTACAGACATTTCATGATCATTCCACACCTATAATGCTCAGGTAACATAATATACACCTGGTTATATGCCATATGCATTCATTCTCCTATTATCTACAGATATTTCATAATCATTCCACACCTATAATGCTCAGGTAACATAATATACACCTGGTTATATGCCATATGCCTTCATTCTCCTATTATCTACAGATATTTCCTGATCATTCCACACCTATAATGCTCAGGTAACATAATATACACCTGGTTATATGCCATATGCATTCATTCTCCTATTATCTACAGATATTTCCTGATCATTCCACACCTATAATGCTCAGGTAACATAATATACACCTGGTTATATGCCATATGCATTCATTCTCCTATTATCTACAGATATTTCATAATCATTCCACACCTATAATGCTCAGGTAACATAATATACACCTGGTTATATGCCATATGCATTCATTCTCCTATTATCTACAGATATTTCATAATCATTCCACACCTATAATGCTCAGGTAACATAATATACACCTGGTTATATGCCATATGCCTTCATTCTCCTATTATCTACAGATATTTCCTGATCATTCCACACCTATAATGCTCAGGTAACATAATATACACCTGGTTATATGCCATATGCATTCATTCTCCTATTATCTACAGATATTTCCTGATCATTCCACACCTATAATGCTCAGGTAACATAATATACACCTGGTTATATGCCATATGCATTCATTCTCCTATTATCTACATATATTTCATGATCATTCCACACCTATAATGCTCAGGTAACATAATATACACCTGGTTATATGGGATATGCGTTAATTCTCCTATTATCTACAGATATTTCATGATCATTCCACACCTATAATGCTCAGGTAACATAATATACACCTGGTTATATGCCATATGCATTCATTCTCCTATTATCTGCAGATATTTCATAATCATTCCACACCTATAATGCTCAGGTAACATAATATACACCTGGTTATATGCCATATGCATTCATTCTGCTATTATCTACAGATATTTAATGATCATTCCACACCTATAATGCTCAGGTAACATAATATACACCTGGTTATATGCCATATGCATTCACTCTCCTATTATCTACAGATATTTCATGATCATTCCACACCTATAATGCTCAGGTATCATAATATACACCTGGTTATATGCCATATGCATTCATTCTGCTATTATCTACAGATATTTAATGATCATTCCACACCTATAATGCTCAGGTAACATAATATACACCTGGTTATATGCCATATGCATTCATTCTCCTATTATCTACAGATATTTCATGATCATTCCACACCTATAATGCTCAGGTATCATAATATACACCTGGTTATATGCCATATGCATTCATTCTCCTATTATCTACAGACATTTCATGATCATTCCACACCTATAATGCTCAGGTAACATAATATACACCTGGTTATATGCCATATGCATTCATTCTCCTACTATCTACAGATATTTCATGATCATTCCACACCTATAATGCTCAGGTAACATAATATACACCTGGTTATATGGGATATGCGTTAATTCTCCTATTATCTACAGATATTTCATGATCATTCCACACCTATAATGCTCAGGTAACATAATATACACCTGGTTATATGCCATATGCATTCATTCTCCTACTATCTACAGATATTTCATGATCATTCCACACCTATAATGCTCAGGTAACGTAATATACACCTGGTTATATGCCATATGCGTTCATTCTCCTATTATCTACAGATATTTCATGATCATTCCACACCTATAATGCTCAGGTAACATAATATACACCTGGTTATATGCCATATGCATTCATTCTCCTACTATCTACAGATATTTCATGATCATTCCACACCTATAATGCTCAGGTAACATAATATACACCTGGTTATATGCCATATGCATTCATTCTCCTATTATCTACAGATATTTCATGATCATTCCACACCTATAATGCTCAGGTAACATAATATCCACCTGATTATATGCCATATGCATTCATTCTCCTACTATCTACAGATATTTCATGATCATTCCACACCTATAATGCTCAGGTAACATAATATACACCTGGTTATATGCCATATGCATTCATTCTCCTATTATCTACAGATATTTCATGATCATTCCACACCTATAATGCTCAGGTAACATAATATACACCTGGTTATATGCCATATGCGTTCATTCTCCTATTATCTACAGATATTTCATGATTATTCCACACCTATAATGCTCAGGTAACATAATATACACCTGGTTATATGCCATATGCGTTCATTCTCCTATTATCTACAGATATTTCATGATCATTCCACACCTATAATGCTCAGGTAACATAATATACACCTGGTTATATGCCATATGCATTCATTCTCCTATTATCTACTGATATTTCATAATCATTCCACACCTATAATGCTCAGGTAACATAATATACACCTGGTTATATGCCATATGCATTCATTCTCCTATTATCTACAGATATTTTATGATCATTCCACACCTATAATGCTCAGGTATCATAATATACACCTGGTTATATGCCATATGCGTTAATTCTCCTATTATCTACAGATATTTCATGATCATTCCACACCTATAATGCTCAGGTAACGTAATATACCCCTGGTTATATGCCATATGCGTTCATTCTCCTATTATCTACAGATATTTTATGATCATTCCACACCTATAATGCTCAGGTAACATAATATACACCTGGTTATATGCCATATGCATTCATTCTCCTATTATCTACAGATATTTCATGATCATTCCACTCCTATAATGCTCAGGTAACATAATATACACCTGGTTATATGCCATATGCATTCATTCTCCTATTATCTACAGATATTTCATAATCATTCCACACCTATAATGCTCAGGTAACATAATATACACCTGGTTATATGCCATATGCATTCATTCTCCTATTATCTACATATATTTCATAATCATTCCACACCTATAATGCTCAGGTAACATAATATACACCTGGTTATATGCCATATGCGTTCATTCTCCTATTATCTACAGATATTTCATAATCATTCCACACCTATAATGCTCAGGTAACATAATATACACCTGGTTATATGTCATATGCGCTCATTCTCCTATTATCTACAGATATTTCATAATCATTCCACACCTATAATGCTCAGGTAACATAATATACACCTGGTTATATGCCATATGCGTTCATTCTCCTATTATCTACATATATTTCATGATCATTCCACACTTATAATGCTCAGGTAACATAATATACACCTGGTTATATGGCATATGCATTCATTCTCCTATTATCTACAGATATTTCATGTTCATTCCACACCTATAATGCTCAGGTATCATAATATACACCTGGTTATATGCCATATGCATTCATTCTCCTATTATCTACATATATTTCATAATCATTCCACACCTATAATGCTCAGGTAACATAATATACACCTGGTTATATGCCATATGCATTCATTCTCCTATTATCTACATATATTTCATAATCATTCCACACCTATAATGCTCAGGTAACATAATATACACCTGGTTATATGCCATATGCGTTCATTCTCCTATTATCTACAGATATTTCATAATCATTCCACACCTATAATGCTCAGGTAACATAATATACACCTGGTTATATGCCATATGCGTTCATTCTCCTATTATCTACATATATTTCATAATCATTCCACACTTATAATGCTCAGGTAACATAATATACACCTGGTTATATGCCATATGCGTTCATTCTCCTATTATCTACATATATTTCATAATCATTCCACACCTATAATGCTCAGGTAACATAATATACACCTGGTTATATGCCATATGCATTCATTCTCCTATTATCTACAGATATTTCATGATCATTCCACACTTATAATGCTCAGGTAACATAATATACACCTGGTTATATGCCATATGCATTCATTTTCCTATTATCTACAGATATTTCATGTTCATTCCACACCTATAATGCTCAGGTAACATAATATACACCTGGTTATATGCCATATGCGCTCATTCTCCTATTATCTACAGATATTTCATGATCATTCCACACTTATAATGCTCAGGTAACATAATATACACCTGGATATATGCCATATGCATTCATTCTCCTATTATCTACAGATATTTCATGATCATTCCACACTTATAATGCTCAGGTAACATAATATACACCTGGTTATATGCCATATGCATTCATTTTCCTATTATCTACAGATATTTCATGTTCATTCCACACCTATAATGCTCAGGTAACATAATATACACCTGGTTATATGCCATATGCGTTCATTCTCCTATTATCTACAGATATTTCATGTTCATTCCACACCTATAATGCTCAGGTAACATAATATACACCTGGTTATATGCCATATGCATTCATTCTCCTATTATCTACAGATATTTCATAATCATTCCACACCTATAATGCTCAGGGAACATAATATCCACCTGGTTATATGCCATATGCATTCATTTTCGTATTATCTACAGATATTTCATGTTCATTCCACACCTATAATGCTCAGGTAACATAATATACACCTGGTTATATGCCATATGCGTTCATTCTCCTATTATCTACATATATTTCATAATCATTCCACACTTATAATGCTCAGGTAACATAATATACACCTGGTTATATGCCATATGCGTTCATTCTCCTATTATCTACATATATTTCATAATCATTCCACACCTATAATGCTCAGGTAACATAATATACACCTGGTTATATGCCATATGCATTCATTCTCCTATTATCTACAGATATTTCATGATCATTCCACACTTATAATGCTCAGGTAACATAATATACACCTGGTTATATGCCATATGCATTCATTTTCCTATTATCTACAGATATTTCATGTTCATTCCACACCTATAATGCTCAGGTAACATAATATACACCTGGTTATATGCCATATGCGCTCATTCTCCTATTATCTACAGATATTTCATGATCATTCCACACTTATAATGCTCAGGTAACATAATATACACCTGGATATATGCCATATGCGTTCATTCTCCTATTATCTACAGATATTTCATGATCATTCCACACCTATAATGCTCAGGTAACATAATATACACCGGGTTATATGCCATATGCATTCATTCTCCTATTATCTACAGATATTTCATGATCATTCCACACTTATAATGCTCAGGTAACATAATATACACCTGGTTATATGCCATATGCATTCATTTTCCTATTATCTACAGATATTTCATGTTCATTCCACACCTATAATGCTCAGGTAACATAATATACACCTGGTTATATGCCATATGCGTTCATTCTCCTATTATCTACAGATATTTCATGTTCATTCCACACCTATAATGCTCAGGTAACATAATATACACCTGGTTATATGCCATATGCATTCATTCTCCTATTATCTACAGATATTTCATAATCATTCCACACCTATAATGCTCAGGGAACATAATATCCACCTGGTTATATGCCATATGCATTCATTCTCCTATTATCTACAGATATTTCATGTTCATTCCACACCTATAATGCTCAGGTAACATAATATACACCTGGTTATATGCCATATGCATTCATTCTCCTATTATCTACAGATATTTCATAATCATTCCACACCTATAATGCTCAGGGAACATAATATACACCTGGTTATATGGCATATGCGTTCATTTTCGTATTATCTACAGACATTTCATGATCATTCCACACCTATAATGCTCAGGTAACATAATATACACCTGGTTATATGCCATATGCGTTCATTCTCCTATTATCTACAGATATTTCATGATCATTCCACACCTATAATGCTCAGGGAACATAATATCCACCTGGTTATATGCCATATGCGTTCATTCTCCTATTATCTACAGATATTTCATGTTCATTCCACACCTATAATGCTCAGGTAATATAATATACACCTGGTTATATGCCATATGCGCTCATTCTCCTATTATCTACAGATATTTCATGTTCATTCCACACCTATAATGCTCAGGTAACATAATATACACCTGGTTATATGCCATATGCGTTCATTTTCGTATTATCTACAGACATTTCATGATCATTCCACACCTATAATGCTCAGGTAACATAATATACACCTGGTTATATGCCATATGCGTTCATTCTCCTATTATCTACAGATATTTCATGATCATTCCACACCTATAATGCTCAGGTAACATAATATACACCTGGTTATATGCCATATGCGTTCATTCTCCTATTATCTACAGATATTTCATAATCATTCCACACCTATAATGCTCAGGGAACATAATATCCACCTGGTTATATGCCATATGCGTTCATTCTCCTATTATCTACAGATATTTCATGATTATTCCACACCTATAATGCTCAGGTAACATAATATACACCTGGTTATATGCCATATGCATTCATTCTCCTATTATCTACAGATATTTCATGTTCATTCCACACCTATAATGCTCAGGTAACATAATATACACCTGGTTATATGCCATATGCATTCATTCTCCTATTATCTACAGATATTTCATAATCATTCCACACCTATAATGCTCAGGGAACATAATATACACCTGGTTATATGGCATATGCGTTCATTTTCGTATTATCTACAGACATTTCATGATCATTCCACACCTATAATGCTCAGGTAACATAATATACACCTGGTTATATGCCATATGCGTTCATTCTCCTATTATCTACAGATATTTCATGATCATTCCACACCTATAATGCTCAGGTAACATAATATACACCTGGTTATATGCCATATGCGTTCATTCTCCTATTATCTACAGATATTTCATGATCATTCCACACCTATAATGCTCAGGGAACATAATATCCACCTGGTTATATGCCATATGCGTTCATTCTCCTATTATCTACAGATATTTCATGTTCATTCCACACCTATAATGCTCAGGTAATATAATATACACCTGGTTATATGCCATATGCGCTCATTCTCCTATTATCTACAGATATTTCATGTTCATTCCACACCTATAATGCTCAGGTAACATAATATACACCTGGTTATATGCCATATGCGTTCATTTTCGTATTATCTACAGACATTTCATGATCATTCCACACCTATAATGCTCAGGTAACATAATATACACCTGGTTATATGCCATATGCGTTCATTCTCCTATTATCTACAGATATTTCATGATCATTCCACACCTATAATGCTCAGGTAACATAATATACACCTGGTTATATGCCATATGCGTTCATTCTCCTATTATCTACAGATATTTCATGATCATTCCACACCTATAATGCTCAGGTAACATAATATACACCTGGTTATATGGGATATGCATTCATTCTCCTATTATACACAGATATTTCATAATCATTCCACACCTATAATGCTCAGGTAACATAATATACACCTGGTTATATGCCATATGCATTCATTCTCCTATTATCTACAGATATTTCATGTTCATTCCACACCTATAATGCTCAGGTAACATAATATACACCTGGTTATATGCCATATGCATTCATTCTCCTATTATCTACAGATATTTCATAATCATTCCACACCTATAATGCTCAGGTAACATAATATACACCTGGTTATATGCCATATGCATTCATTCTCCTATTATCTACAGATATTTCATGTTCATTCCACACCTATAATGCTCAGGTAACATAATATACACCTGGTTATATGCCATATGCATTCATTCTCCTATTATCTACAGATATTTCATAATCATTCCACACCTATAATGCTCAGGTAACATAATATACACCTGGTTATATGCCATATGCGCTCATTCTCCTATTATCTACAGATATTTTATGATCATTCCACACCTATAATGCTCAGGTAACATAATATACACCTGGTTATATGGGATATGCATTCATTCTCCTATTATACACAGATATTTCATGATCATTCCACACCTATAATGCTCAGGTAACATAATATACACCTGGTTATATGCCATATGCATTCATTCTCCTATTATCTACAGATATTTCATAATCATTCCACACCTATAATGCTCAGGTAACATAATATACACCTGGTTATATGCCATATGTGTTCATTCTCCTATTATCTACAGATATTTTATGTTCATTCCACACCTATAATGCTCAGGTAACATAATATACACCTGGTTATATGCCATATGCATTCATTTTCCTATTATCTACAGATATTTCCTGATCATTCCACACCTATAATGCTCAGGTAACATAATATACACCTGGTTATATGCCATATGCGTTCATTCTCCTATTATCTACAGACATTTCATGTTCATTCCACAGCTATAATGCTCAGGTAACATAATATACACCTGGTTATATGCTATATGCATTCATTCTCCTATTATCTACAGATATTTCATGATCATTCCACTCCTATAATGCTCAGGTAACATAATATACACCTGGTTATATGCCATATGCATTCATTCTCCTATTATCTACAGATATTTCATGATCATTCCACACCTATAATGCTCAGGTAACATAATATACACCTGGTTATATGCCATATGCATTCATTCTCCTATTATCTACAGATATTTCATGATCATTCCACACCTATAATGCTCAGGTAACATAATATACACCTGGTTATATGCCATATGCGTTCATTCTCCTATTATCTACAGATATTTCATGATCATTCCACACCTATAATGCTCAGGTAACATAATATACACCTGATTATATGCCATATGCGTTCATTCTCCTATTATCTACAGATATTACATGTTCATTCCACACCTATAATGCTCAGGTAACATAATATACACCTGGTTATATGCCATATGCATTCATTCTCCTATTATACACAGATATTTCATAATCATTCCACACCTATAATGCTCAGGTAACATAATATACACCTGGTTATATGCCATATGCATTCATTCTCCTATTATCTACAGATATTTCATAATCATTCCACACCTATAATGCTCAGGTAACATAATATACACCTGGTTATATGGGATATGCATTCATTCTCCTATTATACACAGATATTTCATAATCATTCCACACCTATAATGCTCAGGTAACATAATATACACCGGGTTATATGCCATATGCATTCATTCTCCTATTATCTACAGATATTTCATAATCATTCCACACCTATAATGCTCAGGTAACATAATATACACCGGGTTATATGCCATATGCATTCATTCTCCTATTATCTACAGATATTTCATAATCATTCCACACCTATAATGCTCAGGTAACATAATATACACCGGGTTATATGCCATATGCATTCATTCTCCTATTATCTACAGATATTTCATAATCATTCCACACCTATAATGCTCAGGTAACATAATATACACCTGGTTATATGCCATATGCATTCATTCTCCTATTATCTACATATATTTCATAATCATTCCACACCTATAATGCTCAGGTAACATAATATACACCTGGTTATATGCCATATGCGTTCATTCTCCTATTATCTACAGATATTTCATGATCATTCCACACCTATAATGCTCAGGTAACATAATATACACCTGGTTATATGCCATATGCGTTCATTCTCCTATTATCTACAGACATTTCATGTTCATTCCACACCTATAATGCTCAGGGAACATAATATACACCTGGTTATATGCCATATGCATTCATTCTCCTATTATCTACAGACATTTCATGATCATTCCACACTTATAATGCTCAGGTAACATAATATACACCTGGTTATATGCCATATGCATTCATTCTCCTATTATCTACAGATATTTCATGATCATTCCACACCTATAATGCTCAGGTAACATAATATACACCTGGTTATATGCCATATGCATTCATTCTCCTATTATCTACAGATATTTCATGATCATTCCACACCTATAATGCTCAGGTAACATAATATACACCTGGTTATATGCCATATGCATTCATTCTCCTATTATCTACAGATATTTCATAATCATTCCACACCTATAATGCTCAGGTAACATAATATACACCTGGTTATATGCCATATGCATTCATTCTCCTATTATACACAGATATTTCATGATCATTCCACACCTATAATGCTCAGGTAACATAATATACACCTGGTTATATGCCATATGCCTTCATTCTCCTATTATCTACAGATATTTCATGATCATTCCACACCTATAATGCTCAGGTAACATAATATACACCTGGTTATATGCCATATGCGTTCATTCTCCTATTATCTACAGATATTTCATGATCATTCCACACCTATAATGCTCAGGTAACATAATATACACCTGGTTATATGCCATATGCGTTCATTCTCCTATTATCTACAGACATTTCATAATCATTCCACACCTATAATGCTCAGGTAACATAATATACACCTGGTTATATGCCATATGCATTCATTCTCCTATTATCTACAGATATTTCATGATCATTCCACACCTATAATGCTCAGGTAACGTAATATACACCTGGTTATATGCCATATGCATTCATTCTCCTATTATCTACAGATATTTCATAATCATTCCACACCTATAATGCTCAGGTAACATAATATACACCTGGTTATATGCCACATGCGTTCATTCTCCTATTATCTACAGATATTTCATGATCATTCCACACCTATAATGCTCAGGTAACATAATATACACCTGGTTATATGCCATATGCGTTCATTCTCCTATTATCTACAGATATTTCATAATCATTCCATAACTATAATGCTCAGGTAACATAATATACACCTGGTTATATGCCATATGCGCTCATTCTCCTATTATCTACAGATATTTCATGTTCATTCCACACTTATAATGCTCAGGTAACATAATATACACCTGGTTATATGCCATATGCGCTCATTCTCCTATTATCTACAGATATTTCATAATCATTCCACACCTATAATGCTCAGGGAACATAATATCCACCTGGTTATATGCCATATGCATTCATTCTCCTATTATCTACAGATATTTCATGTTCATTCCACACCTATAATGCTCAGGTAACATAATATCCACCTGGTTATATGCCATATGCATTCATTCTCCTATTATCTACAGATATTTCATAATCATTCCACACCTATAATGCTCAGGTAACATAATATACACCTGGTTATATGCCATATGCATTCATTCTCCTATTATCTACAGATATTTCATAATCATTCCACACCTATAATGCTCAGGTAACATAATATACACCTGGTTATATGCCATATGCATTCATTCTCCTATTATCTACAGATATTTCATGATTATTCCACACCTATAATGCTCAGGTAACATAATATACACCTGGTTATATGCCATATGCGTTCATTCTCCTATTATCTACAGACATTTCATGTTCATTCCACACCTATAATGCTCAGGTAACATAATATACACCTGGTTATATGCCATATGCATTCATTCTCCTATTATCTACAGATATTTCATGTTCATTCCACACTTATAATGCTCAGGTAACATAATATACACCTGGTTATATGCCATATGCGCTCATTCTCCTATTATCTACAGATATTTCATAATCATTCCACACCTATAATGCCCAGGTAACATAATATACACCTGGTTATATGGGATATGCATTCATTCTCCTATTATCTACAGATATTTCATGATCATTCCACACCTATAATGCTCAGGTAACATAATATACACCTGGTTATATGGGATATGCATTCATTCTCCTATTATACACAGATATTTCATAATCATTCCACACCTATAATGCTCAGGTAACATAATATACACCTGGTTATATGCCATATGCGTTCATTCTCCTATTATCTACAGATATTTCATGATCATTCCACACCTATAATGCTCAGGTAACATAATATACACCTGGTTATATGCCATATGCGTTCATTCTCCTATTATCTACAGATATTTCATGATCATTCCACACCTATAATGCTCAGGTAACATAATATACACCTGATTATATGCCATATGCGTTCATTCTCCTATTATCTACAGATATTTCATGATCATTCCACACCTATACTGCTCAGGTAACATAATATACACCTGGTTATATGGGATATGCATTCATTCTCCTATTATCTACAGATATTTCATAATCATTCCACACCTATAATGCTCAGGTAACATAATATACACCTGGTTATATGCCATATGCATTCATTCTCCTATTATCTACAGATATTTCATAATCATTCCACACCTATAATGCTCAGGTAACATAATATACACCGGGTTATATGCCATATGCATTCATTCTCCTATTATCTACAGATATTTCATAATCATTCCACACCTATAATGCTCAGGTAACATAATATACACCTGGTTATATGCCATATGCATTCATTCTCCTATTATCTACATATATTTCATAATCATTCCACACCTATAATGCTCAGGTAACATAATATACACCTGGTTATATGCCATATGCGTTCATTCTCCTATTATCTACAGATATTTCATAATCATTCCACACCTATAATGCTCAGGTAACATAATATACACCTGGTTATATGCCATATGCATTCATTCTCCTATTATCTACAGATATTTCATAATCATTCCACACCTATAATGCTCAGGTAACATAATATACACCGGGTTATATGCCATATGCATTCATTCTCCTATTATCTACAGATATTTCATAATCATTCCACACCTATAATGCTCAGGTAACATAATATACACCTGGTTATATGCCATATGCATTCATTCTCCTATTATCTACATATATTTCATAATCATTCCACACCTATAATGCTCAGGTAACATAATATACACCTGGTTATATGCCATATGCGTTCATTCTCCTATTATCTACAGATATTTCATAATCATTCCACACCTATAATGCTCAGGTAACATAATATACACCTGGTTATATGCCATATGCATTCATTCTCCTATTATCTACAGACATTTCATGATCATTCCACACTTATAATGCTCAGGTAACATAATATACACCTGGTTATATGCCATATGCATTCATTCTCCTATTATCTACAGATATTTCATGATCATTCCACACCTATAATGCTCAGGTAACATAATATACACCTGGTTATATGCCATATGCATTCATTCTCCTATTATCTACAGATATTTCATAATCATTCCACACCTATAATGCTCAGGTAACATAATATACACCTGGTTATATGCCATATGCATTCATTCTCCTATTATCTACAGATATTTCATAATCATTCCACACCTATAATGCTCAGGTAACATAATATACACCTGGTTATATGCCATATGCATTCATTCTCCTATTATCTACAGATATTTCATAATCATTCCACACCTATAATGCTCAGGTAACATAATATACACCTGATAATATGCCATATGCATTCATTCTCCTATTATCTACAGATATTTCATAATCATTCCACACCTATAATGCTCAGGTAACATAATATACACCTGGTTATATGCCATATGCATTCATTCTCCTATTATACACAGATATTTCATGATCATTCCACACCTATAATGCTCAGGTAACATAATATACACCTGGTTATATGCCATATGCCTTCATTCTCCTATTATCTACAGATATTTCATGATCATTCCACACCTATAATGCTCAGGTAACATAATATACACCTGGTTATATGCCATATGCATTCATTCTCCTATTATCTACAGATATTTCATAATCATTCCACACCTATAATGCTCAGGTAACATAATATACACCTGGTTATATGCCATATGCGTTCATTCTCCTATTATCTACAGATATTTCATAATCATTCCATAACTATAATGCTCAGGTAACATAATATACACCTGGTTATATGCCATATGCGCTCATTCTCCTATTATCTACAGATATTTCATGTTCATTCCACACTTATAATGCTCAGGTAACATAATATACACCTGGTTATATGCCATATGCGTTCATTCTCCTATTATCTACAGATATTTCATAATCATTCCACACCTATAATGCTCAGGTAACATAATATACACCTGGTTATATGCCATATGCGTTCATTCTCCTATTATCTACAGATATTTCATAATCATTCCATAACTATAATGCTCAGGTAACATAATATACACCTGGTTATATGCCATATGCGCTCATTCTCCTATTATCTACAGATATTTCATGTTCATTCCTCACCTATAATGCTCAGGTAACATAATATACACCTGGTTATATGCCATATGTGCTCATTCTCCTATTATCTACAGATATTTCATAATCATTCCACACCTATAATGCTCAGGGAACATAATATCCACCTGGTTATATGCCATATGCATTCATTCTCCTATTATCTACAGATATTTCATGTTCATTCCACACTTATAATGCTCAGGTAACATAATATCCACCTGGTTATATGCCATATGCATTCATTCTCCTATTATCTACAGATATTTCATGTTCATTCCACACCTATAATGCTCAGGTAACATAATATACACCTGGTTATATGCCATATGCGCTCATTCTCCTATTATCTACAGATATTTCATAATCATTCCACACCTATAATGCTCAGGGAACATAATATCCACCTGGTTATATGCCATATGCATTCATTCTCCTATTATCTACAGATATTTCATGATCATTCCACACCTATAATGCTCAGGTAACATAATATACACCTGGTTATATGCCATATGCATTCATTCTCCTATTATCTACAGATATTTCATAATCATTCCACACCTATAATGCTCAGGTAACATAATATACACCTGGTTATATGCCATATGCATTCATTCTCCTATTATCTACAGATATTTCATAATCATTCCACACCTATAATGCTCAGGTAACATAATATACACCTGGTTATATGCCATATGCATTCATTCTCCTATTATCTACAGATATTTCATGATCATTCCACACCTATAATGCTCAGGTAACATAATATACACCTGGTTATATGCCATATGCATTCATTCTCCTATTATCTACAGATATTTCATAATCATTCCACACCTATAATGCTCAGGTAACATAATATACACCTGGTTATATGGCATATGCATTCATTCTCCTATTATCTACAGATATTTCATGATTATTCCACACCTATAATGCTCAGGTAACATAATATACACCTGGTTATATGCCATATGCGTTCATTCTCCTATTATCTACAGACATTTCATGTTCATTCCACACCTATAATGCTCAGGTAACATAATATACACCTGGTTATATGCCATATGCATTCATTCTCCTATTATCTACAGATATTTCATGTTCATTCCACACTTATAATGCTCAGGTAACATAATATACACCTGGTTATATGCCATATGCGCTCATTCTCCTATTATCTACAGATATTTCATAATCATTCCACACCTATAATGCCCAGGTAACATAATATACACCTGGTTATATGGGATATGCATTCATTCTCCTATTATCTACAGATATTTCATGATCATTCCACACCTATAATGCTCAGGTAACATAATATACACCTGGTTATATGGCATATGCATTCATTCTCCTATTATCTACAGACATTTCATAATCATTCCACACCTATAATGCTCAGGTAACATAATATACACCTGGTTATATGCCATATGCATTCATTCTCCTACTATCTACAGATATTTCATGATTATTCCACACCTATAATGCTCAGGTAACATAATATACACCTGGTTATATGGCATATGCGTTCATTCTTCTATTATCTACAGACATTTCATGATCATTCCACACCTATAATGCTCAGGTAACATAATATACACCTGGTTATATGCCATATGCATTCATTCTCCTATTATCTACAGATATTTCATAATCATTCCACACCTATAATGCTCAGGTAACATAATATACACCTGGTTATATGCCATATGCATTCATTCTCCTACTATCTACAGATATTTCATGATTATTCCACACCTATAATGCTCAGGTAACATAATATACACCTGGTTATATGCCATATACGTTCATTCTCCTATTATCTACAGACATTTCATGATCATTCCACACCTATAATGCTCAGGTAACATAATATACACCTGGTTATATGCCATATGCATTCATTCTCCTATTATCTACAGATATTTCATAATCATTCCACACCTATAATGCTCAGGTAACATAATATACACCTGGTTATATGCCATATGCATTCATTCTCCTATTATCTACAGATATTTCATGATCATTCCACACCTATAATGCTCAGGTAACATAATATACACCTGGTTATATGCCATATGCGCTCATTCTCCTATTATCTACAGATATTTTATGATCATTCCACACCTATAATGCTCAGGTAACATAATATACACCTGGTTATATGCCATATGCGTTTATTCTCCTATTATCTACTGATATTTCATAATCATTCCACACCTATAATGCTCAGGTAACGTAATATACACCTGGTTATATGGGATATGTGTTCATTCTCCTATTATCTACAGATATTTCCTGATCATTCCACACCTATAATGCTCAGGTAACATAATATACACCTGGTTATATGCCATATGCGTTTATTCTCCTATTATCTACTGATATTTCATAATCATTCCACACCTATAATGCTCAGGTATCATAATATACACCTGGTTATATGGGATATGCGTTAATTCTCCTATTATCTACAGATATTTCATGATCATTCCACACCTATAATGCTCAGGTAACATAATATACACCTGGTTATATGCCATATGCGTTCATTCTCCTATTATCTACAGATATTTCATGATCATTCCACACCTATAATGCTCAGGTAACATAATATACACCTGGTTATATGCCATATGCCTTCATTCTCCTATTATCTACAGATATTTTATGATCATTCCACACCTATAATGCTCAGGTAACATAATATACACCTGGTTATATGCCATATGCATTCATTCTCCTATTATCTACAGATATTTCATGATCATTCCACACCTATAATGCTCAGGTATCATAATATACACCTGGTTATATGCCATATGCATTCATTCTCCTATTATCTACTGATATTTCATAATCATTCCACACCTATAATGCTCAGGTAACGTAATATACCCCTGGTTATATGCCATATGTGTTCATTCTCCTATTATCTACAGATATTTTATGATCATTCCACACCTATAATGCTCAGGTAACATAATATACACCTGGATATATGCCATATGCATTCATTCTCCTATTATCTACAGATATTTCATAATCATTCCACACCTATAATGCTCAGGTAACATAATATACACCTGGTTATATGCCATATGCGTTCATTCTCCTATTATCTACAGATATTTCATGATCATTCCACACCTATAATGCTCAGGTAACATAATATACACCTGATTATATGCCATATGCGTTCATTCTCCTATTATCTACAGATATTTCATGATCATTCCACACCTATAATGCTCAGGTAACGTAATATACACCTGGTTATATGCCATATGCATTCATTCTCCTATTATCTAGAGATATTTCATGATCATTCCACACCTATAATGCTCAGGTAACATAATATACACCTGGTTATATGCCATATGCATTCATTCTCCTATTATCTACAGAAATTTCATGATCATTCCACACCTATAATGCTCAGGTAACATAATATACACCTGGTTATATGGGATATGCGTTCATTCTCCTATTATCTACAGATATTTCATGATCATTCCACACCTATAATGCTCAGGTAACATAATATACACCTGGTTATATGCCATATGCATTCATTCTCCTATTATCTACAGATATTTCATAATCATTCCACACCTATAATGCTCAGGTAACATAATATACACCTGGTTATATGGGATATGCGTTCATTCTCCTATTATCTATGGATATTTCATAATCATTCCATAACTATAATGCTCAGGTAACATAATATACACCTGGTTATATGCCATATGCATTCATTCTCCTATTATCTACAGAAATTTCATGATCATTCCACACCTATAATGCTCAGGTAACATAATATACACCTGGTTATATGGGATATGCGTTCATTCTCCTATTATCTACAGATATTTCATGATCATTCCACACCTATAATGCTCAGGTAACATAATATACACCTGGTTATATGCCATATGCGTTTATTCTCCTATTATCTACTGATATTTCATAATCATTCCACACCTATAATGCTCAGGTATCATAATATACACCTGGTTATATGGGATATGCGTTAATTCTCCTATTATCTACAGATATTTCATGATCATTCCACACCTATAATGCTCAGGTAACATAATATACACCTGGTTATATGCCATATGCGTTCATTCTCCTATTATCTACAGATATTTCATGATCATTCCACACCTATAATGCTCAGGTAACATAATATACACCTGGTTATATGCCATATGCCTTCATTCTCCTATTATCTACAGATATTTTATGATCATTCCACACCTATAATGCTCAGGTAACATAATATACACCTGGTTATATGCCATATGCATTCATTCTCCTATTATCTACAGATATTTCATGATCATTCCACACCTATAATGCTCAGGTATCATAATATACACCTGGTTATATGCCATATGCATTCATTCTCCTATTATCTACTGATATTTCATAATCATTCCACACCTATAATGCTCAGGTAACGTAATATACCCCTGGTTATATGCCATATGTGTTCATTCTCCTATTATCTACAGATATTTTATGATCATTCCACACCTATAATGCTCAGGTAACATAATATACACCTGGATATATGCCATATGCATTCATTCTCCTATTATCTACAGATATTTCATAATCATTCCACACCTATAATGCTCAGGTAACATAATATACACCTGGTTATATGCCATATGCGTTCATTCTCCTATTATCTACAGATATTTCATGATCATTCCACACCTATAATGCTCAGGTAACATAATATACACCTGATTATATGCCATATGCGTTCATTCTCCTATTATCTACAGATATTTCATGATCATTCCACACCTATAATGCTCAGGTAACGTAATATACACCTGGTTATATGCCATATGCATTCATTCTCCTATTATCTAGAGATATTTCATGATCATTCCACACCTATAATGCTCAGGTAACATAATATACACCTGGTTATATGCCATATGCATTCATTCTCCTATTATCTACAGAAATTTCATGATCATTCCACACCTATAATGCTCAGGTAACATAATATACACCTGGTTATATGGGATATGCGTTCATTCTCCTATTATCTACAGATATTTCATGATCATTCCACACCTATAATGCTCAGGTAACATAATATACACCTGGTTATATGCCATATGCATTCATTCTCCTATTATCTACAGAAATTTCATGATCATTCCACACCTATAATGCTCAGGTAACATAATATACACCTGGTTATATGGGATATGCGTTCATTCTCCTATTATCTACAGATATTTCATGATCATTCCACACCTATAATGCTCAGGTAACATAATATACACCTGGTTATATGCCATATGCATTCATTCTCCTATTATCTACAGATATTTCATAATCATTCCACACCTATAATGCTCAGGTAACATAATATACACCTGGTTATATGCCATATGCGCTCATTCTCCTATTATCTACAGATATTTCATAATCATTCCACACCTATAATGCTCAGGGAACATAATATCCACCTGGTTATATGCCATATACATTCATTATCCTATTATCTACAGATATTTCATGATCATTCCACACCTATAATGCTCAGGTATCATAATATACACCTGGTTATATGCCATATGCATTCATTCTCCTATTATCTACAGATATTTCATGATCATTCCACACCTATAATGCTCAGGTAACATAATATACACCTGGTTATATACTATATGCATTCATTCTTCTATTATCTACAGATATTTCATGATCATTCCACACCTATAATGCTCAGGTAACATAATATACACCTGGTTATATGCCATATGTGTTCATTCTCCTATTATCTACAGATATTTCATAATCATTCCACACCTATAATGCTCAGGGAACATAATATCCACCTGGTTATATGCCATATGCATTCATTCTCCTATTATCTACAGATATTTCATAATCATTCCACACCTATAATGCTCAGGGAACATAATATACACCTGGTTATATGCCATATGCATTCATTCTCCTATTATCTACAGATATTTCATAATCATTCCACACTTATAATGCTCAGGTAACATAATATACACCTGGTTATATGCCATATGCATTCATTCTCCTATTATCTACAGATATTTCCTGATCATTCCACACCTATAATGCTCAGGTAACATAATATACACCTGGTTATATGCCATATGCATTCATTCTCCTATTATCTACAGATATTTCATGATCATTCCACACCTATAATGCTCAGGTAACATAATATACACCTGGTTATATGCCATATGCATTCATTCTCCTATTATCTACAGATATTTCATGATCATTCCACACCTATAATGCTCAGGTAACATAATATACACCTGGTTATATGCCATATGCATTCATTCTCCTATTATCTACAGATATTTCATAATCATTCCACACCTATAATGCTCAGGGAACATAATATCCACCTGGTTATATGCCATATGCGTTCATTCTCCTATTATCTACAGATATTTCATGTTCATTCCACACCTATAATGCTCAGGTAACATAATATACACCTGGTTATATGCCATATGCATTCATTCTCCTATTATCTACAGATATTTCATAATCATTCCACACCTATAATGCTCAGGTAACATAATATACACCTGGTTATATGCCATATGCATTCATTCTCCTATTATCTACATATATTTCATGTTCATTCCACACCTATAATGCTCAGGTAACATAATATACACCTGGTTATATGCCATATGCATTCATTCTCCTATTATCTACATATATTTCATGATCATTCCACACCTATAATGCTCAGGTAACATGATATACACCTGGTTATATGCCATATGCATTCATTCTCCTATTATCTACAGATATTTCATGTTCATTCCACACCTATAATGCTCAGGTAACATAATATACACCTGGTTATATGCCATATGCGTTCATTCTCCTATTATCTACAGACATTTCATGTTCATTCCACACCTATAATGCTCAGGTAACATAATATACACCTGGTTATATGCCATATGCGTTCATTCTCCTATTATCTACAGATATTTCATAATCATTCCATAACTATAATGCTCAGGTAACATAATATACACCTGGTTATATGCCATATGCATTCATTCTCCTATTATCTACAGATATTTCATGTTCATTCCACACCTATAATGCTCAGGTAACATAATATACACCTGGTTATATGGCATATGCGTTCATTCTCCTATTATCTACAGATATTTTATGTTCATTCCACACCTATAATGCTCAGGTAACATAATATACACCTGGTTATATGCCATATGCGTTCATTCTCCTATTATCTACAGACATTTCATGTTCATTCCACACCTATAATGCTCAGGTAACATAATATACACCTGGTTATATGCCATATGCGTTCATTCTCCTATTATCTACAGATATTTCATAATCATTCCATAACTATAATGCTCAGGTAACATAATATACACCTGGTTATATGCCATATGCATTCATTCTCCTATTATCTACAGATATTTCATAATCATTCCACACCTATAATGCTTAGGTAACATAATATACACCTGGTTATATGCCATATGCATTCATTCTCCTATTATCTACAGATATTTCATAATCATTCCACACCTATAATGCTCAGGTAACATAATATACACCTGGTTATATGCCATATGCGTTCATTCTCCTATTATCTACAGACATTTCATGTTCATTCCACACCTATAATGCTCAGGTAACATAATATACACCTGGTTATATGCCATATGCGTTCATTCTCCTATTATCTACAGATATTTCATAATCATTCCATAACTATAATGCTCAGGTAACATAATATACACCTGGTTATATGCCATATGCGTTCATTCTCCTATTATCTACAGATATTTCATAATCATTCCACACCTATAATGCTTAGGTAACATAATATACACCTGGTTATATGCCATATGCATTCATTCTCCTATTATCTACAGATATTTCATGTTCATTCCACACCTATAATGCTCAGGTAACATAATATACACCTGGTTATATGCCATATGCATTCATTCTCCTATTATCTACAGATATTTCATAATCATTCCACACCTATAATGCTCAGGTAACATAATATACACCTGGTTATATGCCATATGCATTCATTCTCCTATTATCTACAGATATTTCATAATCATTCCACACCTATAATGCTCAGGGAACATAATATCCACCTGGTTATATGCCATATGCATTCATTCTCCTATTATCTACATATATTTCATGATCATTCCACACCTATAATGCTCAGGGAACATAATATCCACCTGGTTATATGCCATATGCATTCATTCTCCTATTATCTACAGATATTTCATGATCATTCCACACCTATAATGCTCAGGTAACATAATATACCCCTGGTTATATGCCATATGCATTCCTTCTCCTATTATCTACAGATATTTCATAATCATTCCACACCTATAATGCTCAGGTAACATAATATACACCTGGTTATATGCCATATGCATTCATTCTCCTATTATCTACAGATATTTCATAATCATTCCACACCTATAATGCTCAGGTAACATAATATACACCTGGTTATATGGGATATGTGTTCATTCTCCTATTATCTACAGATATTTCATAATCATTCCACACCTATAATGCTCAGGTAACATAATATACACCTGGTTATATGCCATATGTGTTCATTCTCCTATTATCTACAGATATTTCATAATCATTCCACACCTATAATGCTCAGGTAACATAATATACACCTGGTTATATGCCATATGCATTCATTCTCCTATTATCTACAGACATTTCATGTTCATTCCACACCTATAATGCTCAGGTAACATAATATACACCTGGTTATATGCCATATGCGTTCATTCTCCTATTATCTACAGATATTTCATAATCATTCCACACCTATAATGCTCAGGTAACATAATATACACCTGGTTATATGCCATATGCATTCATTCTCCTATTATCTACAGATATTTCATAATCATTCCATAACTATAATGCTCAGGTAACATAATATACACCTGGTTATATGCCATATGCATTCATTCTCCTATTATCTACAGATATTTCATGTTCATTCCACACTTATAATGCTCAGGTAACATAATATACACCTGGTTATATGCCATATGCGCTCATTCTCCTATTATCTACAGATATTTCATAATCATTCCACACCTATAATGCTCAGGTAACATAATATACACCTGGTTATATGCCATATGCATTCATTCTCCTATTATCTACAGATATTTCATAATCATTCCATAACTATAATGCTCAGGTAACATAATATACACCTGGTTATATGCCATATGCATTCATTCTCCTATTATCTACAGATATTTCATGTTCATTCCACACTTATAATGCTCAGGTAACATAATATACACCTGGTTATATGCCATATGCGCTCATTCTCCTATTATCTACAGATATTTCATAATCATTCCACACCTATAATGCTCAGGTAACATAATATACACCTGGTTATATGCCATATGCATTCATTCTCCTATTATCTACAGATATTTCATAATCATTCCACACCTATAATGCTCAGGTAACATAATATACACCTGGTTATATGCCATATGCATTCATTCTCCTATTATCTACAGATATTTCATAATCATTCCACACCTATAATGCTCAGGGAACATAATATCCACCTGGTTATATGCCATATGCATTCATTCTCCTATTATCTACAGATATTTCATAATCATTCCACACCTATAATGCTCAGGTAACATAATATACACCTGGTTATATGCCATATGCATTCATTCTCCTATTATCTACAGATATTTCGTGATCATTGCACACCTATAATGCTCAGGTAACATAATATACACCTGGTTATATGGCATATGCATTCATTCTCCTATTATCTACAGATATTTCATGATCATTCCACACCTATAATGCTCAGGTAACATAATATACACTTGGTTATATGCCATATGCGTTCATTCTCCTATTATCTACAGATATTTCATGATCATTCCACACCTATAATGCTCAGGGAACATAATATCCACCTGGTTATATGCCATATGCATTCATTCTCCTATTATCTACAGATATTTCATAATCATTCCACACCTATAATGCTCAGGTAACATAATATACACCTGGTTATATGCCATATGCATTCATTCTCCTATTATCTACAGATATTTCATGATCATTCCACACCTATAATGCTCAGGTAACATAATATACACCTGGTTATATGCCATATGCATTCATTCTCCTATTATCTACAGATATTTCCTGATCATTCCACACCTATAATGCTCAGGTAACATAATATCCACCTGGTTATATGCCATATGCGTTCATTCTTCTATTATCTACAGATATTTCATAATCATTCCACACCTATAATGCTCAGGTAACATAATATACACCTGGTTATATGCCATATGCGTTCATTCTCCTATTATCTACAGATATTTCATAATCATTCCACACCTATAATGCTCAGGTAACATAATATACACCTGGTTATATGCCATATGCATTCATTCTCCTATTATCTAGAGATATTTCATGATCATTCCACACCTATAATTCTCAGGTAACATAATATACACCTGGTTATATGCCATATGCATTCATTCTCCTATTATCTAGAGATATTTCATGATCATTCCACACCTATAATGCTCAGGTAACATAATATACACCTGGTTATATGCCATATGCATTCATTCTCCTATTATCTAGAGATATTTCATGATCATTCCACACCTATAATGCTCAGGTAACATAATATACACCTGGTTATATGCCATATGCATTCATTCTCCTATTATCTACAGATATTTCATGATCATTCCACACCTATAATTCTCAGGTAACATAATATACACCTGGTTATATGCCATATGCATTCATTCTCCTATTATCTACAGATATTTCATAATCATTCCACACCTATAATGCTCAGGTAACATAATATACACCTGGTTATATGCCATATGCATTCATTCTCCTATTATCTACAGATATTTCATAATCATTCCACACCTATAATGCTCAGGTAACATAATATACACCTGGTTATATGCCATATGCATTCATTCTCCTATTATCTACAGATATTTCATAATCATTCCACACCTATAATGCTCAGGTAACATAATATACACCTGGTTATATGCCATATGTGTTCATTCTCCTATTATACACAGATATTTCATGATCATTCCACACCTATAATGCTCAGGTAACATAATATACACCTGGTTATATGCCATATGCGTTCATTCTCCTATTATCTACAGATATTTCATGATCATTCCACACCTATAATGCTCAGGTAACATAATATACACCTGGTTATATGCTATATGCATTCATTCTCCTATTATCTACAGATATTTCATGATCATTCCACTCCTATAATGCTCAGGTAACATAATATACACCTGGTTATATGCTATATGCATTCATTCTCCTATTATACACAGATATTTCATGATCATTCCACACCTATAATGCTCAGGTATCATAATATACACCTGGTTATATGCCATATGCATTCATTCTCCTATTATACACAGATATTTCATAATCATTCCACACCTATAATGCTCAGGTATCATAATATACACCTGGTTATATGCCATATGCATTCATTCTCCTATTATACACAGATATTTCATAATCATTCCACACCTATAATGCTCAGGTAACATAATATACACCTGATTATATGCCATATGCATTCATTCTCCTATTATCTACAGATATTTCATAATCATTCCACACCTATAATGCTCAGGAAACATAATATACACCTGGTTATATGCCATATGCGTTCATTCTCCTATTATCTACAGATATTTCATGATCATTCCACACCTATAATGCTCAGGTAACATAATATACACCTGGTTATATGCCATATGCATTCATTCTCCTATTATCTACAGATATTTCATGATCATTCCACACCTATAATGCTCAGGTAACATAATATACACCTGGTTATATGCCATATGCATTCATTCTCCTATTATCTACAGATATTTCATGATCATTCCACACCTATAATGCTCAGGTAACATAATATACACCTGGTTATATGCCATATGCATTCATTCTCCTATTATCTACAGATATTTCATGATCATTCCACACCTATAATGCTCAGGTAACATAATATACACCTGGTTATATGGCATATGCGTTCATTCTCCTATTATCTACAGACATTTCATGATCATTCCACACCTATAATGCTCAGGTAACATAATATACACCTGGTTATATGCCATATGCGTTCATTCTCCTATTATCTACAGACATTTCATGTTCATTCCACACCTTTAATGCTCAGGTAACATAATATACACCTGGTTATATGCCATATGCGTTCATTCTATTATTATCTACATATATTTCATGTTCATTCCACACTTATAATGCTCAGGTAACATAATATACACCTGGTTATATGGCATATGCGTTCATTCTCCTATTATCTACAGATATTTCATGTTCATTCCACACCTATAATGCTCAGGTAACATAATATACACCTGGTTATATGCCATATGTGTTCATTCTCCTATTATCTACAGATATTTCATAATCATTCCACACCTATAATGCTCAGGTAACATAATATACACCTGGTTATATGCCATATGTGTTCATTCTCCTATTATCTACAGATATTTCATAATCATTCCACACCTATAATGCTCAGGTAACATAATATACACCTGGTTATATGCCATATGTGTTCATTCTCCTATTATCTACAGATATTTCATAATCATTCCACACCTATAATGCTCAGGTAACATAATATACACCTGGTTATATGCCATATGCGTTCATTCTCCTATTATCTACAGATATTTCATGATCATTCCACACCTATAATGCTCAGGTAACATAATATACACCTGGTTATATGCCATATGCATTCATTCTCCTATTATCTACAGATATTTCATAATCATTCCACACCTATAATGCTCAGGTAACATAATATACACCTGGTTATATGGCATATGCGTTCATTCTTCTATTATCTACAGACATTTCATGATCATTCCACACCTATAATGCTCAGGTAACATAATATACACCTGGTTATATGCCATATGCATTCATTCTCCTATTATCTACAGATATTTCATGATCATTCCACACCTATAATGCTCAGGTAACATAATATACACCTGGTTATATGCCATATGCATTTATTCTCCTAGTATCTACAGATATTTCCTGATCATTCCACACCTATAATGCTCAGGTAACATAATATACACCTGGTTATATGCCATATGTGTTCATTCTCCTATTATCTACAGATATTTCATGATCATTCCACACCTATAATGCTCAGGTAACATAATATACACCTGGTTATATGCCATATGCATTCATTCTCCTATTATCTACAGATATTTTATGATCATTCCACACCTATAATGCTCAGGTAACATAATATACACCTGGTTATATGCCATATGTGTTCATTCTCCTATTATCTACAGATATTTTATGATCATTCCACACCTATAATGCTCAGGTAACATAATATACACCTGGTTATATGCCATATGCATTCATTCTCCTATTATCTACAGACATTTCATGATCATTCCACACCTATAATGCTCAGGTAACATAATATACACCTGGTTATATGGGATATGCGTTCATTCTCCTATTATCTACAGATATTTCATAATCATTCCACACCTATAATGCTCAGGTAACATAATATACACCTGGTTATATGCCATATGCATTCATTCTCCTATTATCTACAGACATTTCATGATCATTCCACACCTATAATGCTCAGGTAACATAATATACACCTGGTTATATGGGATATGCATTCATTCTCCTATTATCTACAGATATTTCATGATCATTCCACTCCTATAATGCTCAGGTAACATAATATACACCTGGTTATATGCTATATGCATTCATTCTCCTATTATACACAGATATTTCATGATCATTCCACACCTATAATGCTCAGGTAACATAATATACACCTGGTTATATGCCATATGCATTCATTCTCCTATTATCTACAGATATTTCATGATCATTCCACACCTATAATGCTCAGGTAACATAATATACACCTGGTTATATGGGATATGCGTTCATTTTCCTATTATCTACATATATTTCATGATCATTCCACACCTATAATGCTCAGGTAACATAATATACACCTGATAATATGCCATATGCATTCATTCTCCTATTATCTACAGATATTTCATGATCATTCCACACCTATAATGCTCAGGTAACATAATATACACCTGGTTATATGGGATATGCATTCATTCTCCTATTATACACAGATATTTCATAATCATTCCACACCTATAATGCTCAGGTATCATAATATACACCTGGTTATATGCCATATGCATTCATTCTCCTATTATCTACATATATATTTTATGATCATTCCACACCTATAATGCTCAGGTAACATAATATACACCTGGTTATATGCCATATGCGTTCATTCTCCTATTATCTACAGATATTTCATGATCATTCCACACCTATAATGCTCAGGTAACATAATATACACCTGGTTATATGCCATATGCATTCATTCTCCTATTATCTACAGATATTTCATGATCATTCCACACCTATAATGCTCAGGTAACATAATATACACCTGGTTATATGCCATATGCATTCATTCTCCTATTATCTACAGATATTTCATGATCATTCCACACCTATAATGCTCAGGTAACATAATATACACCTGGTTATATGCCATATGCATTCATTCTCCTATTATCTACAGATATTTCATAATCATTCCATAACTATAATGCTCAGGTAACATAATATACACCTGGTTATATGCCATATGCGTTCATTCTATTATTATCTACATATATTTCATGTTCATTCCACACTTATAATGCTCAGGTAACATAATATACACCTGGTTATATGCCATATGCGTTCATTCTATTATTATCTACAGATATTTCATGTTCATTCCACACCTATAATGCTCAGGTAACATAATATCCACCTGGTTATATGCCATATGCATTAATTCTCCTATTATCTACAGATATTTCATGTTCATTCCACACCTATAATGCTCAGGTAACATAATATACACCTGGTTATATGCCATATGCGTTCATTCTCCTATTATCTACAGATATTTCATGTTCATTCCACACCTATAATGCTCAGGTAACATAATATACACCTGGTTATATGCCATATGCATTCATTCTCCTATTATCTACAGATATTTCATAATCATTCCACACCTATAATGCTCAGGGAACATAATATACACCTGGTTATATGGGATATGCGTTCATTTTCCTATTATCTACAGATATTTCATGATCATTCCACACCTATAATGCTCAGGTAACATAATATACACCTGGTTATATGCCATATGCATTCATTCTCCTATTATCTACAGATATTTCATGATCATTCCACACTTATAATGCTCAGGTAACATAATATACACCTGGTTATATGGGATATGCGTTCATTTTCCTATTATCTACAGATATTTCATGATCATTCCACACCTATAATGCTCAGGTAACATAATATACACCTGGTTATATGCCATATGCATTCATTCTCCTATTATCTACAGATATTTCATAATCATTCCACACCTATAATGCTCAGGTAACATAATATACACCTGGTTATATGCCATATGCATTCATTCTCCTATTATCTACAGATATTTCATGTTCATTCCACACCTATAATGCTCAGGTAACATAATATACACCTGGTTATATGCCATATGCATTAATTCTCCTATTATCTACAGATATTTCATGTTCATTCCACACCTATAATGCTCAGGTAACATAATATACACCTGGTTATATGCCATATGTGTTCATTTTCCTATTATCTACAGATATTTCATAATCATTCCACACCTATAATGCTCAGGTAACATAATATACACCTGGTTATATGCCATATGTGTTCATTCTCCTATTATGTACAGATATTTCATAATCATTCCACACCTATAATGCTCAGGTAACATAATATACACCTGGTTATATGCCATATGCATTCATTCTCTTATTATCTACAGATATTTCATAATCATTCCACACCTATAATGCTCAGGTAACATAATATACACCTGGTTATATGCCATATGCGTTCATTCTCCTATTATCTACAGATATTTCATAATCATTCCATAACTATAATGCTCAGGTAACATAATATACACCTGGTTATATGCCATATGCGTTCATTCTCCTATTATCTACAGATATTTCATAATCATTCCACACCTATAATGCTCAGGTAACATAATATACACCTGGTTATATGCCATATGCATTCATTCTCCTATTATCTACAGATATTTCATGTTCATTCCACACTTATAATGCTCAGGTAACATAATATACACCTGGTTATATGCCATATGCGTTCATTCTCCTATTATCTACAGATATTTCATAATCATTCCACACCTATAATGCTCAGGTAACATAATATACACCTGGTTATATGCCATATGCATTCATTCTCCTATTATCTACAGATATTTCATGATCATTCCACACCTATAATGCTCAGGTAACATAATATACACCTGGTTATATGCCATATGCGTTCATTCTCCTATTATCTACAGATATTTCATGATCATTACACACCTATAATGCTCAGGTAACATAATATACACCTGGTTATATGGGATATGCGTTCATTCTCCTATTATCTACAGATATTTCATAATCATTCCACACCTATAATGCTCAGGTAACATAATATACACCTGGTTATATGCCATATGCATTCATTCTCCTATTATCTACAGATATTTCATGATCATTCCACACCTATAATGCTCACGTAACATAATATACACCTGGTTATATGCCATATGCATTCATTCTCCTATTATCTACAGATATTTCATAATCATTCCACACCTATAATGCTCAGGTAACATAATATACACCTGGTTATATGCCATATGCGTTCATTCTCCTATTATCTACAGATATTTCATAATCATTCCACACCTATAATGCTCAGGTAACATAATATACACCTGGTTATATGCCATATGCATTCATTCTCCTATTATCTACAGATATTTCATAATCATTCCACACCTATAATGCTCAGGTAACATAATATACACCTGGTTATATGCCATATGCATTCATTCTCCTATTATCTACAGATATTTCATAATCATTCCACACCTATAATGCTCAGGTAACATAATATACACCTGGTTATATGCCATATGCATTCATTCTCCTATTATCTACAGATATTTCATAATCATTCCACACCTATAATGCTCAGGTAACATAATATACACCTGGTTATATGCCATAAGCGTTCATTTTCCTATTATCTACAGATATTTCATGATCATTCCACACCTATAATGCTCAGGTAACATAATATACACCTGGTTATATGCCATATGCATTCATTCTCCTATTATCTACAGATATTTCATAATCATTCCACACCTATAATGCTCAGGGAACATAATATCCACCTGGTTATATGCCATATGCATTCATTCTCCTATTATCTACAGATATTTCATGTTCATTCCACACCTATAATGCTCAGGTAACATAATATACACCTGGTTATATGCCATATGTGTTCATTCTCCTATTATACACAGATATTTCATGATCATTCCACACCTATAATGCTCAGGTAACATAATATACACCTGGTTATATGCCATATGTGTTCATTCTCCTATTATCTACAGATATTTCATAATCATTCCACACCTATAATGCTCAGGTAACATAATATACACCTGGTTATATGCCATATGTGTTCATTCTCCTATTATCTACAGATATTTCATAATCATTCCACACCTATAATGCTCAGGTAACATAATATACACCTGGTTATATGCCATATGCATTCATTCTCCTACTATCTACAGATATTTCATGATTATTCCACACCTATAATGCTCAGGTAACATAATATACACCTGGTTATATGCCATATGCGTTCATTCTCCTATTATCTACAGATATTTCATGTTCATTCCACACCTATAATGCTCAGGTAACATAATATACACCTGGTTATATGCCATATGCGTTCATTCTCCTATTATACACAGATATTTCATGATCATTCCGCACCTATAATGCTCAGGTAACATAATATACACCTGGTTATATGCAATATGTGTTCATTCTCCTATTATCTACAGATATTTCATAATCATTCCACACCTATAATGCTCAGGTAACATAATATACACCTGGTTATATGCCATATGCATTCATTCTCCTATTATCTACAGATATTTCATGTTCATTCCACACCTATAATGCTCAGGTAACATAATATACACCTGGTTATATGCCATATGTGTTCATTCTCCTATTATACACAGATATTTCATGATCATTCCACACCTATAATGCTCAGGTAACATAATATACACCTGGTTATATGCCATATGCATTCATTCTCCTATTATCTACAGACATTTCATGATCATTCCACACCTATAATGCTCAGGTAACATAATATACACCTGGTTATATGCCATATGTGTTCATTCTCCTATTATCTACAGATATTTCATAATCATTCCACACCTATAATGCTCAGGTAACATAATATACACCTGGTTATATGCCATATGTGTTCATTCTCCTATTATCTACAGATATTTCATAATCATTCCACACCTATAATGCTCAGGTAACATAATATACACCTGGTTATATGCCATATGCATTCATTCTCCTACTATCTACAGATATTTCATGATTATTCCACACCTATAATGCTCAGGTAACATAATATACACCTGGTTATATGCCATATGCATTCATTCTCCTACTATCTACAGATATTTCATGTTCATTCCACACCTATAATGCTCAGGTAACATAATATACACCTGGTTATATGCCATATGCGTTCATTCTCCTATTATACACAGATATTTCATGATCATTCCGCACCTATAATGCTCAGGTAACATAATATACACCTGGTTATATGCAATATGTGTTCATTCTCCTATTATCTACAGATATTTCATAATCATTCCACACCTATAATGCTCAGGTAACATAATATACACCTGGTTATATGCCATATGCATTCATTCTCCTATTATCTACAGATATTTCATGTTCATTCCACACCTATAATGCTCAGGTAACATAATATACACCTGGTTATATGCAATATGTGTTCATTCTCCTATTATCTACAGATATTTCATAATCATTCCACACCTATAATGCTCAGGTAACATAATATACACCTGGTTATATGCCATATGTGTTCATTCTCCTATTATACACAGATATTTCATGATCATTCCACACCTATAATGCTCAGGTAACATAATATACACCTGGTTATATGCCATATGCATTCATTCTCCTATTATCTACAGACATTTCATGATCATTCCACACCTATAATGCTCAGGTAACATAATATACACCTGGTTATATGCCATATGCATTCATTCTCCTATTATCTACAGATATTTCATCATCATTCCACACCTATAATGCTCAGGTAACATAATATACACCTGGTTATATGCCATATGTGTTCATTCTCCTATTATCTACAGATATTTCATAATCATTCCACACCTATAATGCTCAGGTAACATAATATACACCTGGTTATATGCCATATGCATTCATTCTCCTACTATCTACAGATATTTCATGATTATTCCACACCTATAATGCTCAGGTAACATAATATACACCTGGTTATATGCCATATGCATTCATTCTCCTACTATCTACAGATATTTCATGTTCATTCCACACCTATAATGCTCAGGTAACATAATATACACCTGGTTATATGTCATATGCGTTCATTCTCCTATTATCTACAGATATTTCATAATCATTCCACACCTATAATGCTCAGGTAACATAATATACACCTGGTTATATGCCATATGCATTCATTCTCCTACTATCTACAGATATTTCATGATTATTCCACACCTATAATGCTCAGGTAACATAATATACACCTGGTTATATGCCATATGCATTCATTCTCCTATTATCTACAGATATTTCATGATCATTCCACACCTATAATGCTCAGGTAACATAATATACACCTGGTTATATGCCATATGTGTTCATTCTCCTATTATCTACAGATATTTCATAATCATTCCACACCTATAATGCTCAGGTAACATAATATACACCTGGTTATATGCCATATGCATTCATTCTCCTATTATACACAGATATTTCATGATCATTCCACACCTATAATGCTCAGGTAACATAATATACACCTGGTTATATGCCATATGCATTCATTCTCCTACTATCTACAGATATTTCATGATTATTCCACACCTATAATGCTCAGGTAACATAATATACACCTGGTTATATGCCATATGCATTCATTCTCCTATTATCTACAGATATTTCATGTTCATTCCACACCTATAATACTCAGGTAACATAATATACACCTGGTTATATGCCATATGCATTCATTCTCCTATTATCTACAGATATTTCATAATCATTCCACACCTATAATGCTCAGGGAACATAATATCCACCTGGTTATATGCCATATGCATTCATTCTCCTACTATCTACAGATATTTCATGATTATTCCACACCTATAATGCTCAGGTAACATAATATACACCTGGTTATATGGGATATGTGTTCATTCTCCTATTATACACAGATATTTCATGATCATTCCACACCTATAATGCTCAGGTAACATAATATACACCTGGTTATATGCCATATGTGTTCATTCTCCTATTATCTACAGATATTTCATAATCATTCCACACCTATAATGCTCAGGTAACATAATATACACCTGGTTATATGCCATATGCGTTCATTCTCCTATTATCTACAGATATTTCATGATTATTCCACACCTATAATGCTCAGGTAACATAATATACACCTGGTTATATGCCATATGCATTCATTCTCCTACTATCTACAGATATTTCATGTTCATTCCACACCTATAATGCTCAGGTAACATAATATACACCTGGTTATATGCCATATGCGTTCATTCTCCTATTATACACAGATATTTCATGATCATTCCACACCTATAATGCTCAGGTAACATAATATACACCTGGTTATATGCCATATGCATTCATTCTCCTATTATCTACAGATATTTCATGTTCATTCCACACCTATAATGCTCAGGTAACATAATATACACCTGGTTATATGCCATATGCGTTCATTCTCCTATTATACACAGATATTTCATGATCATTCCACACCTATAATGCTCAGGTAACATAATATACACCTGGTTATATGCCATATGCATTCATTCTCCTATTATCTACAGATATTTCATAATCATTCCACACCTATAATGCTCAGGCAACATAATATACACCTGGTTATATGCCATATGCATTCATTCTCCTATTATCTACAGATATTTCATGATCATTCCACACCTATAATGCTCAGGTAACATAATATACACCTGGTTATATGCCATATGCATTCATTCTCCTATTATCTACAGACATTTCATGATCATTCCACACCTATAATGCTCAGGTAACATAATATACACCTGGTTATATGCCATATGCGTTCATTCTCCTATTATCTACAGATATTTCATAATCATTCCACACCTATAATGCTCAGGTAACATAATATACACCTGGTTATATGCCATATGCATTCATTCTCCTATTATCTACAGATATTTCATAATCATTCCACACCTATAATGCTCAGGCAACATAATATACACCTGGTTATATGCCATATGCATTCATTCTCCTATTATCTACAGATATTTCATGATCATTCCACACCTATAATGCTCAGGTAACATAATATACACCTGGTTATATGCCATATGCATTCATTCTCCTATTATCTACAGACATTTCATGATCATTCCACACCTATAATGCTCAGGTAACATAATATACACCTGGTTATATGCCATATGCATTCATTCTCCTATTATCTACAGATATTTTATGTTCATTCCACACCTATAATGCTCAGGTAACATAATATACACCTGGTTATATGGCATATGCATTCATTCTCCTATTATCTACAGATATTTCATGATCATTCCACACCTATAATGCTCAGGTAACATAATATACACCTGGTTATATGGCATATGCATTCATTCTCCTATTATCTACAGATATTTCATGATCATTACACACCTATAATGCTCAGGTAACATAATATACACCTGGTTATATGCCATATGCATTCATTCTCCTATTATCTACAGATATTTCATGATCATTCCACACCTATAATGCTCAGGTAACATAATATACACCTGGTTATATGGGATATGCGTTCATTCTCCTATTATCTACAGATATTTCATAATCATTCCACACCTATAATGCTCAGGTAACATAATATACACCTGGTTATATGCCATATGCATTCATTCTCCTATTATCTACAGATATTTCATGATCATTCCACACCTATAATGCTCAGGTAACATAATATACACCTGGTTATATGCCATATGCGTTCATTCTCCTATTATCTACAGACATTTCATGATCATTCCACACCTATAATGCTCAGTTAACATAATATACACCTGGTTATATGCCATATGCATTCATTCTCCTATTATCTACAGACATTTCATGATCATTCCACACCTATAATGCTCAGGTAACATAATATACACCTGGTTATATGCCATATGCATTCATTCTCCTATTATCTACAGATATTTCATAATCATTCTACACCTATAATGCTCAGGTAACATAATATACACCTGGTTATATGGGATATGCGTTCATTCTCCTATTATCTACAGATATTTCATGATCATTCCACACCTATAATGCTCAGGTAACATAATATACACCTGGTTATATGCCATATGCATTCATTCTCCTATTATCTACAGATATTTTATGTTCATTCCACACCTATAATGCTCAGGTAACATAATATACACCTGGTTATATGCCATATGTGTTCACTCTCCTATTATCTACAGATATTTCATGATCATTCCACACCTATAATGCTCAGGTAACATAATATACACCTGGTTATATGCCATATGCGTTCATTCTCCTATTATCTACAGATATTTTATGTTCATTCCACACCTATAATGCTCAGGTAACATAATATACACCTGGTTATATGCCATATGCATTCATTCTCCTATTATCTACAGATATTTCATGATCATTCCACACCTATAATGCTCAGGTAACATAATATACACCTGGTTATATGCCATATGCATTCATTCTCCTATTATCTACAGATATTTCATAATCATTCCACACCTATAATGCTCAGGTAACATAATATACACCTGGTTATATGCCATATGCATTCATTCTCCTATTATCTACAGATATTTCATGTTCATTCCACACCTATAATGCTCAGGTAACATAATATACACCTGGTTATATGCCATATGCATTCATTCTCCTATTATCTACAGATATTTCATAATCATTCCACACCTATAATGCTCAGGGAACATAATATCCACCTGGTTATATGCCATATGCATTCATTCTCCTATTATCTACAGATATTTCATAATCATTCCACACCTATAATGCTCAGGTAACATAATATACACCTGGTTATATGCCATATGCATTCATTCTCCTATTATCTACAGATATTTCATGTTCATTCCACACCTATAATGCTCAGGTAACATAATATACACCTGGTTATATGCCATATGCGTTCATTCTCCTATTATCTACAGACATTTTATGTTCATTCCACACCTATAATGCTCAGGTAACATAATATACACCTGGTTATATGCCATATGCATTCATTCTCCTATTATCTACAGATATTTCATGTTCATTCCACACCTATAATGCTCAGGTAACATAATATACACCTGGTTATATGCCATATGTGTTCATTCTCCTATTATACACAGATATTTCATGATCATTCCACACCTATAATGCTCAGGTAACATAATATACACCTGGTTATATGCCATATGTGTTCATTCTCCTATTATCTACAGATATTTCATAATCATTCCACACCTATAATGCTCAGGTAACATAATATACACCTGGTTATATGCCATATGCGTTCATTCTCCTATTATCTACAGATATTTCATGATTATTCCACACCTATAATGCTCAGGTAACATAATATACACCTGGTTATATGCCATATGCATTCATTCTCCTACTATCTACAGATATTTCATGTTCATTCCACACCTATAATGCTCAGGTAACATAATATACACCTGGTTATATGCCATATGCGTTCATTCTCCTATTATACACAGATATTTCATGATCATTCCACACCTATAATGCTCAGGTAACATAATATACACCTGGTTATATGCCATATGCATTCATTCTCCTACTATCTACAGATATTTCATGATTATTCCACACCTATAATGCTCAGGTAACATAATATACACCTGGTTATATGTCATATGCATTCATTCTCCTATTATCTACAGATATTTCATGTTCATTCCACACCTATAATGCTCAGGTAACATAATATACACCTGGTTATATGCCATATGCATTCATTCTCCTATTATCTACAGATATTTCATAATCATTCCACACCTATAATGCTCAGGTAACATAATATACACCTGGTTATATGCCATATGCGTTCATTCTCCTATTATCTACAGATATTTCATAATCATTCCACACCTATAATGCTCAGGCAACATAATATACACCTGGTTATATGGGATATGCATTCATTCTCCTATTATCTACAGATATTTCATGATCATTCCACACCTATAATGCTCAGGTAACATAATATACACCTGGTTATATGCCATATGCATTCATTCTCCTATTATCTACAGATATTTCATGATCATTCCACACCTATAATGCTCAGGCAACATAATATACACCTGGTTATATGCCATATGCATTCATTCTCCTATTATCTACAGATATTTCATGATCATTCCACACCTATAATGCTCAGGTAACATAATATACACCTGGTTATATGCCATATGCATTCATTCTCCTATTATCTACAGACATTTCATGATCATTCCACACCTATAATGCTCAGGTAACATAATATACACCTGGTTATATGCCATATGCGTTCATTCTCCTATTATCTACAGATATTTCATGATCATTCCACACCTATAATGCTCAGGTAACATAATATACACCTGGTTATATGCCATATGCATTCATTCTCCTATTATCTACAGATATTTCATGATCATTACACACCTATAATGCTCAGGTAACATAATATACACCTGGTTATATGCCATATGCATTCATTCTCCTATTATCTACAGACATTTCATGATCATTCCACACCTATAATGCTCAGGTAACATAATATACACCTGGTTATATGCCATATGCATTCATTCTCCTATTATCTACAGATATTTCATAATCATTCTACACCTATAATGCTCAGGTAACATAATATACACCTGGTTATATGGGATATGCGTTCATTCTCCTATTATCTACAGATATTTCATGATCATTCCACACCTATAATGCTCAGGTAACATAATATACACCTGGTTATATGCCATATGCATTCATTCTCCTATTATCTACAGATATTTTATGTTCATTCCACACCTATAATGCTCAGGTAACATAATATACACCTGGTTATATGCCATATGCATTCATTCTCCTATTATCTACAGATATTTTATGTTCATTCCACACCTATAATGCTCAGGTAACATAATATACACCTGGTTATATGCCATATGTGTTCATTCTCCTATTATCTACAGATATTTCATGATCATTCCACACCTATAATGCTCAGGTAACATAATATACACCTGGTTATATGCCATATGCGTTCATTCTCCTATTATCTACAGATATTTCATAATCATTCCACACCTATAATGCTCAGGCAACATAATATACACCTGGTTATATGGCATATGCATTCATTCTCCTATTATCTACAGATATTTCATGATCATTCCACACCTATAATGCTCAGGTAACATAATATACACCTGGTTATATGCCATATGCGTTCATTCTCCTATTATCTACAGATATTTCATAATCATTCCACACCTATAATGCTCAGGTAACATAATATACACCTGGTTATATGCCATATGCATTCATTCTCCTATTATCTACAGATATTTCATGATCATTCCACACCTATAATGCTCAGGTAACATAATATACACCTGGTTATATGCCATATGCATTCATTCTCCTATTATCTACAGACATTTCATGATCATTCCACACCTATAATGCTCAGGTAACATAATATACACCTGGTTATATGCCATATGCGTTCATTCTCCTATTATCTACAGATATTTCATGATCATTCCACACCTATAATGCTCAGGTAACATAATATACACCTGGTTATATGGCATATGCATTCATTCTCCTATTATCTACAGATATTTCATGATCATTACACACCTATAATGCTCAGGTAACATAATATACACCTGGTTATATGGGATATGCGTTCATTCTCCTATTATCTACAGATATTTCATAATCATTCCACACCTATAATGCTCAGGTAACATAATATACACCTGGTTATATGCCATATGCATTCATTCTCCTATTATCTACAGATATTTCATGATCATTCCACACCTATAATGCTCAGGTAACATAATATACACCTGGTTATATGCCATATGCATTCATTCTCCTATTATCTACAGACATTTCATGATCATTCCACACCTATAATGCTCAGGTAACATAATATACACCTGGTTATATGCCATATGCATTCATTCTCCTATTATCTACAGACATTTCATGATCATTCCACACCTATAATGCTCAGGTAACATAATATACACCTGGTTATATGCCATATGCGTTCATTCTCCTATTATCTACAGATATTTCATGATCATTCCACACCTATAATGCTCAGGTAACATAATATACACCTGGTTATATGCCATATGCATTCATTCTCCTATTATCTACAGATATTTTATGTTCATTCCACACCTATAATGCTCAGGTAACATAATATACACCTGGTTATATGCCATATGCATTCATTCTCCTATTATCTACAGATATTTTATGTTCATTCCACACCTATAATGCTCAGGTAACATAATATACACCTGGTTATATGCCATATGTGTTCATTCTCCTATTATCTACAGATATTTCATGATCATTCCACACCTATAATGCTCAGGTAACATAATATACACCTGGTTATATGCCATATGTGTTCATTCTCCTATTATCTACAGATATTTCATGATCATTCCACACCTATAATGCTCAGGTAACATAATATACACCTGGTTATATGCCATATGCGTTCATTCTCCTATTATCTACAGATATTTTATGTTCATTCCACACCTATAATGCTCAGGTAACATAATATACACCTGGTTATATGCCATATGCATTCATTCTCCTATTATCTACAGATATTTCATGATCATTCCACACCTATAATGCTCAGGTAACATAATATACACCTGGTTATATGCCATATGCATTCATTCTCCTATTATCTACAGATATTTCATAATCATTCCACACCTATAATGCTCAGGTAACATAATATACACCTGGTTATATGCCATATGCGCTCATTCTCCTATTATCTACAGATATTTCATAATCATTCCACACCTATAATGCTCAGGTAACATAATATACACCTGGTTATATGCCATATGCATTCATTCTCCTACTATCTACAGATATTTCATGATCATTCCACACCTATAATGCTCAGGGAACATAATATCCACCTGGTTATATGCCATATGCATTCATTCTCCTATTATCTACAGATATTTCATAATCATTCCACACCTATAATGCTCAGGTAACATAATATACACCTGGTTATATGCCATATGCATTCATTCTCCTATTATCTACAGATATTTCATAATCATTCCACACCTATAATGCTCAGGTAACATAATATACACCTGGTTATATGGCATATGCATTCATTCTCCTATTATCTACAGATATTTCATAATCATTCCACACCTATAATGCTCAGGTAACATAATATACACCTGGTTATATGCCATATGCATTCATTCTCCTATTATCTACAGATATTTCATAATCATTCCACACCTATAATGCTCAGGTAACATAATATACACCTGGTTATATGCCATATGCGTTCATTCTCCTATTATCTACAGATATTTCATAATCATTCCACACCTATAATGCTCAGGTAACATAATATACACCTGGTTATATGCCATATGCATTCATTCTCCTACTATCTACAGATATTTCATGATCATTCCACACCTATAATGCTCAGGGAACATAATATCCACCTGGTTATATGCCATATACATTCATTATCCTATTATCTACATATATTTCATGATCATTCCACACCTATAATGCTCAGGTAACATAATATACACCTGGTTATATGCCATATACGTTCATTCTCCTATTATCTACAGATATTTCATGATCATTCCACACCTATAATGCTCAGGTAACATAATATACACCTGGTTATATGCCATATGCATTCATTCTCCTATTATCTACAGACATTTCATGATCATTCCACACCTATAATGCTCAGGTAACATAATATACACCTGGTTATATGCCATATGCTTTCATTCTCCTATTATCTACAGACATTTCATGATCATTCCACACCTATAATGCTCAGGTAACATAATATACACCTGGTTATATGCCATATGCATTCATTCTCCTATTATCTACAGATATTTCATGTTCATTCCACACCTATAATGCTCAGGTAACATAATATACACCTGGTTATATGCCATATGTGTTCATTCTCCTATTATCTACAGATATTTCATAATCATTCCACACCTATAATGCTCAGGTAACATAATATACACCTGGTTATATGCCATATGCGTTCATTCTCCTATTATCTACAGATATTTCATGATCATTCCACACCTATAATGCTCAGGTAACATAATATACACCTGGTTATATGCCATATGCATTCATTCTCCTACTATCTACAGATATTTCATGATTATTCCACACCTATAATGCTCAGGTAACATAATATACACCTGGTTATATGTCATATGCATTCATTCTCCTATTATCTACAGATATTTCATGTTCATTCCACACCTATAATGCTCAGGTAACATAATATACACCTGGTTATATGCCATATGCGTTCATTCTCCTATTATCTACAGATATTTCATGTTCATTCCACACCTATAATGCTCAGGTAACATAATATACACCTGGTTATATGGCATATGCATTCATTCTCCTATTATCTACAGATATTTCATAATCATTCCACACCTATAATGCTCAGGTAACATAATATACACCTGGTTATATGCCATATGCGTTCATTCTCCTATTATCTACAGATATTTCATAATCATTCCACACCTATAATGCTCAGGTAACATAATATACACCTGGTTATATGCCATATGCATTCATTCTCCTATTATCTACAGATATTTCATGATCATTCCACACCTATAATGCTCAGGTAACATAATATACACCTGGTTATATGCCATATGCATTCATTCTCCTATTATCTACAGACATTTCATGATCATTCCACACCTATAATGCTCAGGTAACATAATATACACCTGGTTATATGCCATATGCATTCATTCTCCTACTATCTACAGATATTTCATGATTATTCCACACCTATAATGCTCAGGTAACATAATATACACCTGGTTATATGTCATATGCATTCATTCTCCTATTATCTACAGATATTTCATGTTCATTCCACACCTATAATGCTCAGGTAACATAATATACACCTGGTTATATGCCATATGCATTCATTCTCCTATTATCTACAGATATTTCATAATCATTCCACACCTATAATGCTCAGGTAACATAATATACACCTGGTTATATGCCATATGCGTTCATTCTCCTATTATCTACAGATATTTCATAATCATTCCACACCTATAATGCTCAGGTAACATAATATACACCTGGTTATATGCCATATGCATTCATTCTCCTATTATCTACAGATATTTCATGATCATTCCACACCTATAATGCTCAGGTAACATAATATACACCTGGTTATATGCCATATGCATTCATTCTCCTATTATCTACAGACATTTCATGATCATTCCACACCTATAATGCTCAGGTAACATAATATACACCTGGTTATATGCCATATGCGTTCATTCTCCTATTATCTACAGATATTTCATGATCATTCCACACCTATAATGCTCAGGTAACATAATATACACCTGGTTATATGCCATATGCATTCATTCTCCTATTATCTACAGACATTTCATGATCATTCCACACCTATAATGCTCAGGTAACATAATATACACCTGGTTATATGCCATATGCGTTCATTCTCCTATTATCTACAGATATTTCATGATCATTCCACACCTATAATGCTTAGGTAACATAATATACACCTGGTTATATGCCATATGCATTCATTCTCCTATTATCTACAGATATTTCATGATCATTCCACACCTATAATGCTCAGGTAACATAATATACACCTGGTTATATGCCATATGCGTTCATTCTCCTATTATCTACAGATATTTCATGATCATTCCACACCTATAATGCTCAGGTAACATAATATACACCTGGTTATATGCCATATGCATTCATTCTCCTATTATCTACAGATATTTCATAATCATTCCATACCTATAATGCTCAGGTAACATAATATACACCTGGTTATATGCCATATGCATTCATTCTCCTATTATCTACAGATATTTCATGATCATTCCACACCTATAATGCTCAGGTATCATAATATACACCGGGTTATATGCCATATGCATTCATTCTCCTATTATCTACAGATATTTCATGATAATTCCACACCTATAATGCTCAGGTAACATAATATACACCTGGTTATATGCCATATGCATTCATTCTCCTATTATCTACAGATATTTCATAATCATTCCACACCTATAATGCTCAGGTAACATAATATACACCTGGTTATATGCCATATGCATTCATTCTCCTATTATCTACAGATATTTCATAATCATTCCACACCTATAATGCTCAGGTATCATAATATACACCGGGTTATATGCCATATGCATTCATTCTCCTATTATCTACAGATATTTCATGATAATTCCACACCTATAATGCTCAGGTAACATAATATACACCTGGTTATATGCCATATGCATTCATTCTCCTATTATCTACAGATATTTCATAATCATTCCATACCTATAATGCTCAGGTAACATAATATACACCTGGTTATATGCCATATGCATTCATTCTCCTATTATCTACAGATATTTCATGATAATTCCACACCTATAATGCTCAGGTAACATAATATACACCTGGTTATATGCCATATGCATTCATTCTCCTATTATCTACAGATATTTCATAATCATTCCACACCTATAATGCTCAGGTAACATAATATACACCTGGTTATATGCCATATGCATTCATTCTCCTATTATCTACAGATATTTCATGATCATTCCACACCTATAATGCTCAGGTAACATAATATACACCTGGTTATATGCCATATGCCTTCATTCTCCTATTATCTACAGATATTTTATGTTCATTCCATGTCTAATTTGCCCAAGAAACCTTTAATACATCTACTAATATACACCTAATATGTTATTATCTTCATTCTTTTTATTTATTCCTTTTCATCATTCTTTTTAGTATGTCCCGCACATTATATCCACCCATGATCAAAAATCCTCTCTATAAGCTGCAGGGAATAGCTTAAGTCCCCTTGATCATTGCTGTATTTTCTTTGGCTGCCTCCATGCAGCCGTGCTGTTTGTGTATATGTATATGTATACATAGAAATGACCCATAGAGTGCTGCAGCTCCGTGTGTGGGGTGGCTCTTGTCAGAAAGCCATGGAACCCATAGGGTGGAGGGGCGACATGACTAGAGGGAAGGGAAGGAGTGAAGGGGTTAATGGAAACAGGAATGGTTTGTTTATAAGGCAGAGTAAAGGGATTGGTGGGTAGGAGGAGTTCCCTGGAGGAAGAGGTGGGACAGTTGAGGGGTGTAAGTAAAGGACTTTGACTTACCCCCTCTCTCTTGACTTCCGGATATGGAACGATCTGACTGGAGAGGTTCCTATAAGGTGTCAGGACGTCACCTTCTATTTCTCCATGGAGGAGTGGGAGTATTTAGAAGGACACAAAGATCTGTACAAGGGCGTCATGATGGAGGTTCCCCAGCCCCTCACATCACCAGACTTCCGGATATGGAACGATCCGGACGTGCGACAGGATGGCTGCTACCCGGGAGCAGCGGATTCATCATGGCAGTGCACGGGCCCCTGGCAGCGCGGTCCCACGTCTTGGCTGCTGGGGGTTAACCCGTTGGCACTTTCCCCTCGCTCCCCTGTCAGCTGCGGGCGGCGTCCCCCTCCCTCATATCTCAGGTACTTGCCGTGTGCGGGGGGAGCGAGGAGGAGATGCGAGAGCCCCTTCGGGGACCCTCCGCGGTAGGACGTGGGCAGGGCAGTACTCAGCTGCTGCTCCGGCCGCGGGAGGAATCTCCGTCCGGGCCGCGGCAGCCGGGAGGGGGGCGTGGCTTGGCTGCGGCCTACTTCCGGTCCGAGCCGCGGCCTGGATTGCTGGATGCGGCGGCTCCCGGACGGGGAGAGCGCCCGGCGGTGACAGAGGCCAGCTTTACCCCTCGCGGAAGGCGGGGGGGGGGCCGCGGAGCTGCAGCCAGTGGTGGGTCCGGCACCAGGGCAGGCGGGCCTGGGGCGACGGGTGCCCAGGAAGCGTCGGTGAGTGGGGGTGACGGCAGGGGCCCTGCAGTTCCTGCTTGGTCACCCAGATCAGGTTGCAGCTCCCGGCCGCGGCGGTCTCCCCCAGGAGGGGGAGGGCCCAGCGGACAGAGGTTTTCATGGGGCCCAGGAGGGCTGGATGCGGCGGCTCCTGGCCAGGAGAGCGCCCGGCGAGGACGGAGGCCAGCGTTACCCCCCCCCCCCCCCGCGGGTGGAGGGGGGGGGGGGCGGGGGGCTGCAGCCAGCAAGGGGTCCGGCACCAGGGCAGGCGAGCATGGTGCGACGGATGCCCGGGAGGCGTCGGTACGTGGGGGTGACGGCGGGGGACCTGCGGTCCCCGCCTGGTCACCCAGAGCAGGCGTGCAGCTCCCGGCAGCGGCGGTCTCCCCCAAGGGGGGGAGGGCCCGGCGGACGGATGCCTTCTGGGCCCAGGAGGGCAGGAGGCTGGCGGCTCTGGATGGGAGTCTGCTGGCAGCGGGTCGGGCCACAGGTACCCCCTGTCCTTGCAGGTAGCAAGGGGGGGTCAGGCCAGAAGATAAGGCCCGCGGTGGCAGCCCGTAGGATGGGACGGTTTCCGGGGTTGTCGCCGCGGGACAGAAGATGGAGCTTGGAGGATGGTGCCCACGCGGCGTACCAGGAGGACGGCCGTGGTGGTGGCAGCGCTTCGGCGGCGTCTGCATTACATGAGCCAGAGGCGGTCGGCTCCAGCGAGGAGGAGGAGGAAGCAGCGACGGATGAATCAGACGTCCGGATGGCGTGATTTTTATTCCAGGATATGCCGGGTCGCGGTCGGGTGAGACGGCCGTGGATTTGGCAGGGCTGGGGGGGGGGCGGCTGCGGACACGGCAGCGCCGAGTGGGTTGGTGTTTTGACCAGGTATGGGGTTTACTGAAGTGGTGTATACGGTTGTGGAGAGTGCGCATGCACCGCCGGCGGCATGGACGGGATCGGTGGTTAGTAGGCGCAGGTGCGGCAGGCAGAGTGAGGGCGCATGAGGCGGCAGGGGAGCATTTTCGGGCAGAGGCGGCAAGGGCTGTGACAGAGTGAGTGGTGAGGAACGAAGAGGGGGATGAGGTGGTGCGTCTGGCTGACAGTGGCCAAGTGTGAGAGGTATGGGTGCTTCAAAGGCCCGCTGGGGGGGCTCACTTGCTGGAGGATGTGAGGGATAAGATTTGAATGGGGAACGTGTAGCAATAGTTTCGCTGCTCCCCCGGGAACAGTTTCACCTGGATTAGGTTAAGCCAAGTGATTCCAGGAAGGATAAGTAGAGGGAGGGGAGCGCCGGTGGAGGCTCACCCTCGTACATTTGCAACGTGGCTGCGGGCATTTGCGTTTTTTGGCAAGGGTATCGGGGGAAGGAATTGGGTAATTGGTTCGGCATGGTTCGGTTATATGGATCCATTTGGGGTGGCTTGTTAGGTCATATGGCGGTTTAGTCTGGCTTCAGTACGCCGAGTAATTTCAGCAAGGGAAGGTGTTGCGTGCCAGTGTGCGGTAGGATCATACGGGCACATCTTTATGGCTGCAGTGGATGGCGGCTCCTAGTCAGCCCCCCCCCCTTTTTGGGGGGTAGTTGGCTGTTCGGGGCTTGGAACCCCGGCGACACGGACGATGAGGGTTTTTTGGGGGGAATAGAAGGATGGGTGGTGCAGATTTGGCGCGGACGGTTGTCTTAAGCATAAGTGTTGGGTTGTGGTAAGGAACATAGTAATTCTGCGTCATTCTATTTATATTGGTGGATCTTTGCCTCCTTATTGGAAGTTTGCGCTGGGCTAGGGGACACCTGGTGGTTGTCAGTGGAAAGAGGGGTCAGGAAGTGGTGTTGGGCAGGATGGGTGGGCCATTCGGGGCCCTCCTTGTCACGATTGGGTTTCTCTGTTGGGGGGTAGTGCCGGAAATGAGCCGTATATAGATGTATATATTTCGGCTTGTTCAAAACGTATCTTATCTGGAGGAGTCATCGGTGTATGCCTGCTTGGCTCCAGAATTGTCGGCGGTTTATTATGTGTCGTTTGACAGAGGGTGGGATTTGGTAAAGGCGGTGAGCCGGGGAGCATTGATGGCAAAGGCGAATTTGGAGGCGGCATTTAGGTTGTTACTGGTCCACCCTGCTAGCTAGCAGTTCTGGTGCTGCGGTGGGGAGGGGAGTTATTATTATGTTGATCGGTGGGTGCTAATGGGTTGTTGTCCCATTTTTATGTTCCTTTGGAGGCGGTTATTTCTTGGTGGAGTGGTTTGTGCGTGGTGTGTCCCAGCTTACACCTCTTATTCATTATAGGTTGATTCTCTTTACATCGGGTTGGCGGGTTGATGATTCGTTGAGGTTGATTGTTTTATTACAGATGGTGGTGGATACTCTTTTGGGCCTGTTGGCGCAGGCGAAGACTGAGGGTCCAACGCCAGTGATACGGTTTGTGGGGATAAAGTTTGATGTTATGGTCAGAGGGGTAGGATTCGTGGGTAATGGTGTGGTCCTATGGGCTGCGATAGAGGCAGTTAGGTCAGCTAAGACGGTGCGGTTTCAGGCGGTGCAGTCTTTGCAGGGGCGGTCGAACCACGGGTGCAGAGTTACGCCGCTGGGGTGCGTGTCTGCTGGACGTCTGGCGATGGCTGCGCCAAGGGTGCAGCCATCGGATCCTTTGTGTGTGGTCACGAGGGAGATCAATGATGATCTGATGGTGTAGGAGGTTTTTTCTTACGGCGATTTAGTGGCCGCGGATTGTGGCTGGGTAAGGTGCTACCTGATGGAACGTAGCTGCGGTACTCGGAGGCAGCGGGTCCAGTTGTTTTCTGGTTGGGCATTGTGGGGTAGCGCTTCCAATCGGTGGTAGTGGTCGGGTGGTGGAGGTTGGCAGTTTTTTCCAAGAGGAAGGTGTGCTGTCATTCTGGCTATCAGTTGGTGGAGAATTCGATTAATAGTTGGTTTGCTAATCCTGGGGCCAAGGGTGGCGTACTTGCGACAGTTGGTTTCTCAATTGGATGTGTTTTAAAAAAAAAAAATGTTCTGCGTGGCGCAACCAGTACTGGGGTTCGCCAAGGGAATAGCAGCTGCTGTGTTTCCTTCCAGTTCTGCAGGTCTCGGGAGTTGAGGCCGGGTAGCAGACGAGGTGGGCACGGTGTGTCCGGAGGGCTTGTGGAGTCTGGTGTGGCTGTGTTGGGGAGCGGCTCGGTGCCCAGTGACTGAGGTTATTTGGGGCTGATATTCAGAAGTATGGGTGGCGCGGATAACGTTTGGGACAATGTGTGAGGAAGGCCCGGTGGAGTATTTGATGGTGGCGTTGGCAGTGGTGAGTAACGGTTTTCAGGCTGCTAGGCCGGCGTCCGCAGTGGAGCAGAGGGTGGCGGCTGTGGCTGTCTTGTTAAGGATTAGATGTGGAGAGATGTTTTCGCAGGATCTTAGGGCGCGGCAGGCCTTGAAGGGTTTGGTCGTAAGGGTGTGAGGGAGCGGGATACAAGGGCCGTCTCCGTTGTTTTGTGGCAGGGTTTGGTGAGTGGTTTGTGGCGGCTATGTTCATCTGAGCACGAGCGGGTTTTTGTTTCCCTTGTCCAAAACGGTTTGTGTTAGCCTTTTTGGGGGCTTTGAGATTGTGGGGTTGGTCAGCCCATCTACGGTCAAGAGCGGAGGTTGGATGTTGGAGGATGTGTCCGAGGTGGTGCAGTGGGTTGAGCGCCGGCTTTGACGCTCACCGAATTAGATTAGGCGGGTGGTGAAGGTTGGTGTTGTTATACGCGGTCCCGGGTGCGGAATTATGTTGTGAGGGCGCCCAGGCTCATTATTGTGTCGCGTTTGTTAAGGTACCATTTTGTGGCAGTGCTGCAGACTTGATTGCAGGTGGCGGGGGTGGGCGCCCGGAATACTATGGGTCGTATTCCTTCTGGATTGGGCTGCCACGGAGGCCCCTCGGTGGGCTCAGAAAAGGGGTTGTGAGAAGTATTGGGAGGTGGGAGTCCTCTTGTTTCGGTATTACGTTTGGCCTCAGTTGTTATCGGGTTAAGGCAATGGGGGCATTTGAGTCTTTTGGGAGTGGAATGGGTTGGCGTAACAGGTTGGTGTTATCTGTGGGTTTATAACCCCTGGGTTTTTGTGGTGAGGGTGTGCCTCATTTGGATATTTGGGCATTCGTTGGTTCTCGGGGCCTCGACGGTCTGAGGCTCGCCTGAATGTTGCCAGTTGGGTCTGGACGGGTCGATGGTACTGGTCCAGTAAATTGGAGGCAGCGATTTGGTATCTCGAGAAGTTATTTATGAATGTTTTAAAAAAAAAAAAAAAATTGTTGGTTGTTGCATTGTGTAAGACATACCTGAGCTTAATCGTGGGGTAGTTTTGATAGTGTGACCAGGTTGGAATGGCGTGTGGCTCGTGCGATAGGCAGTATCAATCGAGCCTTATTGGGGGGGCGGCGCCAAAAGTTGGTGGCGCTGAACTGGTGGTTTTGGGGATGCGATGGGGGTGCATCTTCACGTGCTTGGTGCTGTTTTGTGGACGCTGGGATTGCGTGGAGGTGTGGTACAAGCTTTTGGTGTGTGGCGGGTCCAGGCCACGTAAGGAGTCACGTGCCCTGTCCTGTGGCGGGGGGTAGGTCTGGTCCAGAGGCGGTTGAAGGCAATGGTAACTGGACAGAGAGACACCATCTTGGTATGGTGGCTCCAGGTTCCGGGATGTTGCAGGCACGGGGTTCTGCAAAGTTGGGGGGTTAATCCGTAGGTGATTAATACCTCATCTCTGGGTCGGTGTGTTGCGGCCAGGGATACTGGGGTGAGAAGTGGTTCCTGGACTGGGCCTACTCAGGGTTGTATATTTACTGTATTGGTTACTGTGTTACCTATTGTTATTTGTTGGGGTCGCCCGTTGGACGGCGCCCCCTTGTGTTAGTATGTAAATAATAGGTAATAAAGGCTGCTGTGGCCAATTTTAAACCAAGTCACATGCAGTTCGTGTATTATTTACAGATGGTATTGGTGGGTAACACACATACAGCACGACTGGAGAATCCTTCCTCAATGGTCAAGAAAGCCATGGAACCCATAGGGTGGAGGGGCGACATGACTAGAGGGAAGGGAAGGAGTGAAGGGGTTAATGGAAACAGGAATGGTTTGTTTATAAGGCAGAGTAAAGGGATTGGTGGGTAGGAGGAGTTCCCTGGAGGAAGAGGTGGGACAGTTGAGGGGTGTAAGTAAAGGACTTTGACTTACCCCCTCTCTCTTGACTTCCGGATATGGAACGATCCCCGCCCACCCTCCCTTGTGTTTAATGCCGAGGGGAATTTGGTCTGGGTTGTTTCTTTGTCACAGCAGCGGGGGGTAGGTCTGGTCCAGAGGCGGTTGAAGGCAATGGTAACTGGACAGAGAGACACCATCTTGGTATGGTGGCTCCAGGTTCCGGGATGTTGCAGGCACGGGGTTCTGCAAAGTTGGGGGGTTAATCCGTAGGTGATTAATACCTCATCTCTGGGTCGGTGTGTTGCGGCCAGGGATACTGGGGTGAGAAGTGGTTCCTGGACTGGGCCTACTCAGGGTTGTATATTTACTGTATTGGTTACTGTGTTACCTATTGTTATTTGTTGGGGTCGCCCGTTGGACGGCGCCCCCTTGTGTTAGTATGTAAATAATAGGTAATAAAGGCTGCTGTGGCCAATTTTAAACCAAGTCACATGCAGTTCGTGTATTATTTACAGATGGTATTGGTGGGTAACACACATACAGCACGACTGGAGAATCCTTCCTCAATGGTCATGCTTTCAACTTAATGTCTTTACATTACCTCATATCCAAAACATATTGTATGAATATTGTGATGCCTTGCGTGCCAGCTTTATCTCCTTTTCTATACATCTTATTTCCCCTATCCTCTGGGCAACTTTATATGTATATATGTGCATATATATGGCATTCCCAGCCTGTAAGGCTGTCTCTAAACAAACGCCCATCACCATGGTTCTTCCTATGCCTGCCTTTCTAACCGCTCAGTGTGCACTCTCCACCCATGATGGGGCCGTCCCTGCACTAACCTCCATCCTCACATGGCCACTGCACATGCGCAGCAGAGGCTGTGCGATGACGTCCAGCCTTCCCCTGCTCCTAAACGCCTGCGCAGTATTGACTATGGCCCATGTGCTCCATGGTTAGTGCTGCACACACGTGGAGCAACACACACTCCAGCTGGTCCGGACCTAGCAATTCCCCCTAAACACGCAGGTAAAAAGCGTTCTTTAATCATTCTATTGACATACAAAGGAGGATGTTATGTGAATTTTACACCACTTTTCCCTGACGAAGCCTTCTGGCGATACGCGTGGGGTAACACCCCGGGCTCGCTCTCTCCCCCCCTCCCTCTTGGAGCTGGTCTTTGAATTACATGGGTATACCTTGAAATTTTTGCCATTATGGTGTATGTGTGGGATGCAGCTCATGTTGTAATAATCTTTACTTAGCTATCTTATATGTACTTTCTGATTATCTGCTATTATTGTAATTATCATAGCTGCACCCTTAGACTATACTAGGCAACCCAGGCTCCTGCTTTCTCTATACAATGTTCTAGTGCAGTCATGGCGAACCTTTCACAGGCCGAGTGCCCAAACTGTAGCCCTAAATCCATTTTTTTCCCGAAGTGCCAACCAATCCTATTATATAAAGAATTGATTGTAACCTTACCTTTGCCGTCTTCTCCTCAGCAGGGGGCATCATGCTCATGCAAAAAATTGCAGCATATTAGAGATTTTAGCCTGGAATGCAATCAGATGTCACCCTGTAATCCACATCTACATTTCAAAGTCTGAACATCTTGAAATCCCATAAAGACGTACGAGTTGCTCCCCTCCTCTTTCATTGTGTAGTTCTGTCCCCCTTCCTGGGCCACTTCTTGGTAAACATGTCCCCCATCCTGATATATATTTCCTACATTCTGGTATATTTGTCCCCATCATGGCCCCGTCCTGACAAATATACCCCATCTCAGCCTATTCCCCATCCTGGTAAATGTACCCTATCCTGGTAAATGTACCCCATCCTGGTAAATATACCCCAATATTGTAAATGTACCCCATCATTGTAAATGTATCCCATCCTGGCATGTTCCCCCATGCTGTCAAATGACCCCATCCTGGTAAATGTACCTCATCCAGGCATGTTCCCTTATCCTGGTAAATGTCCCCTTTCCTGGTAAATGTACCCCATCCTGATAAATGTCACCCTTCCTGCTAAATGTTCCTCACCCTGGCATGTTCATGTTCCCCCTATCCTGGCATCTTTTCCCCCATTCTGGTAAATGTATCCCCCATACTGGTAAATGTACCCCTTCCTGGCATGTACCCCATCCTTGCATGTTTCCCCCATCCTTGCAGTCTTGTTTCCCCCCATCCCTGCAGTCATGTTTCCCCCATCCTTGCAGCCATGTTTCCCCCCATCCTTGCAGTCATGTTTCCCCCCATCCTTGCAGTCATGTTTCCCCCCATCCTTGCAGTCATGTTTCCCCCCATCCTTGCAGTCATGTTTCCCCCCATCCTTGCAGTCATGTTTCCCCCCATCCTTGCAGTCATGTTTCCCCCCATCCTTGCAGTCTTGTTTCCCCCCATCCCTGCAGTCTTGTTTCCCCCATCCTTGCAGCCATGTTTCCCCCATCTTTGCACGTTTCTCTCCATCTTTGCACGTTTCCCCCATCCTTGCAGCCATGTTTGCCCCGTGCTCTGTATGCCCCGTGCTCTCCATGTTTTCCCCGTGCTCTGTATGCCCCGTGCTCTCCATGTTTGCCCCGTGCTCTCCATGTTTGCCCCGTGCTGTTTGCCCCGTGCTATTTGCCCCGTGCTATTTGCCCCGTGCTGTTTGCCCCGTGCTGTTTGCCCCGTGCTGTTTGCCCCGTGCTGTATGCCCCGTGCTCTGTATGCCCCGTGCTCTGTATGCCCCGTGCTGTATGCCCCGTGCTCTGTATGCCCCGTGCTCTGTATGCCCCGTGCGCTCTCTGTATGCCCCGTGCGCTCTCTGTATGCCCCGTGCGCTCTCTGTATGCCCCGTGCGCTCTCTGTTTGCCCTGTGCTCTGTATGCCCCGTGCTCTGTATGCCCCGTGCGCTCTCTGTTTGCCCTGTGCTCTGTATGCCCCGTGCTCTGTCTGTTTGCCCCGTGCTCTGTCTGTTTGCCCCGTGCTCTGTCTGTTTGCCCCGTGCTCTGTCTGTTTGCCCCGTGCTCTGTCTGTTTGCCCCGTGCTCTGTCTGTTTGCCCCGTGCTCTGTCTGTTTGACCCGTGCTCTGTTTGTATGCCCCGTGCTCTGTTTGTATGCTCCGTGCTCTGTTTGTATTCTCCGTGCTCTGTTTGTATGCCCCGTGCTCTGTTTGTATGCCCCGTGCTCTGGCTGTTTGCCCCGTGCTCTGGCTGTTTGCCCCGTGCTCTGGCTGTTTGCCCCGTGCTCTGGCTGTTTGCCCCGTGCTCTGGCTGTTTGCCCCGTGCTCTGGCTGTTTGCCCCGTGCTCTGTCTGTTTGACCCGTGCTCTGTTTGTATGCCCCGTGCTCTGTTTGTATGCCCCGTGCTCTGTTTGTATGCCCCGTGCTCTGTTTGTATGCCCCGTGCTCTGTTTGTATGCCCCGTGCTCTTTTTGTATGCCCCGTGCTCTGTCTGTTTGACCCGTGCTCTGTTTGTTTGCCCCGTGCTCTGTTTGTATGCCCCGTGCTCTGGCTGTTTGCCCCGTGCTGTGGCTGTTTGCCCCGTGCTCTGGCTGTTTGCCCCCTGCTGTCTGTTTGCCCCGTGCTGTCTGTTTGCCCCGTGCTGTCTGTTTGCCCCGTGCTGTCTGTTTGCCCCGTGCTGTCTGTTTATATGCCCCGTGCTGTCTGTTTATATGCCCCGTGCTCCCATGTTTGTCCCGTGCTCCCATGTTTGTCCCGTGCTCCCATGTTTGTCCCGTGCTCCCTTTTTTGTCCCGTGCTCCCTTTTTTGTCCCGTGCTCCCTTTTTTGTCCCGTGCTCCCATGTTTGTCCCGTGCTCTGGTTCCCCCGTGCTCCCATGTTTCCCCCGTGCTCCCATGTTTCCCCCGTGCTCCCATGTTTTCCCCGTGCTCCCATGTTTTCCCCAATGCTCCCATGTTTCCCCCGTGCTGGCACTGTCCCCCACACCTTGGCACAGCCGCACACAGCTTAAAAAAAAAAAACTCACCTTCTAGCAGCAGCTCCACCGCGCGGCCACAAGACGCCGGCGCCACCTACTGAGTGACGCTCCTCCGTCTCCTAGGCAACAGGCCTGCGGCCCAGGAGAGGAGGCGTGTCAGAGATGTCTCCTCTGCTAAACACCACGTTGAACTGCCGGCGTGATCATATCGGCAGTTCAACGGGGCTCAGTGTGGTGACAGCGCGCATGCCAACACAAAGGGCTCTGCGTGCCCAGTGTGGCACGCGTGCCATAGGTTCGCCATCACTGTTCTAGTGCATGGACCCAGACCTTTGGGCATCTAATTATTGTGTGCACTTTGTGACTTGTTATACCTTGTGGGATTGAGACATCCCGGTGTGGATTTATACATGTTTTTAATTGTTTTTAAAATTGTTGAATTCTAATAAAAACTCCCTTATTATGCATTAGGTGTGCTGCCATTTATATGCAGTGGCTTTTCTTCTCTTCCCTATTGTGTGTTTTACTTTATGTGGCAGCACCCTTTGTTGACTAAATATATTTCTCTGACGCCTCATTGGGGGACACAGGACCATGGGTGTTATGCTGCCTATCCATAGGAGGAAACTAAGTAGATGCAAAAGCATAGCTCCTCCTCTGCAGTATACACCCCCTGGCTGGGCCAGGCAGCCTCAGTTTTAGCTTAGTGTCTGTAGGAGGCACTTCCTTTCAAGGTTTGTTATTTTTTGAGGGCAACGGTTTCCTTTTGGGACTGATCTCCCACTACCATCAATGGGCGGGAACGTGGAGTGTCGCCTCCACGTACCCCCTCCTGCGACACTGGATCCTGGGCTGAACGACGGGTTCCACAGACACCGATTTTCCAAAGCCCAGGGTAGAGGCCTGTGCCCCTATAGCCCAATTCCTCAGCCCCTCTTTGCAGGCTCTGAGTTGAAGATGGCACTAATTCCTCAGCCCCTCTTTGCAGGCTCTGAGTTGAATATGACACCGACACAGCAAGCTGGCTCTGCTATTTTCACTGCCTGGAAAGCAGTTTTTTAAGGTGAGATCCCCCTGACTGGTTTCCCAGACAAAGGGAGAAAAGACGCTGCAGTGAAGGCTCCCAGGACATTTACAGTATTTATTATGTGCAAGGAGGAGAGCCCCAAGGATCCTGTACACACAGTGTTAACTTTTCTCTAGCTTGCTGGCTGGAGGAGAGGGAAGTCCCTCGCTGTTTGCAGAAAGTCCTGCAGATAATTTCCCGGTGGCAGGGGAAGGGCCCAGGGCTCAAGGACTCACGCTGGGTTTTTTTCTCTAGCAGAAAAGCCGGCTGATAACCACCAGTGACAAGCTGTGTGCTGACTGGAGGGAGAGGGAGGAAAACTGTCAGAAGCTCCCTTCCCGCCGTTTTTTACTACCCACAGCAGGGGGGCACACTGACTTCATCTTCCCGCTCTTTTAGCGCTAAGCCCGCCCCCCCACGGCCGCAATAAGCCCTGCCCCCCCAGGAAAGCGTGCGAAGATCTCCATAGAGCTTAATCCTTCCTGAGGGCCATCGGCTGATTCTGGTGAGGTGCTTGCTTCACTTGTAGCTCTGCTGACCATTGCTCCCCCTCCTGGCATACTCCTATTAGGAACATGCAGAATTCTAAGTGCACTAAGAGTGCTAAGGCCCACATAGTCTATTATTCAGCCTGCACTGCCTGCCACGCTGAGCTACTACATAAACACATCTCTTCTCTCTGTGAGTCCTGTGCCCCTATAGCCCCCCAAGACCCCCCTGCCACCACCGCCGCAACCATCAGCCCAGAGCCTAGGGCTCCCAGCCCACCGGAATGGACACAGTTTCTGTCCCAATCCATGGAAAAACTGTCACAGAACCTGGTGCTGGCTATGCAATGTCATCCTCCACACCCTTCTGGGTCCCTGGACGGAACGCAGCCTGAGGATACCCCTATGGAGGATCCTTCTAAGGTAATCCAGGCACATGCTTCACCGATTGCAGGGATCAGGAAAATAGCACATGGCCGGTTGTCTCCAGCTGGCTCTCCCTCGGGAGCACACAGGGCGGGCTCTCCCACACGCTCCACGGCTTCTGAAGAGCTGGAGGAGGGAGAATGCTGTTTATACCAAGAGAATTCCTTGGTTTCAGCCTCCCCAGATGATCAAACTGCAATAGACTCCCTTATAGCAGCAATCAACCAAACTCTGCATGTGGAGGATCCCCCATCCACTACCACTGACCATGCGATCTCCTTTAACCTCATAACGACGGCCGTACGACTTAAAGCGGCGGCAAAACAGGGTACTTATTCTGTTCCGAAAAAACCCTGTAGCGCCCCCCAGCGACTGAAAACCTCGGGGGTTTCAGCTACCGGGAGTAGCTAAGACCCCCCAGATTATGAATCGGGGTGTTTTTTTTGGACCCCGATAATGTGATGGCCGGTATACACCGTATACCGACTGTCACATAAAAAAAAAAGAAATGGCTGGTAAAACTGATTTCTTTTTCATTTGACATGAGCAAACATGTCAGATGAGAAAGAAATATAAACCCCTAGTGCCCCCAAGGCCCCCGGTACCGGAGAGTTCCCCCCCACCCCTACCCCCCCTCTGGAACAGTCAAAATGGCGCCGAAGCGCACAGAAAACTGCCGCCGCCGCCGGCTCTGCATTCATTTCCCTCCGATCTGAAGTGATCAAACATTTCAGATCGCAGGGAAATGTCCTCCCCCTGACCCCTCCACCGGTACACCGGCGATCTCTGGTCCCCCGGAGCACCCTCCGGTTCTCTAGAGCCACCCCCCCTTCCCCCTCCGGAGCGTGCAAGATGGCGGCGCGCAGCGCACAGTAGCGTGCGGCCGCGTTCATCCTGCTCTTTCTGCCGCATGTGACACGTCACATGCGACAGAAAGTTGTCCCCAGGTCCCGCTAGGTCTCCCGCCGTCCCCCCGCGTCCGCCCCGGTCTTCCCAGTTACTTGGCTGCTGCTCCGTCCCCGCGATCACGCTGTCTCCTTCTTGAAAGCTGGCGGCGCATGCGCAGACAGCGGCTGTCAGCTGGATCCCTGCAAGCAGGGACGCTGACCTCGCTGCTGTACTGTGGACCGGGGGAGAGTGAGTGCAGTAATCTGCATCTACACTCCTCACATGGAGAGCCTGCTGTTCTAGAAAATGGGGGGTACGTTCTGTGAGCGTGCCCCTCATATTCTGGAATGAGTTTACTGCAGGTCACTCTGCCCTAGGTTGGACCAGGGCAGTGTGAGTGCAGTATTCACAGATTACTGCACCCACACTGCTCATGGAGAGCTTGCTCTTCCAGAAAATGGGGGATACGTTCCCTGAACGTGCCAACATATTCTAGAAGGTCCAGAGTCGGCGTGGGACCTCTAAAATGGATTACAGCGACCGGAATTTGTTTATTTTCAATAAATTGGTGAAAGAGGAATGTTTCGGGGAGTGTTTTTTCAAATATTTTTTTTTTTGTCTTTATTTTTTTCTATTACTGACTGGGTTTGTGATGTCGAGTATCTGTTCAGATGCCGTGACATCACTAACCCCAGGGCTTGATGCCAGGTGACATTACAGCTGGTATCAACCCCGTATATTACCCCGTTTGCCACCGCACCAGGGCGCGGGATGAGCTGGGGCGAAGCGCCAGGATTGGCGCATCTAATGGATGCGCCACTTCTGGGGCGGCTGCGGCCTGCTCTTTTTAGGCTGGGAAGAGTCCAAACACCATGGCTCTTCCCACCCTTTGAATACCAGGCCCCAGCTGTCCGCTTCACCTTGGCTGGTGATCTAATTTTTGTGGGGACCCCACGTTTTTTGTTTTTTTTTAAAAAAACGCCTGGGGAGCCCTCCAAATTGATCACCAGCCAAGGTGAAGCTGCCAGCTATGGTTTGCAGGCTACAGCTGTCTGCTTTACCCTAGCTGGCTATCAAAAATAGAGGGGACCCCACGTCGTTTATTTTAATTATTAATTTTTTGGGGGGCTAAATACAAGGCTAGGCACCCTTTAGTGCCACATGAAAGGCACTAAAGGGCGCCAGCTTAGAATATGCAGGGGGTGGGACGTTATATATGTTTGACATCTATCCATTCATCCTTTGTAGCATTTTAGGCTGTGTGCCCACGATCAGGGTTTGCAACGTTTTGGGCGCAGAGTGTTTTCCCTGCGTCCATTACGCTGCGTTGTGCAGTAGAAGCACAGTGGAAGGAATTTTAGAAATCTCATGTCCACTGTGCTTCTTTTCTCCGCAGCATAAACTGACCTGTGGTGCAGCTTCCCGAGCCTCAGTATGTCAATTTATGCTGCGGAGATGAGTGTTCTCTGCAGGTAGCATAGAGCTCCACAGCGGCCTGAACCCAAATAGTGGGCATAGGCAGCTGCGTTCTCCCGTGGACAACACTCACATCTCTGCAGGAAGGCTGACACTGTATACTAGACGCCGTGTCACTGGATCATGCCCACATAGCCTAAAAGTGAGACATTTGTTGCTACAGCAACATTTTTGTGAAGTACCTGTGGATTCAAAATGCTTACTATACTCCTGAATAAAATCCAGTTTCCAAAATGGGGTCACTTGTGGGGGGTTTCTGCTGTATAGGTACCCAAGGGGCCCTGCAAATGTGACATGGTGCCCGCAATTTATTTCAACTTTTCCAGAATTCAAATGGTGCTCCTTCCATTCCAAGCCCTCCCATTTATCCAAACAGAGGTTTTTGGCCACATGTGGGGTATCCCTGTGCTCATAAGACATTGGATAACAACCTGTTGGGTCCACGGTTTGTTGTTGCCTCTTGAAAAAGTAAGAAATTTGATGCTGAAGCAACATTTTTGTGAAAAAAATGAAAATTTTCAATATGGCAACCTAAGCTTATCAAATTCTGTAAAGTACTCTTGGATTCAAACTGCTCAATATACACATAGATAAAAGCCTTGAGGTGTCTTGTTTTCAGAATAGGGTCATTTGTGGGGGACCTCCACTGTTTAGGCACCTCAGGGGCTCTCCAAATGCAACATAGCGTCCGCTAATGATTCCAGCCAATTTTGCAGTCAAATGGCGCTCCTTCCCTCCCGAGCCCTGCCATGCGCCCAAACAGTTGATTTCTGTGGAGACACGGGGCTCAGTGGGTGCTCTTGTCCACTAAAACCCGCCGCCTTTAGAAAGATAGCGTGGCTCAGGGCTCATCTCAACTGAACGCCGGCCTCCTTAACCGTGGGCGTAACACTACTCAGACAACACAGGGTGAGGGAACCACAATAATTAGACTTTATTGGATCCCCAAACAATTAATGGCACATATCACATAACCAGCAAAACACACAAATGTAACAGGCAACAGAGTCTCACCCTTCCGCTGGCTCACCAGGGATTTAGAATGTCCATGCCTCAGAGGTTACAGGGTTATTTACTCAAATCCAGCAGCACCCTGCTTTTGGCGGGCACCCCCCGAGAAAAGAATAATGCCAGATTTAGGAAGCTGGCTGAGGTCTGCAAAGTCTGTTCCAGGTGACTGAACTGTCCCAACCTGAGTGTCCTCCTTAGGTAGTCCTGGTATGATGTTACAATCCTGGCAGCCGGAGTCGAAATCCCTAGGCTGTGGATATGGTCTCCAACCGGATCCGGAGTCCCTAGATTGAAGACATAAGATATCCTGATATCTAGTCAGCTCCAAAGAGCTTAGACTGGATCCATCAGCATCCATCAACCTTCATCCACCCTGGTGGCTTAAAGAAGTCCCTTTTATAGCCATAACTTTCCCTTAGGATACACTTCGTCCTCATCGATTGGGTGGACAAGATTGCTTCTCCCATTGGATGAATTTCAAGCTGCATGGATAATGTTCATTTAAATGATGTGCATAGAAAGACTCAGTATACAGTTAGGTCCAGAAATATTTGGACAGTGACACAATTTTCGCGAGTTGGGCTCTGCATGCCACCACATTGGATTTGAAATGAAACCTCTACAACAGAATTCAAGTGCAGATTGTAACGTTTAATTTGAAGGTTTGAACAAAAATATCTGATAGAAATTGTAGGAATTGTACACATTTCTTTACAAACACTCCACATTTTAGGAGGTCAAAAGTAATTGGACAAATAAACCAAACCCAAACAAAATATTTTTATTTTCAATATTTTGTTGCGAATCCTTTGGAGGCAATCACTGCCTTAAGTCTGGAACCCATGGACATCACCAAACGCTGGGTTTCCTCCTTCTTAATGCTTTGCCAGGCCTTTACAGCCTCAGCCTTCAGGTCTTGCTTGTTTGTGGGTCTTTCCGTCTTAAGTCTGGATTTGAGCAAGTGAAATGCATGCTCAATTGGGTTAAGATCTGGTGATTGACTTGGCCATTGCAGAATGTTCCACTTTTTTGCACTCATGAACTCCTGGGTAGCTTTGGCTGTATGCTTGGGGTCATTGTCCATCTGTACCATGAAGCGCCGTCCGATCAACTTTGCGGCATTTGGCTGAATCTGGGCTGAAAGTATATCCCGGTACACTTCAGAATTCATCCGGCTACTCTTGTCTGCTGTTATGTCATCAATAAACACAAGTGACCCAGTGCCATTGAAAGCCATGCATGCCCATGCCATCACGTTGCCTCCACCATCTTTTACAGAGGATGTGGTGTGCCTTGGATCATGTGCTGTTCCCTTTCTTCTCCAAACTTTTTTCTTCCCATCATTCTAGTACAGGTTGATCTTTGTCTCATCTGTCCATAGAATACTTTTCCAGAACTGAGCTGGCTTCATGAGGTGTTTTTCAGCAAATTTAACTCTGGCCTGTCTATTTTTGGAATTGATGAATGGTTTGCATCTAGATGTGAACCCTTTGTATTTACTTTCATGGAGTCTTCTCTTTACTGTTGACTTAGAGACAGATACACCTACTTCACTGAGAGTGTTCTGGACTTCAGTTGATGTTGTGAAGTATGCGGCGATCATCCACCACTGTTGTCATCCGTGGACGACCAGGCCTTTTTGAGTTCCCAAGCTCGCCAGTCAATTCCTTTTTTCTCAGAATGTACCCGACTGTTGATTTTGCTACTACAAGCATGTCTGCTATCTCTCTGATGGATTTTTTTCTTTTTTTTCAGCCTCAGGATGTTCTGCTTCACCTCAATTGAGAGTTCCTTAGACCGCATGTTGTCTGGTCACAGAAACAGCTTCCAAATGCAAAACCACACACTTGTAATCAACCCCAGACCTGTTAACTACTTCATTAATTACAGGTTAACGAGGGAGACGCCTTCAGAGTTAATTGCAGCCCTTAGAGTTCCTTGTCCAATTACTTTTGGTCCCTTGAAAAAGAGGAGGCTATGCATTACAGAGCTATGATTCCTAAACCCTTTCTCCGATTTGGATGTGAAAACTCTTATATTGCAGCTGGGAGTGTGCATTTTCAGCCCATATTATATATAGAATTGTATTTCTGAACATGTTTTTGTAAACAGCTAAAATAACAAAACTTGTGTCACTGTCCAAATATTTCTGGCCCTGACTGTATCTACATGGAGTCGGCAAGTCACCGACTAGACAATGGCTACTAAGGTAATTACATTATCAATACACAACTACAATACAATGGTTACTGGAAAAGTCTGGAGAACAATAGTTAAGCAAACATGACTTAGCACACATAAGAACAATAGTCTGGCTGAATGTTAAGAAACTTTAACCCATGAGAGTCCACGTCGTCACATTCATCCCCCTTCTTAATATTAGCCAGACATGATAGGCTTCCGATCATCCTTCTCCTCTTGACGGCATTGTCCTTTTTAATGGTGAGGTCAGCAACAGAGGCTTGCATCTATACACCTCCCCCTGATTACCTCCCCCAAGTTGAGCAGCCATATTGTGGACAAGCACTAAGGTGGGGTCCATGAGTTGGGCCTGCACAAATCTCCCACTATCAATCCTGCCCCAGTCAATAGCCACAGTGTGGTTAGGCTTACTCACGGTTCTTGGCTCAGAAGTGGATGATGGAGACCGGGAATGCAAACTATCCCTGGAAAAGATGTTAGAAAGATCCACATCAGGGTCCTGCTTGGCTTGGAGGTGGGTGATGGCTTCTTCAAACTGACTGGATAGTCCTTGTCCTAGGTCATTCTCCAAAATGACTGGTGTGAGCAGGTAATTCACAAGCCCCACTTTCACTTCCCTTTGAGTGGTATCCGAAACAACAGGCTTGGTGGGGCCATCTATGAACCCCACTTCAACTTCCTCCTAGCTAGTCCCCGAAACAACAGGTGTGGGGAGGCAATCCATAAACTCCAAATGGACCTCTTCCTGGTCAGACCCCAAAGTAACTGGTGTGGGGACGGTGTCCATAAGCTCCACATCAGCCTTGCTCTGATTAGTCTCCACAATGACAGGTGTGGGGAGGCTGTTCACAAGTCTCACATCAACCTCTCCCTGGTCCTTTCCCGAAATAACTGGTGTGGGGACAGTGTCCATAAGCTCCACATCAGCCTTGCTCTGGTCAGTCTCCACAATGTCAGGTATGGGGAGGCTGTTCACAATCCCCACATCGATCACTTCCTGGATGGTCCCCAAAATACCAGGTGTGGGGAGGCTATCCACAAGCTCCACCTCGACCTCTCCCTGGTCGGTTTTTAGGTCCAACTGCACACATGCCAGAGGGACGTCTGAGCGCTGGCCCTCAGCCAGGGAGATGGATAATTGGGAATCTGGTACAGGGCCTTCTGGAGAAACAATAACTGGGCTTACCAGAGTGATGGAAGATCCAATGTCTCGAAGTCCCTGAGTCTGTATATTACCGACCTTGACCGTCTGGATGTGGGGATGGAGGTTGGCTGGTGTACGGTGTCCGGCCTGCCGTAGGGTGTGGACTGGATAAACCACTTCCTCGGCTATTGGTGTTTCTTGGGAGTAGCATTCCTCAGGTCTCGTTGGTTCATCTCGGCATATGTTGACTGGTTGGAGTGGCAGACGGGCTCCAAGCATGCGGCCTCGGTTTTGGAGACAATCTTTATATGTCCATTGCGCCCACATGTATAACAGCGCCATAGATTGGGCGAGTCACAGGCCCTGTTTGTAGTCCTTTGTTTTGGCGCAGCTTCTGCTGGGTAGCGGGACCATCCTACTCGACCAGCTGGTGTTACCAGTACTGCAGCTGGAATCCCATAAACATATTCCAGAACATAAGCCCTCTCTTCTCTTGAGGATCTAGGCCCCAATGCATCCAACAACGCTGTGGCTTGGGCCATTTTGGACAAAGTTGATTCCCAATTATCACTAGATCCATGATGTGGCACATAGTTTAAATCCACTGGGTCAATATCGGCGGGATCCTCATCGTCCTCTGCATCATTCTGGGCATCCCAACGGACTAATTTCTGGATCAAGGCTGACCGAGTCTCAGCGTTCCAGTAGATAATCTTTCGCCTCTGGCACAGATCCTGTAGCATCCATTTACTGCAGCGGTCGTAACTCCTCTCTTGTCCTTGTCCCATGGCTAAGCTGGTGGGGCTGGACATGGCAGTGTCCGAAACCTGAATGCCTCCACTATGGCCTGCTGGGTATGCTTATGTGCCTCCCTGGTTGTTGAGCCCTGGACGGTGTCCGAAAACACCAGTCCGCTGCAGCTCCCCTGGGTAAACCAGGCTGAGTAGTATCCCACTGCTGCCACCAATTGTGGAGACACAGGGCTCAGTGGGTGCTCTTGTCCACTAAAACCCGCCGCCTTTAAAAAGATAGCGTGGCTCTGGGCTCATCCCAACCGAATGCCGGCCTCCTTAACCGTGGGCGTAACACTACTCAGACAACACAGGGTGAGGGAACCACAATAATTAGACTTTATTGGATCCCCAAACAATTAACGGCACATAACACACAACCAGCAAAACACACAAGTGTAACATGCAACAGAGTCTCACCCTTCCGCTGGCTCACCAGGGATTTAGAATGTCCATGCCTCAGAGGTTCCAGGGCTATTTACTCAAATCCAGCAGCACCCCGCTTTTGGCGGGCACCCACCGAGAAAAGAATAATGCCAGATTTAGGAAGCTGGCTGAGGTCTGCAAAGTCTGTTCCAGGTGACTGAACTGTCCCAACCTGAGTGTCCTCCTTAGGTAGTCCTGGTATGATGTTACAATCCTGGCAGCCGGAGTCGAAATCCCTAGGCTGTGGATATGGTCTCCAACCGGATCCGGAGTCCCTAGATTGAAGACATAAGATATCCTGATATCTAGTCAGCTCCAAAGAGCTTAGACTGGATCCATCAGCATCCATCAACCTTCATCCACCCTGGTGGCTTAAAGAAGTCCCTTTTATAGCCATAACTTTCCCTTAGGGTACACTTCGTCCTCATCGATTGGGTGGACAAGATTGCTTCTCCCATTGGATGAATTTCAAGCTGCATGGATAATGTTCATTTAAATGATGTGCATAGAAAGACTCAGTATATCTACATGGAGTCGGCAAGTCACCGACTAGACAATGGCTACTAAGGTAATTACATTATCAATACACAACTACAATACAATGATTACTGGAAGAGACTGGAGATACAATAGCTAAGCAAACATGACTTAGCACACATAAGAACAATAGTCTGGCTGAATGTTAAGAAACTTTAACCCATGAGAGTCCATGTCGTCACAATTTCCACCACATATAAGGAATCGCCAAACTCAGGAGAAATTGCACAATAAATGTTGTGCTGAATTTTTTCCTTTTACTCTTGTAAAAAAAAAGCTACCTGGTTGAAGTAACAATTTTGTGGTAAAAATGTATTTTTTTATTTTCCCAGCTTAACATTATAAACTTCTGTGAAGCACCAGGGGGTTCAGGGTACTCACCAAAGTTCTAGATAAATTCCTTGAGGGGCCTAGTTTCCAAAATGGGGTCACCTGTGCGGGGTTTCTGCTGTTTAGGTACCTTAGGGGACCTCCAAATGCGACATGGTGCCCGCAATCTTTTTCAGCCAAATTTCCTTTCCAAAATTCAAATATTGTTCCTTCCGTTCCAAGCCCTCCCATTTGTCCAAACAAAGGTTTCAGACCACATGTGAGGTATCACCGGACTCATAAAAAAGTGGGTAACAAACCTTGAGGTCAAATTTTTGGAATTATCTCTTGAGAAAGTGAAAAAATTGATGCTAAAGCAACATTTTTGAGAAAATTATTAAAATTTTCAATATGACAACGTAACGTTAACAAAATCTATGAAGTACCTGTGGATCCAAAATGCTCACTATACCCCTAGATAGAAGCCTTGAAGGGTCAACTTCTTGGATGTGGTTTTGTGTTCTTTGGGGGGTGCAGTTTTTAGAATGGTGTCACTTTTGGTTATTTTCTGTCATCTAGGCCTATTGAAGTCACTTCAAATGTAATGTGGTCCCTAAAAAAATGGTTTTGTAAATTTTGATGTAAAAATGAGAAATCGCTGATAAACTTTGAACTCTTCTAACTTCCTAACAAAAAAAAAATTTGTTTCCAAAATTGTGCTTATGTAAAGTAGACATGTGGGAAATGTTATTGATTAACTATTTTGTGTCACAGAAATCTCTGGTTTAACGGGATAAAAATTCAAAAGTTGAAAATTGCTAAATTTTCTAAATTTTTTGCCAAAATTCAATTTTTTTCATAAATAAACGCAAAAAATATTGTCCTAAATTTGGTACTAACATGAAGTCCAATATGTGACGAAAAAACAATCTCAGGATCACCGGGATCCGTTGAAGCGTTGCAGAGTTATAACCTCATGAAGTGACACTGGTCAGAATTGCAAAATTTGGTCTGGTCATTAAGGTGAAAATTAGCTCCGTCACTAAGGGGTTAAGAGGGCAAGGAAACCCCAAAAGGTTTTTCGCTGATAACCCAGAGTTTCAGGATATCCTCACAAAGCAAAGGGAGAAGCCTGACAGGCGCTTCGGTAACCGAAAACTCATGGAGTCCCGGTACCCTTTTGCCTCACCTGCCCCTAAGGGCTGAGCTGATCCGCCCTCGGTTGCTCCCCCCCTGTCTCCCGCTTTGCCACAAAGACGCTCAGACAGACAAGTGGAGCACCTCGCCCGCTCTTCTTTGGAGGCCGCGGGTTCCTCCCTCTCGCCCTCCTTTGCCTCTGTGTGGGTCGCAAAGGCGATTTCGGTCTGGGCAGAATCCCTTAACATTTCGCTTGAGGAATCCCAGTTCCCTCATACCTTCACAGAGGTAACAGCTCAAAATTGCCGCTGCGGCGGAGTACCTCATGCAGGTCTCCATGGACGCTGCTACCTGCGCAGCATTTGCCGCCTCAAATACCATAGCCATCCGTAGAGCTCTCTGGCTCTGACAATGGCGAGCGGACTCTGCCTCCAAGAAGTCTCTCACGGGCCTTCCCTTTTTTCCAGACCGATTGTTTGGTGAACGTCTGGACAAGCTCATTTCTGGCGCCACGGGAGGAAAGAGTACCTCCCTCCCCCACCTGAAGTCCAGGACGACCTTCACCAGACGTCCATAGTCCCCGTTCCGCTCCTTCGGAACTCATTGGTTGATCGACATCCCGTGCTGTCCTCGCCGCCAGCCGCGGACTACGCAGGGACCGACCTTCTTAGCTCTGCCCGAAACCCACTTCATCATTGCAGCCTAGACCGAAACAGTCCAGGACTAGGGAGACTCGTCCACGACGTTTTCTCCCCTCATGACTCCTTCGGCGCCCCAGAAGACACACTCATTGTAGGAGGTCGACTGCAGTTTTTTTCAACACATCTGGGCTGCCGCCTCAGACGACAAATGGGTGCGAGACCTTGTGTCTTCCGGTTACCAGGTCCCGACCCCCGAGTCGGTTCTTTCTCTCAAACCCCCAAACCCCCTAAAGTCTCGAAAACGATGCGAAGCTTTTTTCTCAGCAATCCACTCGCTCCAAACAGCAGGAGTGATAATACCTGTCCCAGACGACGAGAAGTTCAGGGGTTTTTATTCCAACTTCTTTGTGGTCCCCAAAAAGGATGGGTCAGTTCGACCCATCCTGGACCTCAAACACCTGAACAAACATATGCACGTACGGAGATTCAGAATGGAGTAGCTAAGGTCCATTATTGCATCCATGGTTGAAGGGGAATTCCTCGCCTTAGACATCAAGGACGCGTACCTGCACATACCCATCGCCCCAGATCACTAAAAGTTCCTCCGCTTCGCAGTTCAGGACTCCCACTTTCAATTCATAGCTCTACCCTTCGGCCTTGCCACCGCACCAAGGGTCTTCACCGAAGTCATGGCGGCCGCCATGAGCGTCCTTCACGCCAGGGGAGTAGTCGTTCTCCCTTACTTGGACGACTTCCTCATCAAGGTCCCCTCCTTCCGCGACTGCTCAACCAGTGTACAGATCACTGTGGACATCCTATCCCGCTTAGGGTGGCTAGTGAATCTAGACAAATCATCCCCGATGCCATCACGATCCTTCACCTTCCTGGGCATGTCCCTGGACACCCGTCGGGGCTTGATCTATCTCCCCCTGGACAAGGCGATTGCTCTTCAACGAGCGGTATGCTGCCTTCTACGTCCTTCGTCTCGCTCCAATCGATTCAGCATGAAGGTGCTCGGCAGGATGGTGGCGGCTATGGAAGCAGTACCCTTTGCTCAACTGCACCTCCGCCCACTGCAGCTAGCTCTTCTAGCGGCCTGGGACAAGAGCCCCTTCTCCCCGGACAGACATCTTCACCTGACGCCTTCAGTCAGGTACGCACTCTGCTGATGGCTTCGATCCTCATCCCTATCGAAGGGGAGATCTTTTCTGCCAGCGAACTGGCTGGTCCTGACCACGGACGCCAGCCTTTTAGGCTGGGGAGCAGTGTACCAGCACCACACTGCTCAAGGACGTTGGACGCCCCAGGAGTCTTCCCTAACCATAAACATCCTGGAAATCTGCGCGATCTTCCTCGCGCTCAGGGCATTCTGCCCTCTGCTAGCGGGTCATCAGATTCGAGTCCAATCGGACAATGCGACAGCTGTAGCCTACATCAATCGTCAAGGGGTACACCTGCTGCAAGGCAGCTTATTTCGAGGCCCACAGGATCCTCAGCTAGGCCGAATCGGCAGGGTCAGTGATATCAGCGGTACACATACCGGGAGTAGAGAACTGGGCAGCAGACTTCTAAGTCACCAAGGCCTGGCTGCCAGAGTGTGGTCTATCCACCCAGAAGTGTTCCTATACATCTGCACTCGCTGGGGTACACCAGACGTGGATCTAATGGCCTCAAGGTTGAACGCAAAGGTACCCGCGTTCATAGCCAGGTCACGCAATACGCAGTCCATCGGCGCGAATGCTCTAGTCTGCTCCTGGCTCAACTTCCGCCTGCCTTACATATTTCCACCCCTGTTACTCTGCTGTTGCGGGTAATCAGGCAAATCAAGGTAGAGGGAGTCTCGATGATACTGAAAGCACCAGTCCGGCCCAGGCGCGCCTGGTACGCCGAATTAGAACAAATGCTCGTAGACGTACCGTGGCGCCTTCCAGACATCCCAGACTTGCTGACACAAGGGCCCATTTCCCATCAGAACTCCAGAGCCCTGAAGCTGATGGCATGGCCATTGAGACCTAGGTATTAACAAGAGCAGGATTCTCCCCCGCGGTTATCTCCACGATGATCAGCGCCCGAAAGCCTGCTTCATCCCGCATTTACCACCGTACGTGGAAAATCTTCCTTTCATGGTGCAGGGAAACTAACGTCTAGCCTCTGTCTCTGGCCATCCCCAGAATTCTCGGTTTTCTGCAGGTTGGCTCTCAGTTCCCTTAGAGGGCAGGTCTCAGCGCTCACAATCTTCTACCAATGCCGACTGGCTCACAAAACGCAGGTCAAGACCTTCCTCCAGGGCGTTTCCCATCTAGTTCCCCCGTACAAATGGCCGCTGGAACCATGGGACCTCAATCTCGTTCTGGACGGTCTCCAGAGGTCCCCCTTTGAACCTCTCAAGGAATCCTCCCTTGTTTTTTTCTGTCCTGGAAGGTAACTTTCCTTGTGGCAATTACATCCATCAGACGGGTTTCGAAGCTAGCAGCACTCTCTTGCCGCGAGCCTTTTCTGATTTTTTTCACCAGGACAAGGTGGTTCTGCGCCCCCTTCCGGATTTTCTTCCAAAGGTTCCTATCCTGTTTCATTTGAACGAGGACGTTGTTCTGCCTTCCTTTTGTCCACACCCAGTTCATAGGGTGGAAAGGTCTCTGCATTCGTTAGACCTCGTCAGAGCTCTTAGATATTACGTATCCAGGACAGCCCCCTTTAGGAAAACGGACTATTGTTCGTCATTCCTGAGGGGCCTAAGAAGGGACAGGCAATTTTTAAAGGCGACTCTGGCTCGCTGGATTCGCTCTGTGATCCAGGAGGTCTACCGCTTGCAACTCAAGCCCATTCCTAGTGGGCTATGGGCTCATTCCACGCGAACAGTTGGCGCTTCGTGGGCCATTCGGCATCAGGCTTCAGTGGAACAGGTGTGTAAGGCTGTGACCTGGTCTAGCCTACATATGTTTTCAAAGCAATTCAGCTGAGGCAAATCTGGGTAGGACAATTCTGCAAACGGCAGTGGAGCACCTTCTCTCAGTAGGTGCTCCAGGCTGTCTGGGACTGGTTCCTAGTCCTTGGGTTGCGTTGTCTTGCTTTTATTTTTCCCATCCATGGACTGCTTTAGGATGTCCCATGGTCCTCTGTCCCCCAATGAGGCGTCAGAGAAAAACAAATTTTTGTGTACTCACCGTAAAATTGTTTTCTCTTAGCCATCATTGGGGGACACAGCACCTACCCTGTTGACCTGTTGGGCCTTGGTTCTCTCAGTACCTTATTTGGTTATGACTGTTTTTTTCTCATGTTCCTCTGTTGAGGTAAGTTTTTACTGGCTTTTTCTCCTACTGCTTGTGTACTAAAACTGAGCTTGCCTGGCCTGGTCAGGGGTTGTATACTGCAGAGGAGGAGCTATGCTTTTGCATCTACTTAGTGTCCTCCTATGGATAGGCAGCATAACACCCATGGTCCTGTGTCCCCCAATGATGGCTAAGAGAAAACGATTTTACGGTGAGTACACAAAAATCCGTTTATTGCGGTGCACCCTACCCTTTTTCAGATAGCTAGGGTAAAGCAGACTGCTGTAGGCTGAAAACCACAGCTGGCAGCTTTACCGTGGTTGGGGATCCAATGTGGAGGTCACCTCAGGCTCTTTTTATAATTATTTTTATAAATAATAATAATTACAAAAAAAAAGTAGGGTCCCCCCAAATTGGTTCACCAGCCAAGGTAAAGCGGACAGCTGTGGTCTGGTGTTCTCAGGGTGGGAAGGTCCATAGTTATTGGCCCTTCACAGGCTAAAAATAGCAGGCCGCAGGTGCCCCAGAAGTGGGGCATCCACTAGATGCGCCAATCCTGGCCCTTCACCCCAAATCATCCCGTGCCCTGGTGCGGTGGCAAACGAGGTAATAAATGGGATTGATACTAGCTGTAAGGTCACATGACATCAAGCCCAGCAGTTTGTGATGTCATGGCGTCTATCAGATACCCGACATCACAAACTGTCAGTACTAACAAAAAAATAGACAAAAAAAAATTTTGTTGAAAAAACACTTCCCAAAACATTCCCTCTTTCACCAATTTATTGTAAGGAAAAAAAAATAAAGGGGTCCCACGATGACTCTGGACCATCTAGAATATGGGGGGACACGCTCAGGGAACGTATCCCCCATTTTCTAGCAGTGCAGACCCTCCATGTGAGGTTTGTGGGTGCAATGAATCTGCACCCACTCTCCCCGGGTCCACAGCAGCAGAGTCCATGTTGTAACTGTTGCTACCAAAGCTGCAATGCCCTGCTCATGAGGTAAGGGCATGCCTAATCAGGAGAACTATACTACATTTCCAAATATTGGTATTTGCTGATATTATTGCTATTCCACCTACTATATATTGGGGATAGGATCTTGGAGATGGAATACCCCTTTAAGTCCAGTTATCCAGCTGAATGAATACTAAACAACTGAGCTCGCTATTTAGATGTGTTTTCTTGTGGCATATAGCGGACTGTCATGTTTGGTAGTCGTTCAGCAGGGCAACTATAAAATAAAATACCTCCATTTGGAAATGTAATATAGCTCTCCTGATCAACTATGTTCCTTACCTCATGAGCAGGGCATTGCAGTTGCTTACAGATGCATGGTTACCACCACTCACTACCACCACTCACTGTGTCTGTCTGAACACAGGAAGCTGAGCTGACAGCCGCTCTGTGCATGCGGCAGCGTCTATTGTGAAGGAGGGGGCTGCGGGGGATCAACATTGCACAGGTACTGTGGGACACCGGGGAACACCTGTGGGGTTATAGGGTGTGACCTGGCAGGGCCTGGGGAAGAGTTTTCTGTCGCATGTGTCATGGCACATGCAACAGAAATCAGAGGAGTAGGGTGAATGCGGCTGCTGTGCGGCTGCTGTGCGCGCGGCCATCTTGGATTTACTGGGGGGGGTCGGGGGGGCACTTCTGCGACACCGGGGGACCGGAAAGGACCGGGGAGGAGATTTATCCCCCATCTGAGATGTTTGTTAATGCCAGATGGGAGATAAATCATTTTTTACCGGCGCTATCATTTACTGTAACGTGATCATCGGTAAGGGTGTATACCGGTGATCACGTGAGCGGGGACCAGAAAATCTGGCCTGAATCATGATCTCCAGGGTCTCAGCTACCCACTGAAACCCCGGAGATTTTCTGACGCTGGAGGACGCTATTCACTTATTTCTGCCTGCTGTTTATAAATGGCAGATCAGAATAAGGCTACATTCACACGACCGATCCGTTTTTGCGGTCCGCAAAAAAAGGTCCATTTTTTTCACGGGTGCATCCGTGTGGCATCCTTTTCCGTTCCGTATACGGTCCATATGTCATCCGTGTGCCTTCCATTTTTTTGTGTACTGCAAAAAACTTGAAGGAGGGAAAATACATAAATTTACCCAGGATCCATAGCTTCAACCTACATGAGGCGGTCACATGTTCACTCCAGTGCCATTTTCTACTGCTTTTCACAGCGTAGAGCGCTCTGGTGATTTTCTTGTGCTTGTGCACTTCATATCAGTCTTTTCTGTCATTATAATGGCAGAAAGACATATCATGTCCCACTCTCCTGCATTTTGTAATTTTCCACCCTTTGGTGCCTTTCATGTGGCACTAAGGGGTGCTTAGCTTTGTATTTAGCCAAAAAAAAATTAAAAAAATGACGTGGGGTTCCCCCTATTTTTGTAGCAAGCTAGGGTAAAGCGGACGGCTGCAGCCTGCAGACCACAGCTGGCAACCTCACCTTGGCTGGTAATCCAAAACTGAGGGTACACCACGCTGTTATTTTAAATTAAATAATTAAAAAAAAAACGTGGGGGTCCCCACAAAATTGGATCACCAGCCAAGGTAAATCGGACAGCTGGGGTCTAATATTCTCAGACTAGGGAGGTCCATGGTTATTGGACTGGCCGCCTGCAGGAGATCGGGAAGACGACCGGTGGAACCGTAAGGGACTGGGACATGGTAGTGGCCCGCTGGAACCGAACTGGGGAGCCAACTGGATACCGGAGCACCAGGCAGGGTACTCAGACCCCGAACTAGTCCAGAAGCCACTGGATCTTAGTCAAATTAGCTGATTTCGGTCTGGACCTCAGGGTCCTTTCCCACCTGAGTCCCGTTTGAAGGCAACATCCCATCCCAACCAGTACGGATAAGCACCACCGCCAAGAGCCAGAGATCCAAGGGGCCAGCGTCTGAGGGCAAACGGGCTCCTTCGGCGTACAAGTCAGGGAGCGGACTACCATTGCTTAGGCATAGGAGTCAAAAGTCACAACACAGAGGTGCAGGAGAAAGGCGGATATTACCAACCTTATTAGGACAACACGCAACCGAATGAGGGCACCGATCATCACCGAACTTGGTTTACCAGTGGCTCTTGTGTGGTTTATCATCATGAGTACAACAGTGCCATCACCGCACCACACCGCAACACTCCGCCCTGCACCCCCCGGCCCTCGCCAACCGGGCCCCGGGACCAACATCCCCTACCCACGGAGGGGTCAACACCTACAGTGCCTACAAGTAGTATTTAACCCCCTGCAGATTTAGCAGGTTTGATAAGATGCAAATAAGTTTGAGCCTTCAAACTTCAAATAAGAGCAGGATTTATTAACAGATGCATAAATCTTACAAACCAACAAGTTATGTTGCTCACATAAATTTTAATAAATTTTCAACATAAAAGTGTGGGTCAATTATTATTCAACCCCTAGGTTTAATATTTTGTGGAATAACCCTTGTTTGCAATAACAGCTAATAATCGTCTTTTATAAGACCTGATCAGGCCGGCACAGGTCTCTGGAGTTATCTTGGCCCAATCCTCCATGCAGATCTTCTCCAAGTTATCTAGGTTCTTTGGGTGTCTCATGTGGACTTTAATCTTGAGCTCCTTCCACAAGTTTTCAATTGGGTTAAGGTCAGGAGACTGACTAGGCCACTGCAACACCTTGATTTTTTCCCTCATGAACCAGGCCTTGTTTTTCTTGGCTGTGTGCTTTGGGTCGTTGTCTTGTTGGAAGATGAAATGACGACCCATCTTAAGATCCTTGATGGAGGAGCGGAGGTTCTTGGCCAAAATCTCCAGGTAGGCCGAGCTATCCATGATCCCATGGATGCGGACCAGATGGCCAGGCCCCTTGGCTGAGAAACAGCCCCACAGCATGATGCTGCCACCACCATGCTTGACTGTAGGGATGGTATTCTTGGGGTCATATGCAGTGCCATCCAGTCTCCAAACGTCACGTGTGTGGTTGGCACCAAAGATCTCGATCTAGGTCACATCATTATTATTATTATTATTGTTTATTTATAGAGCACCATTGATTCCATGGTGCTGTACATGAGGGGGTTACATACAGAATACATGTACACGTTACAATAGACAGACTAGCACAGGGGGAAGAGGGCCCTGCCCTTGCGGGCTTACATCCTAAAGGATTTTGGGGAGGAGACAGTAGGTGGGGTGTAGGTGGGGCGGCAGCTCCGCACGGTGGTGGGGCGGCAGCTCCGCACGGTGGTGGGGTGGCAGCTCCGCACGGTGGTGGGGCGGCAGCTCCGCACGGTGGTGGGGCGGCAGCTCCGCACGGTGGTGGGGCGGCAGCTCCGCACGGTGGTGGGGCGGCAGCTCCGCACGGTGGTGGGGCGGCAGTTCCGCACGGTGGTGGGGCGGCAGCTCCGCACGGTGGTGGGGCGGCAGCTCCGCACGGTGGTGGGGCGGCAGCTCCGCACGGGGGTGGGGCGGCAGCTCCGCACGGTGGTGGGGCGGCAGCTCCGCACGGGGGTGAAGCAGTGAGGTCATTGAAGGTTATAGGCATTTCTGAACAGATGAGTCTTTAGGTTCCGTTTGAAGCTTGCGAGTGTAGTAGATAGTCTGACGTGTTGAGGCAGTGAGTTCCAGGAGACTGGGGATGCTCGGGAGAAGTCTTGGAGTCGGTTGCATGAGGAGCGAATGAGAGAGGAGGATAGAAGGAGATCTTGGGAGGACCGGAGGTTACGTTTTGGAGTGTAGCGAGAGATTAGTTCAGAGATATATGGAGGAGACAGATTATGGATAGCTTTGTAGGTCAGTGTTAGTAATTTGAATTGGATACGGTACCAGAGAACCTTGAACCAGTCTGTCTCAGAGTCCTCCAAGTGATCATGAGAAAACTGTAGAGGAGCCTTGACATGACGCTTTGAAAGTAAAGGTACCTTACGGGCTCGTCTGGAACGGAGACCATTGCGGTGGAGTACGTTACTTATGGTATTGACTGAAACCAATGTCCCCACTGCCATGAGATCTTCCCAGAGTTCCTTCTTTGTTGTCCTTGGGTTAGCCTTGACTCTTCGGACAAGCCTGGCCATGGCACGGGAGGAAACTTTCAAAGGCTGTCCAGGCCGTGGAAGGCTAACAGTAGTTCCATAAGCCTTCCACTTCCGGATGATGCTCCCAACAGTGGAGACAGGTAGGCCCAACTCCTTGGAAAGGGTTTTGTACCCCTTGCCAGCCTTGTAACCCTCCACGATCTTGTCTCTGATGGCCTTGGAATGCTCCTTTGTCTTTCCCATGTTGACCATGTATGAGTGCTGTTCACAAGTTTGGGGAGGGTCTTAATTAGTCGGAAAAGGCTGGAAAAAGAGATAATTAATCCAAACATGTGAAGCTCATTGTTCTTTGTGCCTGAAATACTTCTTAATACTTTAGGGGAACCAAACAGAATTCTGGTGGTTTGAGGGGTTGAATAATAAATGACCCTCTGAATAAACTTTTCACAATTTATAAAAAAAAAAAAAAAGAAATAACATTCTTTTTTGCTGCATTTCACACTTCCAGGCTGATCTACAGTCCAAATGTCACAATGCCAAGTTAATTCCGAATGTGTAAACCTGCTAAATCTGCAGGGGGTTGAATACTACTTGTAGGCACTGTAGCTGCACCACTACACCACTCCCGGGAGCCCCCTTTACCTTCACCGCAGCGGTGGTGTCCACAATCACCACGACCCGTGGGTGGCGTCACGAACTTTACCAATACCGCGGCTTCGGCCATGAACCGTCCACCACACCACCCCTACCCGTAGCACCAGCAAGACCCCCCCTTTTCGGAGCGACGTGACCCCCGGTCCAGAGGCGCTCGAGCCACTGACAATCCGAGCCCAGATCTGAGCGGCTCGGCAGTCAGCCGAGCCCCCAGGGCGGTACACATTGACTCTCCTGGCGTCATGAACAGGATTGAGCCAGTCCACTTACCAGTGGAAGTGTGCCTTGAAGTCCCATTCAGCGGCATCCCGCTGAGAAATATGAAGATCCGCCATCTTTGGGCGCAAAGTTTCTCGCCTCAGCCTTCTTCCCTGAGAGAAGGGGCGCAAAAGTGAAGCCCTGCCCCATGGGAACAGAGCGGCGCTGCAAAAAGCAAAGAGAGTGCCCCAAAAAGACCAAGAGGGGGGCAGGTGAAAATCCTGCCTCATGTGACTGAGAGGATAAAGGGCAGGGACTCCAGGACTCTGCCACTCGTCTGATTCCTGGAACTACAAGGTGCAGCAACATGTCCGCCCCGTCAGACAGGCCCGCGAACCCGGAGCCCGCGCCCGGGACCGCCGCGTGGCTGAAGTCCGAGATCACCCGATTGAGCGACTACCACCGAGCCCAAGTGCGTCTCCTGATGGAATAGTGGACGGCCGAGGTGGAGGACCTGGCTGCGGCCGCACGGACGTACGAGACGGAGGCCTTCTTAGCGGAGCTGGTAGGTGACCCACGCCCTATGTCCCCGAGGGACCGGCCGCTGCGGCTGAGAGACCCGGTCTACCTCTAGCCCCTATATGGCCTTCTCCGTCGCCCGCGCGGGACGACCCCCGGGATCCCGCCGCCGACCACACAGAAGCAGAGAGCGGTGGCTCAGGGCCCGACACGGAGCCAGTTTTGGAGGATGAGGAGGTCTCCGGTGTAGTCGAGATGGAGGCCACATATAGGAAACGGGTACCGGATTGCCCTCTCCCGCTGCGCTTGCTGCGTACTGGAGATGTTTGAGGGTGAGGCTGAGTGCACTTAGGAGGATGACGACCCTCGCCCCATGCCGGAGCACTCCACAGAGGAAGATTAAGGTAGCGGATTCCCGTTGCCACAAGTACCGTCCCCGTTGGGACCCAACTGCCCGTTGGGACTTTTGTTGCCCCCTTTGTTTTACATGAGCATTAATGAACATGGCTGAGAACTAGCAAGCCACCCAAAAACTTTTTGGCTTGTAAATAGTGCCCTATACTGCCCTTCCCATTACTGTCGGTCTCCGGAGAGGCTGGTTGGAGGGAGGACCCGCAGCAGAGCAGGCTGGGGTCCAGGTCACCACCGAAACCGGTGACCATCCTCCGGGTCAGGGGTCCCCTGGACGTGGGGCCTCTAAGTGACTTCCGGGTGCGAAGCACCGTACCCGTTCCCGCTTGGGTGGCCTGGATCAGTTCCCGTTTCTGGACTGGGGAAAAGGGGTGCTGCCCGTTTCTTAGGGGCAGCATCAAGCTCTAGGTTGCTTGGGTGGGAAAGCGGAAGGACATGGACTCATTCCCAATGGTATTAAAAATGTTGCATAACGTTTAAGCAAATGCCTCCCGTAAGAGAGGATTCAAACAAATGTAAAAAAGTTAGTATGCTTGTACGTTTCCCATTTTCTTTTACAATTTTTCAGAGAAAATAAACCGGTATTGGTTAGGCAGCCCGCGGACGGTCTGCATTAAATCAAGGGTGAATGTGATGCCCTGGACTATCTAGTGGTCACAGGTAGTCCCACACACCACACCCCACCTAATAAGGTAATAGCAGCCGCACATTGAAACCCTGAGACGCCCCTCCCAGGTCCTAAAGTTCACACCTGATGGAGCGGGGTCAGGCAGTTGGCCATGCCCACCGATGAGTTCAGATGGCCTGGGGCGGGAACACAAACAGTTGTTGTTGACAGTGGTAGTTGACAGTTGACAGTGAAGGAGTGGAGTGAGGAGAAAATTGGGAACTGTCAGGGACCTGGGTAGGAGCTGGGGCTGAATAGGATCCGCCTGTCAGTACAGGGCTGAATAGGTTCCTATTCAGCCCCATACTGACAGGGTGGGCAGCTGGAGTCTCCTTTGACACAGGACAGGAGGACTATCTAATCATCTTTTTCAACTCCTCAAAGGGATCTGTTTGCAGGACACTAAAAACTAGAAGGTGACCTGGAATTGGTGAATTTTCACAGTGTGGTAACATTCCCTGATGAACCCCAAATAAAGTGGGGGAAACGTGTAATAACCTGCAGGTAACGGGATACGCAAGGACTGCACGGAACCACGGGGGTTAATCAATGCAAATTTAATAACATATTGCACAACACAGGTGGAGGAATAGTGCGGGAAAGGAGGGAGAGAAAAGCGGGAATGTGCACAGCAGTAGATATAATGTAATATACATACAACCACTCTGAATAGCTTGTCAAGGGTGGGAAGCCTCAGATTGTACTCCCAAAAGCAAAACACAAAAATCCTTATTAAGCAAAAAAAAACGCAGGGTCCTTGTTACCTTACTTGCATAACACAGTGCAGAGTCTTTTCCTATCTGTCCCTAACTAAAAATAGTGTGCACACTTAAATGCAGGTTTCAGCGTGGGGTACCTCGTCACCGTTGGGGCCTGTAGTCTTTGTCCCGTCTCTGTAATTTGCCCGTGCTGTCTGGCACCTCGCTCCACATCCAGCCTTTCTTGGATCTGTGTCTTGGGGAGATGTCACGCAACACTCAGGTACTTGGACTTTGTTCAGCAGGGCAGAATGCGGCCTTGCCTTCTTCAGCACGTCCGAACACACACACCTCAGTATAAACAGGTACGAAACAACACTAGCTCCTCCTCACATCCTGTTCAGGACTGTACTAAGAAAATCAAGCAGCAGGGGTTTGTGCCCGCTGTTCTTTGTTTTGACAGCAGGTGGCAGCATAACAAGGAAAAGTTCACAGTCTTCTAACCTATACATGTAAATGTTAACAGGTCTTACATTTCCCCCCCTCTTTAACCTCGGCCGTCCCGGCCGATACTCTCCTGAGGCGCTCTGCACAGGGGCACACGGTGGCAACTCCTGCCCTGCTTCACAACCTGTTGCTTGGGAGCCAATGTCTTAAAACAGGATCCAGTGACAGAACACACAAATTCATCTGCCAAGTACCGATCAGGGGGAATACCAGCATTAGCCCGCTCAGTCCGGCGTGGTACTACGGCTAAGTCACCAGACGTCGGCGCCGTATCAGGGAGTACAGTATTCTCGTCCCCATCTCTGGCGATTGGTGACTCCTGCTCTGCAGGGGTGGCACCTGTGTCTTGAACGGATGGGGGCGTGGATCTCTCCCAGTCTGCTGGGTTGGTCGGGGCCCGCCACCATTCTTCATCGTCAGAGCCCTCTTCGAGGGTAACAGGAACGGGCATGGGCACCATCTCCGAGGTACTTTGTCTGGTCCTGTCTTCTGAATAGCAGGGCCTCAGCATATTGCGATGCAGGATGAGGGTGCTGCCTCTTTGCTCGCCCCTCACTTCGTATACTGATCTGTGGGGCGAGATTCTTCTGATCACAATGTAAGGCTCTCTTTTGCAGCGCTCGCTCAACTTGTATCTCGGGTGCTTCTCTGCAACTAGTACTCGGTCCCCTGGCAAGAACGGGGTTTCACACACAGGTTTCCGCTGTGGATGTGTCTTTTCTTGCAGCCGCTTGGTGACAATTCGATGGATAGTCTCCAGCCGTTGACGGTGACAGTCAACCCAGGAACCCACACTCTGACCTTCACTGATTTCGGGGGGAGCTAGGCTCAGCTCTTCAATGCCTCTTCCGGCTCTTCCAAACAGTAGCACGTACGGGGTGTACCCAGTGGTGGAGTGGACACGATTGTTGTACGCCCACACGAGTTCTGCGAGATAGCCGGGCCAGTGATTCTTACGATCATCCTCTAACGTGCGTAGCATTTGTAGGAGGGTCCGGTTAAATCTCTCGCAGGCTCCGTTGCCCTGTGGATGATAAGGCGTAGTCCTTGACTTCTGCATTCCGTAAATCCTTTGCAGCTCTCTCATGACACCGCCCTGAAAACAAGCCCCTTGGTCGGAATGTATTCTTTTGGGGCAGCCGTACACCCGGATAAAGTCATCACTGATGGCTCGAGCAGCTGATTCAGCCGTCTGATCTCTGGTGGGCGTCACCACCGCAAATTTGGAGAAGTGATCTGTCATCACAAGGCAGAACTGATAGCCCCGGTGGGAGTGACCAATCTTCAGATAATCGATCATGAGTACTTCCAATGGCTCTTTGGTTGCAATAGTCTGTACTGGTGCTCGCTGTGGGGGAGCTTTACTTAACTCACAGGAACGGCACAGTTTACAGGCCTTCTCTACTGCCCGAAGCATCTGAGGACAGTATACTATTCTTTGCAACCACTGGTAAGTCTTGTCCGGTCCGAAATTGGCTCCCTTCTCATGCGCCTCTCGGGCCAATAGTACTGCCATCTTCTGGGGTATCACTACTTGCCACCGTACTTCCAACTCTGTAGCTAGGTGCACCTTCCGATACAGCATCCCTTCCTGCACCGACAGCTTATCCCACAGGCTGAGAATCTGGAGGGCCACGTGCGACAGCGTGGCCCGTATTTCCTTTCTAGGCTTGCGCTGCTGGATCACCCACTCTTTCACTTGAAGCAGTTCTGGGTCAGATGACTGGATTTTCACCCATTCCTCTCTGGTTTGGCCAAGCAGGCGTGATGTCGTGCCCGATGTAATTTCCAGCATACGAGCCTCTACCACTTGAGCGGTGAATTTACTGAAGTCCGGAATTTCGTCTTCCTCCAACTGTTCATCTCTCTCCCCCACTGGGGCTTCGGTGGTAACACGAGAAAGGGCATCCGCATTCTGATTTTCATGCTTGGAGCGGTACTGCACATGATAATTGTATCTGGAGAGTCGTGCCAGCCACCTCTGTTCCATTGCTCCCAGTTTGGCGGTGGAGATGTGAGCCAGGGGATTATTATCCGTATAGACTTCAATTTGGGCTCCCGTGAGATATTCCGAGAACCTTTCGGTTATTGCCCATACTAGTGCCAGTAACTCCAACCGAAAGGAACTGTAATTCTCGGGGTTGCGCTCGGCTTCCCGTAACGTCTGACTTCCATATGCAATCACCCGTTCAGTACCATTCTGTACCTGGGCCAGTACTGCACCCAGGCCGTAGAGGCTTGCGTCTGTATACAACCGAAAAGGGAGGTTATAGTCTGCATAGGCAAGCACAGGGGCGCTAACCAAGGCCTCTTTCAATCGGTGTAAGGCTTCTGCTTGTCTTGGTCCCCAGCAAATTTTCTGTGCTTTTGGTCCTTTCGCAGTCCCTCGGAGCAATTCGTGCAAAGGTTCTGCCTCCTTCGCGAAATCTTTGATAAAGCGACGGTAATATCCGGCTAGCCCCAGGAAAGCTCGAACCTCATGCACTGTGCTGGGTGTGGGCCATTGTAGCACTGCTCTCACTTTCCCATCGGAGGGCTGTACGCTGGCTTCCGACACCTTGTGTCCGAGATATTCAATCTCTTCCTGAAAGATCTGGCATTTTTTTGGTTTCAGTTTAAGCCCATGGGCCCGTAACCGCTGAAACACTTGACCCAGGTTTTCTAGATGTTTTTCGAAGGTTGCAGAATACACTACTATGTCATCCAGGTAAATCAACGTGGCATCGAAGTTCATGTCTCCAAGGCAACTTTCCATGAGGCGCTGAAAAGTTCCTGGGGCATTATTTAGTCCAAACGGCATGCGATTGAACTCGAAGAGTCCCATGGGTACAATAAATGCGGTCTTGGCCTTGTCTTTCTCTGCCACAGGGACCTGCCAATATCCGCTGGCCAGATCAAGGGAGGAGAAGTAACGTGCCTTTCCCAGCGCCGACAGGGACTCCTCTATCCGGGGCAGAGGGTAGGAATCACGAACCGTGCATCCATTAAGCTTGCGGTAGTCAACACAGAAGCGGGTAGACCCATCCTTTTTCTTGACCAGCACGATTGGGGCAGCCCATGGACTCTGACTTTCTCTTACCACCCCGCTCTTCAGCATCTGCGCCAAGAGCTCTTTTACCTCTTGGTAGTACTTTGGGGGTATTTGTCTGTACCTTTCCCTGATCGGTGGGGCATCTCCAGTGGGTATTTCGTGCTGAATCTTGTCAGTACAGCCAAAATCTTCTGCGTGACGGGAGAACGTGGCTTGATTCTCCCAAATAAAGTCTTCTATGGCTTGGGCTTGCTCCGAAGCGAAGGGGCTCAGGTCCACTCCCATCTGCCCTAAGATGACGCGACTGTTCCACTGATCAGTGGGTTTCTCTTTTCTTTCCATAGAAACAGCCCAAGTCCAGGCTTCCCCTGCCATGGGCTGCAATTCAATCGATTCTGCGGTCGCCACCTCTTCAGGCGCCAGGTAGACATGGGCCAGAACAACTCCCGAGGTCAAGGTGTAGGCCTGTTCACCGGTGTTCACGCAACGGAAAGGGACTCTTCCATTTCTTACTGTTGCTAAAGTGCGAGCCACCAATGGTTCATCTCCGTTCTCTTCACCACGGTGAGGCTCCACCAACACCTCCATCCCCTCGAGTGTACGGTGGGCTCCAACTGGCAAGGTGAGGACTGTCTCACGATTTGGAGGTAGAGTAATTGTTGTCTGTCTTGGGACTCGAACCCTCCCCACCGGGTAGCGGCTCCCACCATTCCTCCACAGTCCTCGGGCACGGATAAGGTGTTGGAAGACCTTTTGGGCGGGCCTATTAGCAACTGTCGTCTTCCAGTAATCACAGCCCCCCTTGTTGAAGAGCAACTGGTCTAATTATTTCAGGACGTTCATACCCACGATAGCCGGCACCTCTCTGTCGTACCGGCCCTCCGTTAACACAATCCCTTTTTTGCCTACGTTCTGGCCACATGCACGTATGTTCATCCACACGACCCCTACAACCGGAATGGGAAGATTGTTTGCAGCCCTCAGTTTGATATGTGCCCCTTTGTCAATGGATACAGTTTGTCCAAAATGTTGGTAGAAGAACTGTTCTGGCATGGTGGTCACTTGGGACCCAGTATCCATCAAGCATCTTACTTCTTTCCCTTCAAATTAGGCCATGATCGTCGGCGTGCTGGCTGCTATATATTCAGGGCGTTGGTTTTCTCTAAGCTCAGTTGGTCTCCCCGCCATGTGCCCATCCATGGAGGGAGGCACTAGTTTAACGGCGGTCTTTCTTGAGACGTCTTCCTCTCCGGACAGTGTCGGAATAATTCGTTCTGATTTCCACAGTTCCAACACTGGTAGTCTCCAGCGGGTCTCGATCGTCTCTGCTCGATCTGTCCCCTCTCTTCTTGATAGGTATGCGTGCGGGTATTTGGCCGCGGCGCTGTCGTTCTTACTTCTGACGCCGGGGCTTGCATATTCTTCAGCAACTCTTGTAGAGCAGTAACCGTCTCTTGTAACTGATCGACTTTAGCCTCAAGTTGTCTCGGTTCTCGGTTTTTCTCACCCAGGACTATCTTATGCATACAAACTTCTCCCCAGGCGTTCTGCGGGTCGCAATTTTCAGTTTGTGCGCGGGAGACTGCTTCTTCCAATATTTCCTGGAAAGTTAGTTTTTTTTCTACCCTGAGCCGTTCACGGAGGGCACCTTTGATCTTGGGGTTATGTAACCCACGGAGGAATTGATCTCGTAGGGTACGGTCAGCATAACTGGGGGTTTGTGCTAGCTCTGGCTCTGCTGTAAGCATTTGTCTCAATATTCTCTGGAGTGCATTTGCATACTGTGGCAGACCTTCTTCTTCACCCTGCAGCCTGTAGAACAGTTGCGCCTGTAAATCTACTGCTTCTGGTTTCCCGCCATACACTCTCTCAAGAATCTTCACCACCTGCTCTAACGTCTTTCGTTCACTCTCAGGGCGCAATAAAATAGTCTCTTGAGCATGGCCTTCAAGGGCAATCAACAGTATCTCCCCTTGATTTTCTGCAGTCACTCCTGCTACTCTCAACATGCCCCTCACTCTCTGCGCCCAGTCATGGAGAGGTACATTGCTGCCAGTAAATTTTGGTATATGGGTCAGCATAGCCCCCAGGGACAGCTGCCTTGCTGGTATTCCCCCATCAGGTTGTATTAGAACACCTCCATCAGCGACACCCCCATCAGCGACACCCCCCTGTCCGTCCATGGTTCCGTACCAGCCTGCGTATCCTGCCAACTACGCCAAATGTAATAACCTGCAGGTAACGGGATACGCAAGGACTGCACGGAACCACGGGGGTTAATCAATGCAAATTTAATAACATATTGCACAGCACAGGTGGAGGAATAGTGCGGGAAAGGAGGGAGAGAAAAGCGGGAATGTGCACAGCAGTAGATATAATGTAATATACATACAACCACTCTGAATAGCTTGTCAAGGGTGGGAAGCCTCAGATTGTACTCCCAAAAGCAAAACACAAAAATCCTTATTAAGCAAAAAAAACCGCAGGGTCCTTGTTACCTTACTTGCATAACACAGTGCAGAGTCTTTTCCTATCTGTCCCTAACTAAAAATAGTGTGCACACTTAACTGCAGGTTTCAGCGTGGGGTACCTCATCACCGTTGGGGCCCGTATTCCACCGGCAGACACCTCTAAAGTTCAGTCTTTGTCCCGTCTCTGTAATTTGCCCGTGCTGTCTGGCACCTCGCTCCACATCCAGCCTTTCTTGGATCTGTGTCTTGGGGAGATGTCACGCAACACTCAGGTACTTGGACTTTGTTCAGCAGGGCAGAATGCGGCCTTGCCTTCTTCAGCACGTCCGAACACACACTTCTCTGCATAAAACAGCTACCAAAAAAAACTAGTTCCTCTGCACATCCTGTTCAGGACTGTACCAAGTAAATCAAGCAGCAGGGGTTTGTGCCCGCTGTTCTTTGTTTTGACAGCAGGTGGCAGCATAACAAGGAAAAGTTCACAGTCTTCTAACCTATATATGTAAATGTTAACAGGTCTTACAAACGCGTCAGGATTCTTCTGGGCGTTTACTCTCCAGCAAGATAAGTTTTACCTAACTGGGACTTTATTAAGTACGGGTCCATGAATAATTTGTTGGTTTATTGCACTGAGTAGCAGTTCTAAAAAACTACTTGTAGAACCCTCCCCCCTTTTTTCATTTTAACTCTGAAGGGGAATATGTGTATAAACATTCCAGTTGGGAATTGTTTTTATGACCAACAGTAACACCTAGTACGAATTATTAGTATACGGACTATGCACAACGTGTGACTGAACCACTCTGACCTCAGCACTAATTTACACCCCTTGTGCGTTGGGTCAATTAATGGCACACAGTCAGGTATAGGGATTTCTAGGGATAGCCGACGCTGAGCGGGACTTTAGGGTGTACTAACCTCCGCGGCCAGGAAGGAGCGAGACTAGGGATTTGCAGCCTGCCCCTCACCTTGATCCCTTATTGTTATCCCTGAAAATATTAAGCAATATCACCTCGGGCTATCCCTCACCTTTTTGAATAATATCCCCATCAGAGGTTATCCAGCACTGCACGACCTGTTGTGTGCTCACTGACCGATATAGCTATATATGATAGTTTGAGATATGGCTTGTATCAACCAATTTTAACGTTTATAAATAAAAATTGTTTTTAGAGAAAATAGTTTTTTGGTCTATTAGCAGTTTCTTTCTCTATTTTTGTTATAAATATTGGTGTTAAGTTGTTCTTTCTTCCAAGGGCAGGGTCTTCAGCAAATATAGCACCACCTGGTTCATCTTTTCACACAGCCCATTGACCTGATGATGGTACGGTGTGGTCCTTATCTTCTTACAACCGTACAGGTGACAAAATTCTTGGAACACTTCAGCTTCAAAGGCTGGGCCTTGGTCAGTGAGTACTTGCTCCAGGTAGCCATAGGGCAAACAGACGTATTCCTGGAACGCTTTGGTTGCGGTCTTGGCCGTCTGGTCTTAGAATGGGACCACCACGAAGAAACGGGAGTAATGGTCCACTATGGTGAGGATGTAGACAAAACTGGATCGAATCGGAGCCAACTTTACATGATCCATGGCCACCAGGTCAAGTGGCTGCTTTGTGACAATGGGTTGCAGGGGAGCTCTTTGGCTTTCGCAGTCCCTCTGTCTCAGGGTACATGGTCCACACTCTCGACACCATTTCTCAATCGCCGGTCTCATGCTGATCCAGTAGAAGCGGATACGCAGCAGGGCCTCCAGATTCTTCTATCTGAAGTGCCCCATAGTAAGCCTCCAGTACCATTGGGCCATCCCTCCTCGGAACGATTATAAGCCAGACCAGCTCATTGGTTCGGAGATCAAAGTGTTTTCTACACAGCTTTTTCTTGTAGATGAAGAGTCTGCCCTTTTCTTTCACAGCTGTCGTGCTTCCTGGGGAGAATCTGGGCCAGGATACGCGCGTTATCTTGGGTTAACAGTTCCTTAACCAAACGGATGACTGGATCGCTGTCTTTTGTCTCCTTCAAGTTATGGTGGGGCAGCGAGTTACGAGAAGCTACTTGTTCTGGCGCTTGTTTGTCCTTCACCTGGTGCGAGCATTGAGAAACACAGTGCCAGTAGAAGGCTGGCATCTCCACCTCCTCCATCTCATCCAAGTCTTCTCCAGATTCTTGTAGACGAGGCATCCGGGACAGGGCATCTGCGTTTCCATTCTTCCGCCCCTCCCAGTATTTGATTGTAAAATCGTAGTTGGACATCCAGGCCATCCAGCTCTGTTCCAATGCTCTCAACTTTTGTGGCGCCCCAGGACCTGGTCGCCACAACAGCATTGCCCTTCCAAAGGGTTAATGCTGAGCCTGGAGGTAATTGGGAGGTCTATTGGCCAGTAAGTTTAACATCCAACGCAGTTCTCCCTCAGACCAGCAGGGGGAGCTCTGAACCTGGAGTTCCAGGGAGCATTCCTTAAGTCTGGCCTGAGGGAGGAGTTAGTGTGCAGTCTGTATAAAGGAAGCAAAGAGAGCAGACGGAGAGTAGTGCTGCCTTGTGGAACTGGGGCCTAGAGCTGGAATAGCTTGGCACAGTGAAGCAAGAAGTGCAGAGAGGCACAGAAGAGACTCGGACATCGGAGTCTGTGGTTGCCAGGGTATAAAATCCTTCCCTGGTAGCCGAATCCGGAGGGCAGGAGAGCTGCAAGCCCCCTGGCCCAGAAGCAATCTGAAGGTACAGCTGCATCCCAAGGGCCCGGTGTGGACTCCAGCAGAGAAGCACCAGAGAGGGCCTGCGCAGCCTACCACATAGAAAACGGGACGAACCACCGGTCCCAGCAGCAGGAGGGCCTTTGCTAAATTCAGAGTGCAGGGTCCTATAGAAGAAAAGAAAGATTAGGGAGTAGGCCTCATACTCAACTGGCCAAAGATCACCCCCAGGCACTTCCAGGCCGGCCGGACCATCTTTACCATCTGTAATGGTCTCCCTGGACTAAACTGCTGCCGAGTAAAAGAGGAGAAGGTAAAGAGACTACTGTTTGTGCCTGTTTCTTTCACTGCCTGTCGGCCCTGCACCGTGTTATTCACACCATAGACTCTCATGAACACCAACTGTTGCCCCGGGGTACCGCTCCACCTGTGGGGAGCAGGACCATCCAAGCTGCCATTCCAACAGCCCCGGAGGCCCCGCCGGGCCCCGCCACCACTGACGACCCCCGGACTAGTCTGGTCCGGCACCGGGTGTCCCATAGCCCTGGGGTGGGCGAGTCAACTTTGGCGTCACGAACAGGATTTCGTGCCCGGCGCCCACCGGGTACTGTGCGCCTTTGAAAAGACTGTGTGTTTACTGTTTGAAGACTGCCCCCGCCATTAGCTTCGCTGAGTGCAGGAAGAAGGGGGGCGTGCCCGAAAAAGAACGCGAAGGGAGCGCAACATCAGAGCAGAGGGTCGTTAACCCCGCGCTACCCGGAAGAGATTGTAAAAAGAAAGCGGAGCCTGGTAAGGTTCACTAAGGGGGAGGAAAATGTCCGACACCAAGGGAGAGCCGGTGGCTGTAGTAGTTCAAGACGCAGCAGCACCGGCCGATGTAATCCCAGTCGCCGTCGCCCCAGCCCCCGCGGTCGCGCCGGTAATGCCGATCACAATGCCGTACATCCCGGGAGCAGAATGGCTGCCGCAGTACTCCGGGGAGTCCCATACCCTGAGCGACTTCAGAGAAAGGCTGTACAGCTTGTTCCGGGTGTATCCGCTGACTGAGAGCCAGAAGGTGGGCATATTAATGGGGCAGCTAGCCGGCGCGGCCCAGCGTGAAGTGAAGTCCTGGCCTGATACAGATAAAGGGACAGCAACCCAGATACTGGCCAAGTTAAAGAGTACTTTCGACACCCGCACCGCAGCAGAAATAAAGATGAGATTCTTTAGGTGCAAACAACGGGCCACAGACAGCATAAGGGACTATGCCTTAAACTTGCAGGAGGCCCTGAAAGCAATTAAACAGGTGGACCCAGAGAGTGTACGTGAAGAAGACAAACTCCTAACTGAGCAGTTCATAGAAGGGCTCCTGTCAGATGCCCACAGGACCCAGCTGCGTATCATGGTCCTGCAGAACCCTGCTCTGGACTTTGCAAAGTTTAAGGACCAGGCCATCCGGGTACTGAGAGAATCTACACCGAATGACACAGTACCCCTCCGGCCTCTTGCTATCACGTACCTAGGGGTGGTGCCTGCAACACGAGCCGCTGCAGGGGCTGAGGCGCAGTCCCTGGATAAGGATCCCGCTGCAGAGCTCAGACAGCAGGTCCAGGAGCTGACCAAGACTGTAGCTGCCCTTGCCAAGACCGTGCAGTCTCTACAAGTGACCCCATCGCCTGCAAGAATTGAGTTGGCCTCCAGCCCAGATGACGTCCCATGGATGCAACAGAGGAGGATTACGCCGATCCGAGGAAAAGACACAGACCGGTATGATTCAACGGGACAACCGATCTGCCGCCGCTGCAGCCAGGCGGGCCATATTGCAAGAGATATGTCAACTGGCGAACGAATGAACTCGTCTGGCAGATAGTGGTCCCACAGAGGGATGCTCCAATGGTCCTAGCAGCTTACCATGATAAAGCAGGACACTTCGGGTGGAAGAAGTTGGAGACCCTACTCCGCGATCGGTTCTACTGGGTGCACATGAGAAAGACGATCGAGAAGTGGTGCCGAGACTGTGGTCCGTGTAACCTGAGGCGGAAGGATGATGCCAGCCAGAGGTCTCCCCTACAGCCAATTGTCACGAAACAGCCCCTGGAGTTGGTGGCCCTGGACCACGTGAAGTTAACACCAAGCCGGTCAGGCTATGTGTACGCCCTCACCATTGTGGACCATTACTCTCGTTTCCTGGTAGTAGTGCCTGTGAAGGACCAGACAGCCAGAACAGCAGCTAGAGCATTCCAGGCATACTTTTGACGGCCTCACGGTTATCCGGAAAGGGTACTGACTGATCAAGGTCCTGCATTCGAGGCCGAAGTGTTCCAAGAGTTCTGTAACATGTACGGCTGTAAGAAAATCCGAACAACACCGTACCACCCCCAAACCAATGGATTGTGCGAGAAGATGAACCATGTGGTTATTGATATGCTGAAGACTCTACCTCTGGAAGAATGAAACCAATGGCCAGAGAAGTTACCAGATCTGGTAGACCTGTACAACCATATCCCAGTAAATTCGACCAACTGCAGCCCTGCTTACCTGATGCGAGCAAGACCTGGCAAGTTACCTGTAGACTTTGAGATGGGGACTGTGTCACCTGAAGCGGTTCAGGAGATAGAAGATTGGGATACAGAGCGACAACAGCAGTACCGCAAAGTCCAGGAATGCGTAGAAAGGAGCCCGTCCCAAGCAAGAACGAGACAAGAGCAGAACTACAATCAAACAGCCCCAGCAACTCCCTTAGCACCTGGAGAACAGGTCCTCAAGAAAAAGCGGAGGGCGCATAAATTAGAGGATCAGTGGGAGAATGAACCCTACACCATTATTCCCTCCAACTTTGACAATAGTAAGGTATGCCTCTTAAGCAAAGATGAAGGCAAGACCTATCAAGCAGTTTCTCGAGACCGCCTGAAAGCGTGCCCTGAACGGTGCAGAATCCAAAAAGAAGTAGAAGAAGTACAAGGAAGTCCCCAAAGTCAAGAAAAAGAGGAAGAGATGATCCAAACAATCCTTGGAAAATTCCCCAAAACTTGGACCCAAATAAACAATGCCATAGTGGTACCAGTCTTGACGTTCCCGCAGTTGGTCGAGCCAGAAACAGAAGAGGTTCCAGATCCACCTAAAGAACCGTCCGCTCCAACACAAGATGACACGCCAGCAGTAGAACAGGAGGCTCAACCCCCTGCCAGTGGTGAACCTGCTGTACCCTTGGCGAATCTGAGACCCCGTAGGCAACCAACATGCATCCCTGTCAGGGTTAGGCCTACCAATAACACGGGGGGGGCAGACACTCCAAGTAGTCAGGGACAAACCCCAGAGCTACGCCGGTCCCAACGTAGCACTCGGGGACAGCCCCCTCCAAGGTATAGAATATAGAAAGTAAAATACCTAACAGAGTGTAAATAGTTATGTGAAAATGTCTTGTATGTAATGTTTTGTTTTAGGTGGTTAAGTAAGTGGACAATTGGGCCACTGGACTATGGGTGGCCAACACTCTAATTGTACATAGTTAGCACCAGTGTGCTCAACACCCCTGAAGAAAAACCCGTCCGGCGTGCATAGAGTGGGGTCATCAATGCTTTGACGCACGCCCAGAGCCTACGTTGGGGGTTTGATCGCGGCGGGTCCCCCATGGAGCAGTGTAATGGACACCCGGCAGGGAGCCACACTGGACTCTTATAGTAGTGTTTAAGTTTGTAACGTTTAAGTAATGCGCCTCCCATAATGGGATGAAATGTTCTAACATGTTATGTTTGTTTCTACAGTCCGGGAGTACTGAATTTAACTAAGGGGGAGTGTGGCGCCCCAGGACCTGGTCGCCACAACAGCATTGCCCTTCCAAAGGGTTAATGCTGAGCCTGGAGGTAATTGGGAGGTCTATTGGCCAGTAAGTTTAACATCCAACGCAGATCTCCCTCAGACCAGCAGGGGGAGCTCTGAACCTGGAGTTCCAGGGAGCATTCCTTAAGTCTGGCCTGAGGGAGGAGTTAGTGGTCTGTCTGTAGAAAGGAAGCAAAGAGAGCAGACGCAGAGTAGTGCTGCCTTGTGGAACTGGGGCCTAGAGCTGGAATAGCTTGGCCCAGTGAAGCAAGAAGTGCAGAGAGGCACAGAAGAGACTCGGACATCGGAGTCTGTGGTTGCCAGGGTATAAAATCCTTCCCTGGTAGCCGAATCCGGAGGGCAGGAGAGCTGCAAGCCCCCTGGCCCAGAAGCAATCTGAAGGTACAGCTGCATCCCAAGGGCCCGGTGTGGACTCCAGCAGAGAAGCACCAGAGAGGGCCTGCGCAGCCTACCACATAGAAAACGGGACGAACCACCGGACTCAGCAGCAGGAGGGCCTTTGCTAAATTCAGAGTGCAGGGTCCTATAGAAGAAAAGAAAGATTAGGGAGTAGGCCTCATACTCAACTGGCCAAAGATCACCCCCAGGCACTTCCAGGCCAGCCGGACCATCTTTACCATCTGTGACGGTCTCCCTGGACTAAACTGCTGCCGAGTAAAAGAGGAGAAGGTAAAGAGACTACTGTTTGTGCCTGTTTCTTTCACTGCCTGTCGGCCCTGCACCGTGTTATTCACACCATAGACTCTCATGAACACCAACTGTTGCCCCGGGGTACCGCTCCACCTGTGGGGAGCAGGACCATCCAAGCTGCCATTCCAACAGCCCCGGAGGCCCCATAGAGCAGTGGCGGCTTAATAGCCGCAAACCACAGGTGGCGTCACGACAACCATAAACTTTAATCACTTCCAGCCATATTAATTGACCCCACCAGGGCCACGGAGCCGGGCCCCGCCACCACTGACGACCCCCGGACTAGTCCGGTCCGGCACCGGGTGTCCCATAGCCCTGGGGTGGGAGAGTCACTTTGCTGTCTCCAGGTGGGTCAGCGGGATGTTATCCGTTTATATCGAGAATTTTGCTGATGCCAGGTAGTGTTTAAAATGTTCAGTGACTGCCCAGACCACAGCAAGAAACTCTAGCTTGGAAGCAATGTAGTTTTCCAGGTTCCGTTTAGTAGGCCGAAGCTTACTGCTGGCATAGGCTATCATCTTCTCCCTGTCCCTTTGTATCTTGGACAGAACATCTCCCAGTCCCACATTGCTAGGGTCATTGTAGAGGACGAAGGGCTAGCCATAGTCCGGGTAGGCCAGGATCTCTTCTCCAGTAGGAGCCCCCTTCAACTGGATAAAGTCCTTTTCCTGTTGATTGGTCCACTCTAATGGGGGTTCCCAGTTCTTGGCTCGACACACCAGGAGGTCTTGGAGAGGCGACGCCATCTTGGAGAATCATCTGATGAACCATCAATAATAGCTTACCAGGCCAAGGAACTGCCGCACTTCCTTGATGGTGATGGGTCTGGGCCAGTCCTTGATGACAGTGACCTTTTCTGGATCGGGTGCCACTCCATCAGCGCTCACCATATGACCCAGGTACTGTAGTTTTGGCTTCAGCAGGTGACACTTAGAAGGCTTCACCTTTAGGCCAAACCCAGACAGGGCCTCAAACTTTGAGTACACTATGACATCCTCCAGGTACAGCAGGACGGTTTTGAAGTTCCTATGTCCCAGGCAGCACTCCATTAACCACTGAAACATCACCGGTGCATTGCAGAGTCCGAATGGCATACGGTTGAACTCGCAGAGGCCCATGAGCATAGTGAACGCGGTCTTTTCCTTATCTGCCTCTGCCACGGGAACCTGCCAGTAGCCACTGGTGAGATCTAGGGTAGAGAAATAGTTAGCGGATTTCAAGGCTGCTAAAAACTCTTCTATTCTAGGCAACGGGTAAGCATCTTTATGCATATTGCGGTTAACCTGCCTATAGTCCAAACACATCCTCATCGAGCCATCTTTCTTTTTTACCAAGACTAATGGAGCGGCCCAGGAGCTACAGCTATCTCTGATCACCCCAGCCTCCTTCATCTCCCGCAACATCTCTTTGGCCTGTTGATAATGAGTCGGGGGCACTGGGCGATACTGTTCCTTGATGGGAGGATGATTCCCGGTGGGGATTTGGTTTTGAACCCCCTTCACCTGCGCAAGTCTAGAGGGTTTTTGCTGAATACCCACTCATATTCCTGGATCACTCGATGGACCCCTTGTTTTTGGTGGGAAGGGGTAGAATCGCTGCCGATGTGTAGCTTCTGGCACCACTCCGCCAATAGACCCAATCACCGTCTCACTCCACCAGATCAGATGGGTCAAAGGGTCCCATTGCTTCGATGACACCATTGTTAATGGTAAACAGCTTAGCTACAGTGGCATACCAGGGCAATTTAACCTCCTAATCCCTGCAGTTTTAAATTTGGATGTTTACCTCCCCCTGGCGAATGTCGACTATCCCTCTGGTTGTCAGAACATTGGGCTTATCCTTTGAATACACAGGTTCTACGAGGGCCTGATAATCCTGACCCTGGAGGCCTATTGCCGCCCAACACCAGATCATTATCTCACTTCTTGGAGGAACAACAATGGGGAAGGAGTCGCTCACCCGAACTTTACCAATTTCTCCCCCAGTTTGCTCGATCTGTTGCCTCTGCATCAGGGCCCTGATTTCTTTCTGCAATGTTCGCTTTTTCCCGATGCTGGCAGTTTCGGCCACCGGCTGCAATAAAGCAATTACCTCGGAAAAACAATTCTCCATTACATTAATGCCGATAGTCACCATTGGAGTACGCGTCCAACGGTCAACGTCCACAATTATCATTCCCTGTGACTTCAGCTAAACCTGCTCCACCTTGACGGTCACCTCCTTGTAGCCCACCTGTGGCAAAAGCTGGCCATTACTGGCAATTATGGATAAGTCTGTTTGGGCCAACGGGTCATGTCAGAATCAACCCAATACCATTTGTAAAGAACATATGGTATGGTTGTCACCTGAGACCCAGTGTCCAGATGGGCGTTCATCGGGATGCCATCTAGCACAATCAGTAGAACTGGTCGCCCTCCCACATATTTGTCCCACCAGTCGGTTGGGCTGGTCCTCCCCACACCCAAGGGTTGATCTTTAGCTCCGGTTACCTGTGGGCCCAGACGACAGTACCGAACATAGTGTCTTTCCTTGTCACAATGGCGGCAAATTGGTCGCCCGGCGGGGTCACAGCGATCACTGACCCACCCCCGGGCCGATGGGTTTCCCCTCTGCCATCGTTTCGGGGCACCATCTGTCCAGTGGCTAGTTTGGTGTCCATGGGCTGTGGAATTTTCTGCATTGTTTGCACAGCCTTTGCGATGGTGGCCAAATTCTTTGACAGTTCTCGGACTTGAAGCTTCAGGTCTGCAGAGAAATCACCACCCAAGGTCTGGGCATCAACCTCCACGGTGGTCTGGGTGGAGGGCACCACCACTGGGTACATGATGGCGAGAAGTCAGGTTGTTGGAGCGCCATCTGGGGTCGAGTCTCAAAGAGACCATGAACTGCACCGCCTATGTCGTCCCCTTACTGCCGGCGCCCCACGCCATCAGCGCCTGATAGAGTACAATCACCACCATCCTCCCTGGGGCATAGCTCTGCACATGGACAGCTGTACCAACTGAGCTGCGTAGTCATCTGCCCCAGAAAAGAGAAGCGATTCTGCACCGGCAGCTAACCTTGGCCGCACACCACGGGTGGCGTCACGAACTACAACTACCCCATCATCCCGGTCCCCAACTAAGCTTTTTATTGACACCCGGGGTCACGGAATTGGTTGAGGTCACCGCAGCGTCCCTGCAGCAGTAAGACGCACCTCGGCCCGGCGAAGAGTAGCACCCGACTCCATAGGCGCGTCACATACGAGCAGCCTCTACCGTCATGTTTGTTACCAGAACTGATAGACCTTGTGATGAGCTCATTTGTTGACTCTGATATTTGACCTGAATGTCCACGTCTTGGCTTTTAAATGGATGGATGGACTTATTTTGTCTATAAAATGAAGCTCGTCTCACGCTTAAAGCTGTAGATCATGGTGAGATATGGAGCCAGAAAGTCAAAAGTTCAGAACATTGTTACCCTATTTCTTATCAGTGTACGTCTGGTTGAGAGGCCATTATTTCTTAACATTCAAGGGGTTATCCGGCTTAATTTTGCTTTTTTTTATTATTTCCCTATTGGGCTACATTGGGGCAGGTAAGTAGATAGAGACCACTTACCTGCCCTGCTGTCAGCCCCTCTCCCCCGGCTCAGAGCGGTCATGTGACCGCTCCTGCCGCGATTTTGCTGCTTCCGGTCATTTCACGTCTACATGGGCAGGGCCATGTTGACATGCAAATGTGGAAACAGCATGTCGCCTCCCTGCTGGGCTGTACAGTGCAATGAGCCCCGCCCCCTTCCCTGCACCCTCCCACACATTCCCCCGCACCTCCCCCTGCACTGCTGTGGGGGTCCGTGACCTGGCGGCGGGGCCTGGCGGCGGCTGCCATGGTGTCAGCTCCAGCACCAGGCCCCCTGCTCAGGATCACACATTCAAATATACCGGCATCACAGATCACCGATGCTGGTACATTTGAAAGTGCTGATGAGAAGCAGCGCAGCGCTGTCATCCCCATTGGAAGGATTCTGACAAGCCCTGGAAAGGAGTGATCCCCAGACTGCACCCTGAGGCTACAGAATTAAAGTGCTTGACAGGTGACTCTGGCATTGGCTGATAGCTGCCAAACTTTGTTTTCTTTTTTTTTTTACAATAAGTACTTATTTTTGGCGCCAAAGTTTTATTTTTATTTTTCTGGACTTGCTACAGCCCACGCGGAAACACACCGGTGTAAAGTTACATTGGAGTTCAATGGTACCATAGGTTGTGAGATACCCGGGTATCCCTGTGATAAGTGTATAGTCATCATTCATTTAGTGTATTGTATTATTATGTGTGATAAGTTATACTCAGTGCGCCATCTCAGAGGTTTCATCAGACCACCCTCATCTGATTTACATCGTCTTTCCAGTTTGATAAGTTTAACGTGTAGGTAAATTTGTTCCGGGTCCTAAATGTGATTTACATATACTGGGATCTCTGAGATCGGTGCATTGATTTTCGGCTAGCGCTTAGTGTGTGAAATTATTAATGGTAATGTTTTTAAGGGGATTTTGAGCTTATTATATTCTACATTTCACCGTAATTTGATCCCCATTTCAGTAAAATACTGTTGTTCATTTCTGCCTCAGTCTCGGTCTGTGACTCCCTGGATCTTAATAGGACCTCTGGTCATTACATTTTTGGCGTAGTCGGCAGGATTCAGTGTTTGTCATGGACGGAGGCGGCGAGGGAAGAAATGATCCCACCGCATCAGCAGCCCCGCTGCTGGGTGCGGGTCTTTTGGCAGCCGCGGCGAATGTGGGAGGGCATGTACCGGTAGGAGCTTTACTCCAGCACATGCCGAAATACGACGGGCGTAATATGACGTTGCAGGATTGGGCAGAGAGGGTCCAGAGTATTCTGCGGATGTGTAATCTGACTCCCGCATTACGAGCAGAACTAGCATTGAACGCACTAGAAGGCGACGCTAGGCGGACGGTGATGGTACGACCTGAGGCTGAGAGAAGTACGTTAGAGAAAATTTTGGTACTGTTAGAGGGGAGTTCTGGAGGCCGGGCCCGTGTGACCCAGCTTCGATCATTTTTCTTTAACCGCCCTCAAAAGGAAAGTGAGTCTCTGATGCAGTACTCTAATACGCTACAGGAAACATTGAATGAAGTGCAGCGACTAGACCCAGGGGCCCTGGGAGCGTTCCGGAAGGTAGACCACTTGCTCCGGGACCAATTCATCACAGGGTTAGCTAACAGGCTCCTTCGGGATAAACTGTATGAGGTGGCCCGGGCTACCCCAGAAATATCTTTCTGGCAGATTTACCAGGCTGCGGTGGAAAGGGAGGCAGAGTCCATTCTGGTAGTTCAAGGGGCTGTGGACAGTACACGGCTGGAGGGAGGCGGAATGCAATTGTCAGGAGCGGAAGGACTGGTAGATGTTGTACAAGCTCTGCGTGCTGAGTTGAAGGAGCTAAAGTTGGAAGTGTCTAAAATCAGAGCTGGGTCGTCCCCTACTCCCCTGGAGAGGCCACCAGCTACACCCTCTGGGATGGTGATTCCACTGACAGCCGGACCACCCTCTTTGAATGACTCAAGCCCCCGTCCCCGGGGAGCAGTCACCTGCTGGAGGTGCGGGCGCCGGGGACACATCTCACGATACTGCCGGATGTCCACAGTCCCCCGAGACTCCTCCGCCGACGTTAAACTCCCAGCCGCTGCCTTGAGGGGGCAATTCGCAGCGGCCCCCCCCTCACAAAGCCCCCAACGGAATGAGCAAGATTTGTTTGCATGGAGTCCAGTCTTAGAAGCAGAATTTGAAGGACGGAAGATGAATTGCTTGGTTGATACGGGATCTGAATGTACCATTATGCCTCTAGAAGTTTTCGAGAAATACTTCAGTCAACTAGTGGTTCCCGAAGATGGTCGAATGATAAGACTTACTGCCGCTAACAATGGCCAGCTGACGGTGAAAGGGATCGTGTGGATGAGACTGAAAATGTTTGGTCAAGAGCTGGGTCAGAAAGGGGTAGTGCTGGTGGACCACCCCCCTAGAAGAGGGATGGAAGTGACACTGGGAATGAACATTCTGCGAGATCTAAATCATCAGATGTATGCCCGTGAGGGACCCCGTTACTGGACTCGTGCTACAGGTCACCGACCGACACAGAGAATGTTACACCGCCTAGTGCTGAACTGTGATCTGCTGAAAAGTGCAGTCCCTGGGGGCCGGGTGGGCCTTGTCCGAGTGCCATCACGGACCACGATTTCACTGGCGCCCCGACAGGAGGAACTCTTGATGTTGCCAGTGGGGGCGGCGCAGAGGCTGAATGGACTTGAGGTATTACTTGAGCCTGCCCCAGAGAAGTCCTCTTGTGCCAAGGTGCATGTGGCCCGGTCTCTGACGATTGTGAAGAATGGACGGGTGCCAGTCAGATGCATTAACGTGTTGGAGGAGGCTATTACCATTCCTGCTGGGACCATCCTAGCTGAACTGTTCGTGCCAGAGGGGAAGATGCCTGACAAAGCGGTGTTTGAATTGCGGCCAGACCCACAGTCATCCTGGACATATGCGGTCAAAGTAGCAGGGCCTGAATCTCCTACCAAAGAATGGAATGGTCGTGTGATCATGGATCAGATGGGAGTAGATCGGGAGGAACTGACTTCCGTGCAACTAGAACATTTGGAGAGGGTCGTGTGGGAACATGAAGAGACCTTCTCACGACATGCAGAAGACTTCGGGTGCTCACCGACGATTGAGCATGAGATTCCCACGGGGGACATCCCTCCCATTAGAGAACGTTATCGTCAGATTCCCCCGACACTTTATCAAGAGGTGAAGGGCATGGTCGCCAGTATGCTCGACAATCAAGTAATACGAGAGAGCCAAAGTCCCTGGGCTGCTCCCGTTGTCCTTGTCCGAAAGAAGGATGGGACCCTCCGATTTTATGTGGATTATCGGAAATTAAACGCGCACACTGTGCGAGACGCATACCCGTTGCCTCGGATAGAGGAGTCCCTGTCTGCATTAGGACGGGCCAAATACTTTTCAACGTTGGACTTGGCGAGTGGATATTGGCAGGTACCAATGGCTGAGAAAGATCGGGCAAAGACAGCATTTGTTATGCCAATGGGCGCTGGGTCCTCGCAACCGCCCTATCCAATGGGGGCCTCAGCAGCAAAAGGCATTTGACGAGGTGAAAGCCGCCCTAACGAGTGCCCCTTTGTTGCCATATGCCAGGTTTGATACCCCTTTCCTGTTGTACACTGACGGTAGTCTTCACGGGTTGGGGGCGGTACTGGCCCAAATTCAGGATGGCCGGGAGCGGGTCATTGCCTATGGCAGCAGGTCTTTAAGGGACACTGAGCGCAATCCGGCTAATTATAGTTCGTTTCGCCTAGAGCTGTTAGCCCTGGTGTGGGCAATGACGGAGCGCTTTGCTGAGTATCTAACGGGAGCTGAGGTGTTGGTCATGACCGATAATAACCCTCTTGCTCACTGAGAGAATGCGAAACTAGGAGCGTTGGAGCAGCGATGGGTCGCTCGCCTTGCTAAGTTTAATTATCAGATTAAGTTTCGCTCGGGGCGAGAAAACGGTAATGCGGACGCATTGTCGAGGGTACCCCTTGGATTTAGGGGAGAAAGCATTGATGACCAGCTCGAGGACACAGAGACCCCTGACTTGGGGCAGGTACCTATCTTCCGCAGTGTGGTACATTCAAGTGGGATGCCGTGTGTCCTGGGAAAAACGCCATCAGATTGGGCAAAAGATCAGAACGAGTGTCCAGACATCTCGCGAGTGCGCACCTGGGTACAAAATGGGATTTGGCCGAGTGCAGAGGACAAGGCCCAACTATCCGCAGAAGGAATTAAACTATTGCGACAGTGGGATAAGTTGTGTGTGGAACAGGATCTTTTGTATCGTAAGGTGTATCTGCCATCTGAGCTGCAACACCGGTACCAACTGGTAATCCCTGTAGGGATGGGTCCGATGGTTGCCCGCGAGGCACATGAGAAAGGAGCCCACTTTGGTAGTGAAAAGACACTCCAGTGGTTACAGCGAATCCTCTATTGCCCTGACTTGGGAGGGATGGTAGCGGAGGCATGTCGGCAATGTCGGGTCTGTGGGCTCAGTAAGAGTCCTGAGCAGCGGGCCCCTACTCAAACCATTAAAACGTCTGCCCCCTTGGAATTGCTCATGATTGATTATGTCCTGATAGGATACTCGACGTCTGGGTGCTCCTATTGCTTGGTAATGACAGACCACTTCACTAAATATGCTGTGGCAGTGCCGACAAGAGATCAGACAGCGGAGTCGGCGGCTAAGGCTGTGTGTCGTCATTTTCTCCAAGTGTTTGGGTGTCCGCAAAGGATACACTCAGACCAGGGGGCATGTTTCCAGGGGACACTAATGGAAGAGCTGCGCCGGCTGTATGGCATAGCACATTCAAGAACGACACCTTACCATCCCCAAGGAAATGGGGCCTGTGAGCGTTTCAATCGTACCTTGATACAGATGATGAGAACATTAGAGGAAGGGCAGCAGGGCCACTGGCCTGAGTACCTCCCTGAACTAATGTGGGCCTACAACAATCGATTTCACAGCACTACGGGCTATTCGCCACACATGTTGATGTTTGGGAGACCCGGGAGGGATATTGAAGATTTGAACATGCCAGATCCCTCCTCTGATTCCCCTCGGACTGCATCTGAATGGGTTCGGGAACACCAGCGGTGACTGAGAGTGGTGCATCAGGTGGTGGGTAATAGACTCAATCAAGTGTCTCATAGGGACACGAGGCCTGTGCAGACGGAACCTTTCTCCCCAGGGGATAGAGTGTTGGTGAGGGTCAAACGACCGACAGGGAAACTGGCCGATCGATGGGAGGCGACCCCATACCTGATAAAGAGACGAGTGAACCCTGAGATTCCAGTTTATGAGGTCGAGCCCGTGGGGGCAGGGGGGCTCACTCGTAATCTTCACCGTAACATGCTACAACGATGCTGGTTTGAGGACGTGGCTCCTGTTTCTATGGAACCAGAGGCTGTGTCCCAAGGGTCAGGTACTCCTGATGTTTTTGAGTTTGATGATGAGCCCTCCTCTGCGCCTGTTTGTCTGCCCCCTGTGAATGATCTGCACCTGTGTGGAAAGAGTGTTGAGCCGGTGGTATGTCCTTCCGAGGGTGAGGGCTTGAGTCAGCCACCTGACATGAATAATGGGTCATGGGGTGTCGCACTTCAAGAGGGGGCAGCGTCACGCCTTTCCTCTGATGACACTTCTGAAGGGACTCCTGCCCCTTCGGGGACAGAATACATTGGGAAGGACCTTCGGAGAACCACTCGACCTACGGCAGGAATACCCCCTCAGCGCTACGCACAGGATGATTTTGAGTGGGGAGGTATGTCGAGGACGCCAACCTCTAGTGGGGTGGCATGTAAGAGAGTGAACTATGACAATACAGGGCGAGCATTAGGACCCTGCAGAGTCTGCCTGTCTGTCTGAGCGATAAACAGGAAGTAGTTGTGGAGATCCAGGAAGTGCGAGGAGGGAGTTTGGTGTCCATGGCAACGGGTTTTGAAAACGTAGTAGGTGAAGCAATATGGGCCTTAAAAAGTTGGTTGCAAGCCCCGGTTGGTGACCAAGAGACTTGTTGGTGAACAGAGCCAGTGACAGCATCTGAGGAGAGTGAAGGAAACAGAAATTGCGAAGACAATACCACATCACTGTGTGATAAGCGATCCAGTTGTGCGGACCTGGGTCCAACTGAAAGAGCATCTGAGGAGAAGCTGAGGAGATGTTTCCCTCCCTGACAGAGCAAGTGATTGATGTCCAGTAAGGCCGGGAGTGACTGCGATAAGAGAGACGGCGTCCGGTGTCATCCCCATTGGAAGGATTCTGACAAGCCCTGGAAAAGAGTGATCCCCAGACTGCACCCTGAGGCTACAGAATTAAAGTGCTGGACAGGTGACTCTGGCATTGGCTGATACAGTTAGGTCCAGAAATATTTGGACAGTGACACAAGTTTTGTTATTTTAGCTGTTTACAAAAACATGTTCAGAAATACAATTATATATATAATATGGGCTGAAAGTGCACACTCCCAGCTGCAATATGAGAGTTTTCACATCCAAATCGGAGAAAGGGTTTAGGAATCATAGCTCTGTAATGCATAGCCTCCTCTTTTTCAAGGGACCAAAAGTAATTGGACAAGGGACTCTAAGGGCTGCAATTAACTCTGAAGGCGTCTCCCTTGTTAACCTGTAATCAATGAAGTAGTTAAAAGGTCTGGGGTTGATTACAGGTGTGTGGTTTTGCATTTGGATGCTGTTGCTGTGACCAGACAACATGCGGTCTAAGGAACTCTCAATTGAGGTGAAGCAGAACATCCTGAGGCTGAAAAAAAATAAAAAATCCATCAGAGAGATAGCAGACATGCTTGGAGTAGCAAAATCAAAAGTCGGGTACATTCTGAGAAAAAAGGAATTAACTGGTGAGCTTGGGAACTCAAAAAGGCCTGGGCGTCCACGGATGACAACAGTGGTGGATGATCGCCGCATACTTTCTTTGGTGAAGAAGAACCCGTTCACAACATCAACTGAAGTCCAGAACACTCTCAGTGAAGTAGGTGTATCTGTCTCTCAGTCAACAGTAAAGAGAAGACTCCATGAAAGTAAATACAAAGGGTTCACATCTAGATGCAAACCATTCATCAATTCCAAAAATAGACAGGCCAGAGTTAATTTGCTGAAAAACACCTCATGAAGCCAGCTCAGTTCTGGAAAAGTATTCTATGGACAGATGAAACAAAGATCAACCTGTACCAGAATGATGGGAAGAAAAAAGTTTGGAGAAGAAAGGGAACGGCACATGATCCAAGGCACACCACATCCTCTGTAAAACATGGTGGAGGCAACGTGATGGCATGGGCATGCATGGCTTTCAATGGCACTGGGTCACTTGTGTTTATTGATGACATAACAGCAGACAAGAGTAGCCGGATGAATTCTGAAGTGTACCGGGATATACTTTCAGCCCAGATTCAGCCAAATGCTGCAAAGTTGATCGGACGACGCTTCATAGTACAGATGGACAATGACCCCAAGCATACAGCCAAAGCTACCCAGGAGTTCATGAGTGCAAAAAAGTGGAACATTCTGCAATGGCCAAGTCAATCACCAGATCTTAACCCAATTGAGCATGCATTTCACTTGCTCAAATCCAGACTTAAGACGGAAAGACCCACAAATAAGCAAGACCTGAAGGCTGCGGCTGTAAAGGCCTGGCAAAGCATTAAGAAGGAGGAAACCCAGCGTTTGGTGATGTCCATGGGTTCCAGACTTAAGGCAGTGATTGCCTCCAAAGGATTCGCAACAAAATATTGAAAATAAAAATATTTTGTTTGGGTTTGGTTTATTTGTCCAATTACTTTTGACCTCCTAAAATGTGGAGTGTTTGTAAAGAAATGTGTACAATTCCTACAATTTCTATCAGATATTTTTGTTCAAACCTTCAAATTAAACGTTACAATCTGCACTTGAATTCTGTTGTAGAGGATTCATTTCAAATCCAATGTAGTGGCATGCAGAGCCCAACTCGCGAAAATTGTGTCACTGTCCAAATATTTCTGGACCTAACTGTAGCTGCCAAACTTTGTTTTCTTTTTTTTTTTACAATAAGTACTTATTTTTGGCGCCAAAGTTTTATTTTTATTTTTCTGGACTTGCTGCAGCCCACGCGGAAACATACCGGTGTAAAGTTACATTGGAGTTTAATGGTACCATAGGTTGTGAGATACCCGGGTATCCCTGTGATAAGTGTATAGTCATCATTAATTTAGTGTATTGTATTATTATCTGTGATAAGTTATACTCAGTGCGCCATCTCAGAGGTTCCATCAGACCACCCTCACCTAATTTACATCGTCTTTCCAGTTTGATAAGTTTAACGTGTAGGTAAATTTGTTCCGGGTCCCAAATGTGATTTACATATACTGGGATCTCTGAGATCGGTGCATTGATTTTCGGCTAGCGCTTAGTGTGTGAAATTATTAATGGTAATGTTTTTAAGGGGATTTTGAGCTTATTATATTCTACATTTCACCGTAATTTGATCCCCATTTCAGTAAAATACTGTTGTTCATTTCTGCCTCAGTCTCGGTCTGTGACTCACTGGATCTTAATAGGACCTCTGGTCATTACACAGTGCGCTGCCGTGTAGTGCGCTGCCCTGTAGTGATCTGTCCTGTAGTGTCCTGTAATGTGCTGCCCTGTAGTGTCCTGTAATGTGCTGCCCTGTAGTGCCCTGTAGTGTGCTGCCCTGTAGTGCCCTGTAGTGTGCTGCCCTGTAGTGTTCTGTAGTGTCCTGCCCTGTAGTGTCCTGTCCTATAGTGTCCTGTAATGTGCTACCCTGTAGTGTCCTGTCCTGTAGTGTCCTGTAATGTGCTGCCCTGTAGTGCCCTGTAATGTGCTGCCCTGTAGTGTCCTGTCCTGTAGTGTCCTGTAATGTGCTGCCCTGTACTGTGCTGCCCTGTAATGTGCTGCCCTGTAGTGCCCTGTAGTGTGCTGCCCTGTAGTGCCCTGTAGTGTGCTGCCCTGTAGTGTCCTGTAGTGTCCTGCCCTGTAGTGTCCTGTCCTGTAATGTGCTGCCTTGTAGTGTCCTGTCCTGTAATGTGCTGCCCTGTAGTGCCCTGTAGTGTGCTGCCCTGTAGTGCCCTGTAGTGTGCTGCCCTGTAGTGTCCTGCCCTGTAGTGTCCTGTCCTGTAATTTGCTGCCCTGTAGTGTCCTGACCTGTAATGTGCTGCCTTGTAGTGTCCTGTCCTGTAGTGTCCTGTAATGTGCTGCCCTGTAGTGTCCTGTCCTGTAGTGTCCTGTAATGTGCTGCCCTGTAGTGTCCTGTAATGTGCTGCCCTGTAGTGTCCTGTCCTGTAGTGCCCTGTAGTGTCCTGTAATGTGCTGCCCTGTAGTGTCCTGTCCTGTAGTGTCCTGTAATGTGCTGCCCTGTAGTGTCCTGTCCTGTAATGTGCTGCCCTGTAGTGCCCTGTAATGTGCTGCCCTGTAGTTTCCTGTCCTGTAATGTGCTGCCCTGTAGTGCCCTGTAATGTGCTGCCCTGTAGTGTCCTGTCCTGTAGTGTCCTGTAATGTGCTGCCCTGTAGTGTCCTGTCCTGTAATGTGCTGCCCTGTAGTGCCCTGTAGTGTGCTGCCCTGTAGTGCCCTGTAGTGTGCTGCCCTGTAGTGCCCTGTAGTGTGCTGCCCTGTAGTGATCTGTCCTGTAGTGTCCTGTAATGTGCTGCCCTGTAGTGTCCTGTCCTGTAATGTGCTGCCCTGTAGTGTCCTGTCCTGTAGTGTCCTGTAATGTGCTGCCCTGTAGTGTCCTGTCCTGTAATGTGCTGCCCTGTAGTGCCCTGTAGTGTGCTGCCCTGTAGTGCCCTGTAATGTGCTGCCCTGTAGTGTCCTGTCCTGTAGTGTCCTGTAATGTGCTGCCCTGTAGAGTCCTGTCCTGTAATGTGCTGCCCTGTAGTGCCCTGTAGTGTGCTGCCCTGTAGTGATCTGTCCTGTAGTGTCCTGTAATGTGCTGCCCTGTAGTGTCCTGTCCTGTAATGTGCTGCCCTATAGTGATCTGTCCTGTAGTGTCCTGTAATGTGCTGCCTTGTAGTGTCCTGTAATGTGCTGCCCTGTAGTGTCCTGTCCTGTAATGTGCTGCCCTGTAGTGTCCTGTCCTGTAATGTGCTGCCCTGTAGTGTCCTGTCCTGTAGTGTGCTGCCCTGTAGTGATCTGTCCTGTAGTGTCCTGTAGCGTCCTGTCCTGTAGTGTCCTGTCCTGTAGTGTGCTGCCCTGTAGTGCCCTGTAGTGTGCTGCCCTGTAGTGTCCTGTAGTGTCCTGCCCTGTAGTGTCCTGCCCTGTAGTGTCCTGCCCTGTAGTGTCCTGTCCTGTAGTGTGCTGCCCTGTAGTGTCCTGTCCTGTAGTGTCCTGTAATGTGCTGCCCTGTAGTGTCCTGTCCTGTAGTGTCCTGTAATGTGCTGCCCTGTAGTGTCCTGTCCTGTAATGTGCTGCCCTGTAGTGCCCTGTAATGTGCTGCCCTGTAGTGTCCTGTCCTGTAGTGTCCTGTAATGTGCTGCCCTGTAGTGTCCTGTCCTGTAATGTCCTGTAATGTGCTGCCCTGTAGTGTCCTGTCCTGTAGTGTCCTGTAATGTGCTGCCCTGTAGTGTCCTGTCCTGTAGTGTCCTGTAATGTGCTGCCCTGTAGTGTCCTGTCCTGTAATGTCCTGCCCTGTAGTGCCCTGTAATGTGCTGCCCTGTAGTGTCCTGTCCTGTAGTGTCCTGTAATGTGCTGCCCTGTAGTGATCTGCCCTGTAGTGTCCTGTCCTGTAATGTGCTGCCCTGTAGTGTGCTGCCCTGTAGTGATCTGTCCTGTAGTGTGCTGTAATGTGCTGCCTTGTAGTGTCCTGTAATGTGCTGCCCTGTAGTGTCCTGTCCTGTAATGTGCTGCCCTGTAGTGATCTGTCCTGTAGTGTCCTGTAATGCCCTGTAGTGTGCTGCCCTGTAGTGCCCTGTAGTGTGCTGCCCTGTAGTGTCCTGTAGTGTCCTGCCCTGTAGTGTCCTGTCCTGTAGTGTCCTGTAGTGTCCTGTAGTGTCCTGTCCTGTAGTGTCCTGTAATGTGCTGCCCTGTAGTGTCCTGTCCTGTAGTGTCCTGTAATGTGCTGCCCTGTAGTGTCCTGTCCTGTAGTTTTCTGTAATGTGCTGCCCTGTAATGTCCTGTCCTGTAATGTGCTGCCCTGTAGTGCCCTGTAGTGTGCTGCCCTGTAGTGCCCTGTAGTGTGCTGCCCTGTAGTGATCTGTCCTGTAGTGTCCTGTAATGTGCTGCCCTGTAGTGTCCTGTCCTGTAATGTGCTGCCCTGTAGTGATCTGTCCTGTAGTGTCCTGTAATGTGCTGCCTTGTAGTGTCCTGTAATGTGCTGCCCTGTAGTGTCCTGTCCTGTAATGTGCTGCCCTGTAGTGTCCTGTCCTGTAATGTGCTGCCTTGTAGTGTCCTGTAGTGTGCTGCCCTGTAGTGTCCTGTCCTGTAATGTGCTGCCCTGTAGTGATCTGTCCTGTAGTGTCCTGTAATGTGCTGCCCTGTAGTGATCTGTCCTGTAGTGTCCTGTAATGTGCTACCCTGTAGTGTCCTGTAGTGTGCTGCCCTGTAGTGTCCTGTCCTGTAATGTGCTGCCCTGTAGTGATCTGTCCTGTAGTGTCCTGTAATGTGCTGCCCTGTAGTGTCCTGTAGTGTGCTGCCCTGTAGTGTCCTGTCCTGTAATGTGCTGCCCTGTAGTGTCCTGTCCTGTAATGTGCTGCCCTGTAGTGATCTGTCCTGTAGTGTCCTGTCCTGTAGTGCCCTGTAGTGTCCTGTCCTGTAGTGTCCTGTAATGTGCTGCCTTGTAGTGTCCTGTAATGTGCTGCCCTGTAGTGTCCTGTCCTGTAATGTGCTGCCCTGTAGTGTCCTGTCCTGTAGTGTCCTGTAATGTGCTGCCTTGTAGTGTCCTGTAATGTGCTGCCCTGTAGTGTCCTGTCCTGTAATGTGCTGCCCTATAGTGTCCTGTTGTAAGGGGTGGGCAGACCCCTTACAAGAAGGTAGTGTCCCCTGGACGTAGTTAACATAGATGTTATTTAATAAAAATGTTTTATTGTAATTGCACTGTTTTTAGTGGGTTCCCCTAGTGGCCGGGTGGGACGGCTGTCCCCATCGGAACAGGGTAAAGGAAAGGAGGAGCCGGCAGCAGAAAGGGGAGGGAGAAGAGGAGTTGTTCAGAAAAAGTTAGAACCAGGGGCAGTCGAGTCCGGGACGGGGGAGAAGAAGCAGAAAGGGGCAGAGTGTGGGAGCTGGGTAAACAGGAAAGCCGGAGAGAAGAGGAGAAGGAGTAGCCTCAAGTGCGACCAGTACTGGTGTGGGTCCAGTCTGTGTTGGCCGGAGTGGGAGCCAGGTGAAGTGGATTAGCCGGGCACATCCCCACTGGAGGAGACGTCAGGAACAGGTTTTTCCCCTAGCAAAAGTGTGAAGTCATCTACTGTGTATTGCTGCTGTGATGGAGAAGTGCTCAATAAACAAGCCTGCTGGTTCAATTGATCCACGTCTGCAGAGTCTTTGTGCAACTGACGGCGGCATCTGCACCACCACACTCTGCCCCACCAAGTCATCTCCTGTCCCAAAAGTGACGGCGGAGCCAGGGGTAAGCCTGATAGAAAATGGGGCCACGACTACAACCCCCGAGGCACCCCTGGCACCCCGTTACATGTGGCGTAGTCGGCAGGATCCGGATTATATGCAAAGGGTCCCGATCCCATGGTGGGAAGAAGTGGTGCCTAAGGCGTTGGACCGGGCACAAGATGGTGGCAAGATGGCCGTCGTCTTTATGGACACAGTGAGCGCGCGAAGAATTGGCGCCAAAAGAAGAGCCTGGGGCTGGCCGGTGAAGAAAAAGAAGTGCGGAGTGCGCCGCTCAAAGAGGGGATGATGCTGAAGAAGACATGTGAAGTGGGCGGTGTTGCAGCAAGAAAGAAGAACCGCCTTGGCCGGGTCGACGTGATGTACGAGACTGGGGTTGGAGTGTACCCAAGAGCGGGAAAAGAAGGCCCGCCTCCACCTTCCCCAGCATCTCCACTGTCCCTGACGCCATTGCAAGGGACGACAACTCAGAGGTTAACTCCGAGCAAGATGGAGACCCCGAGGAAGCAACATGCTGCAGTGGGCACGCTGGTAGCAACCAGCATGGGGAGAGGACGCCCGAAGCAGCCTGCGACCACAGAAGGACTTGCCCTTGCCTTACCGGCTGTGCCAGAAGGACCGGAGCGGCCCACAAAAGTAACCTGGGTCACTACCTGGGACGCTGCGACCGGTGAGACCTCGACCGAAGTCCGGGTCACCTACAAGGCACAGCTACATCCGGGCAACAAAGTCCTGGGAACTCCACACCAGTGTCCGGAGGTATTCCGCCAGTCGAGGTGGGATCTCCAATCCACACAACAGTTCCGGCCTCGGAAGAGCAATACGCCCGGGAGCTAGAGGAAGACGAGTGGGGGTTCTTTTGGGATCCGGTGAAGCCGACGCCCCGGACTCAGCGAAAGTCCCCATCGCCTGAACCCGATCCGGTGCAGGAGAGACTACTGGCCGAGACCGTGGCCCGCGAAATGATGGCCGGGCCCCTCAGTGAGGAGTTTGAATGGGAGTGTACCGTCGGCACCGTAGTTAAATTCAACCAGAAAGAAGGCTACGGATTCATCGAGGACGAAGAGACCGGTGACCATTTCTTTTACAACCGGGTGAACCTGGACACTGAGGGCCTACCACAACGCCTTCATACCTTATACCGAGGAGAGAAGGTGAGGTTCCGATGGGAGGTGGGATGCCGGGGCCTATTCGCAGTAGGAGTGACCCGGATGCCCACTACCCAAGAGGCTGCACAGTGGCAGCAGGAAATTGAGTGGGAAGAGTGCCAATACCGGCGGCGTGCACAGCAAAGACCGGTACTGGCTGAGGTTTCCCGCCCGAGAAACACACTGGCAGTATCACCTGAAGTCATGACCGGATCGAGCGCTGACCCAGAGAAGGGGACCCCGGCGGTGCTGGCAATTCAACAGAGCCTGGTTACTCACCCGGTGATCGTCATGGGCAGTCCACAGCCGTCCCGTTCAGCGACCCCATCACCCCCGTCGGGGGTTGAGGAGACCAGACCGGAGACAGAGACACCGGAGCCAACCGTCAACTATGAACCCTTCCGGAGGCTGCGCCGCTTGCCAGGTCAGTCCCTGTCTGATTACGTGAGGGCTCAGCGGGCTGAATGGCAACGTGCTTATCACCCCGAGTGAACTGTCATGACCGGAAGATATTGGACCTGTTTGTATTGATTACCGATATTGTTGAAGAGCCGGAAAAGTTTTATCTTTTGTAACCTGTTCAAGCTACTGAGCCCGGGAGGAGCCTGACGCTGGACTGAGCCAGGGGTTCCCTCCGTGTTGTTAAAGAAGACTTTGCTATTCTGTGTTCCTGCCTTCCAAGACCGGTAGTGCTGCAAAAGCCTCCGGGCAGAGGACCTGCAAAGACCGGGAGTGCCTGCTGAAAGCCTCCGGGCACGCCACCTGCTAAGACCGGGAGCTCCCAGGAGGGACTCCGGGCGCCGGACTTGTGCGTCTCTTGCGTGTGCCCTAATGTGGACATGTTTGTAGTTTTTATAAAGAAAAGATGATCTTGCTGCTAATTTGTTTTGTTAGATTTATGCCTTGCCGGGAGGCTTAGGCTTAAAGAGGGGAGGTATGTAAGGGGTAAGCAGACCCCTTACAAGAAGGTAGTGTCCCCTGGATGTAGTTAACATAGATGTTATTTAATAAAAATGTTTTATTGTAATTGCACTGTTTTTAGTGGGTTCCCCTAGTGGCCGGGTGGGACGGCTGTCCCTATCGGAACAGGGTAAAGGAAAGGAGGAGCCGGCAGCAGAAAGGGGAGGGAGAAGAGGAGTTGTTCAGAAAAAGTTAGAACCAGGGGCAGTCGAGTCCAGGACGGGGGAGAAGAAGCAGAAAGGGGCAGAGTGTGGGAGCTGGGTAAACAGGAAAGCCGGAGAGAAGAGGAGAAGGAGTAGCCTCAAGTGCGAAGCAAGATTGGTGTGGGTCCAGTCTGTGTTAGCCAGAGTGGGAGCCAGGTGAAGTGGATTAGCCGGGCACATCCCCACTGGAGGAGACGCCAGGAACAGGTTTTTCCCCTAGCAAAAGTGTGAAGTCATCTACTGTGTTTTGCCACTGTGATGGAGAAGTGCTTAATAAACAAGCCTGCTGGTTCAATTGATCCACGTCTACAGAGTCTTTGTGCAACTGACGGCGGCATCTGCACCACCACACTCTGCCCCACCAAGTCATCTCCTGTCCCAAAAGTGACGGCGGAGCCAGGGGTAAGCCTGATAGAAAATGGGGCCACGACTACAACCCCCGAGGCACCCCTGGCACCCCGTTACACTGTAATGTGCTGCCCTGTAGTGTCCTGTAATGTGCTGCCTTGTAGTGTCCTGTAATGTGCTGCCCTGTAGTGTCCTGTCCTGTAATGTGCTGCCCTGTAGTGATCTGTCCTGTAGTGTCCTCTAATGTGCTGCCCTGTAGTGTCCTGTCCTGTAATGTGCTGCCCTGTAGTGTCCTGTCCTGTAGTGTGCTGCCCTGTAGTGTCCTGTCCTGTAGTGTCCTGTAATGTGCTGCCTTGTAGTGTCCTGTAATGTGCTGCTGTCTCGCCCACCCCAGGGCTATGGGACACCCGGTGCCGGGCCGGACTAGTCCGGTGGTAGTCAGTGGTGGCTGGGCCCAGCTCCGTGGCCCTGGTGGGTGTCAGTAGAATATGTGGCTTGCTTATTAATGGTTGTGTTCGTGACGCCACCTGTGGTATGCGGCTATTAAGCCGCCGCTGCTGTGTGAGGCCTCCGGGATGGTGTTATGGCAGCAATGGTGATACTGCTCCCCACAGGTGGAGCAATGCCCGGGGCACAGTTGGTGCTTGTGAGTGTCTATGCAGCTGAAATAACAGAGACCACTTCAAGGGTGCAGTTCAAGCTCTTTATTCACAGTTCTTGTCACAGCTGTAGGGACCCTTGGACTGCTGGGACCACTGTCAGGGACCTCCGCCGTTTCTGGGTGATTCCGAGAGTGAAAGCCGGTACCCTTCTCTTAGTGTCTCTTTCTTCTGCTGTCTTCTTTAGCCTTGCCTTTGATAGGATAAACCTGGCTTGGCCTCCACTACAGCCTCCAGGCTGGGGGGTCACCTGTCGGCTGATTACCCCTTTTCTGGAAGTCTGCTATGGGTTCTGGCCCTGGGAGTTTACAACGTTCCCTGGGCCTCGGTTTTTACTGTTTGGAGATTGTCTTTGCACTCCTCCAGTCTCTAGGGACCGTCCCCTGTCGCAGCTTGATCCCTCCACCGATGTTAATGTGGAACAGGCCACCGCAGCCTACAACTACCCGTGGCGCCTCTAGGCCCTCTCCTTGGTACCTCTAGGACTGCTCGTGGTACCTCTAGGACTACCCGTGGCCCTGCGACTCCTTCTGTCTCCTACGTGGTGTCACCTGGACCTCTGGGTCCCAGGATCTTCACCAGGAAGCGTCTCCTTCTGTTTCTCTGCTCCTGCCTGACTTGGAGCTTTCTTTCCTTCTTTCTTTCTTTCTTTTCTCCTCCTTGCCTGCCTCCAGCAGGCCTCCTCCTCCCTCCTTTCTCTCGTTCTTCTTCTCCAACTACATGCTCACTCTCTCACTCCCTGAGGTAGACTCTAACTAACTTGACCTTCCTCTCTGTGTCTGCTCTCAGATGGCTCATCCCACCTCCCCAGTTGCTAAGCTACCACCCTATGGGAGCAGGGATGGGTCTTACGGCCCCTCTCAGCATGCAGCATGGGAGGGTTGTCTGCCACTTTCCATGGTCCCAATGTGTTCCTAACAATGGGTGTAGTGTGGATTTACCAGGGGACCGGAGTTCACTCTCTTCCTCTCCCAGAATGGGGCATCACACCGCTGGATGGGGTGCAATGACCTGTGGCGACGGAAGCCTCAGGGGCGCCACACTCCCCCACAGCAAATCCCAGCACGTCCTCGGGCTGAAAAACAACAAAAACATGTGGAAGAACTGCAAAACATTTTTGTTATGAACAATATAAAACAATAAAACATTTCTTCCCTTTATGGGAGGCACAAATTCTTGAACGTTGCAACTTCTTATAAAGAAACTATGTGTGCACTTTCAGTTCATTGCACAGTTTGGGCACTTCCCCCATAATTCTGGTAGGGGGCACAACAGGTGCAACTATATACATTTTTGGCTACAACAAGTCCAGTAGCCTGGCAGTTCGTTTCTTTCAATCAACAATGGGACAAATACTCAACCAGCCACTAAGTCCAATGGCCTGGTTACATAAGACACATAAGACATCACATTTACCGGGGCCCACATTCCAGTTCAGTGGCCCGGTACACATAAACATGGGGGTGACATCTTCGAAAAGCATGAGGGGCAGTACAGCAGGAAAGGGTGTCATCTTCGAAAAGAACATTGGGGCAGAACACAAGGGACTTCTTCAAAAAGAATGAGGGGCAGACAGGGGCTATATACAGTTCAGCATCTCTTCATCTTTACTCATGAGGGTAGATGCGGGGGTCCCACTCCGGCATTGCTCCTGGCAGCAGGTACGCCGACGATATCATCGTCTGGGTCCCCTGGGCACTGGTCCCTGACCTTCTGCGCTGTTCTGCAGCCTGGACTGGAGTGGGGCTGCTTGCAGGTGTTGCACGGCGTTGCTGCAGAGGGCTGCTTGTCTGCAGGGGGCTGTTGCTGTGGTCTCTAGGGCCCTGCTTTGGCCGGGCTCCCTGCATCACAGACGCCATGGAGATCCTGGTCTGCGTCTCCTGAGTGACTGTCGCAGGACCTCTGCTCAGTTCTGTGTCCTGGGTCTGCCTTGAGGTGGTGCTGCTGCCAGGGGAGATGCTGCGCTCTTGCACTGTGCGGCGCCACTCTGGCTCTTCTGGGGCCGCCTCTTCCCGCAGGATATGTACATGCAGCGCGTACCATCCACGGTCCCCCATCAGCCGTGTATACTCCACCACATCACCCGGCTTGGCATCGCGCCCTGGGTGGCCTCTGGGCAGGTGCTCCTCAATGTCTCTTCGGGCTACAAACACGTCCTTGCCCAGACCGGGCTCCCTTATGAAGCCCCAGCCACCAGCTTGTCTGAAGTCCACTACTAGGCCCCGTCGCACTGGGCCCTCAGATCCCTTCAGGGCCTTCCTGACTTCTTCTTTGGAGGCCAGATTAGCGGCTTCTCGGGCCCTCCGTTTCTCCTCCCGGAGTTCCCGCTCCCTCTGGTACTCTACTACCAGCCTCCGGCACGTCAGCTCGTTGGCCAGGGGAGTTTCCTTGGGGAGCAGCGGCCGCTGCAGTCCCCTGCTCTCAATGGGCGCTGCGTCCCAATTCACTCCCAGGGATGCCATTCCCAGGAGGCTCACAGGGGGACTCGGCAGGGGGCCCGCTAGTTGTTCAGGGTTCACCCCTCCCCAGGCTCCGTCTGCGGGGGTCTCAGGCAGGCCTCCGGTGCCCCACCGGGCGTCCGCGGGGTAGGCTGGGAAGGCCAGGGGGTCAGTGAAGGGGCTAAGCGGGGGCGCGTGGCGGGGCCCTGGGTCCGGACTGGACGGGGTTTCTGGTTGCTCACCCTGCTTCCGCTCCGCGGCATCCATCCACCGCTCCAGATCCTCCGGCACCCTCGGCGTTTCTTTCTGCCGGTCCGCCTCCACTTCCACACTACTCAGCCTCCGGGCCAGAACTCGCACTTCTTCTCTCAGCAGGTCCAGCTCGGGATCCACTCTTCCGGTCCCTGGTGCTCCTTGCTGCAGCTCCTCCGCCATGCTGCCGACCTGGGGAATGCTGCCTGGAACACTGCTCGGGTGCTCGACCACGCCACTCGGCTGCTCCCTTTCCCTTCTCGGAGGCGGGGCCAGAGGCTGCACTAGCAACTGGCGCCAGGCTGGCGCCCAGCCCATCACGACCGGCATCACTCCGTTTGCGATAAGGTACATTTTCTTTATCTGCTGGTCTGGCATTTAGACTCTCTCTGCCAGCCGGCCAGCTTATCTGGTCGCCATTTCTTCTTCTTCCACCTTCTATGGCGGGCACCGTTTCGCGCTCTTTTCTTGGACAAGGGGGCGGGGCTTCTCTTCGCGCCCTTTCTTCTGGCGCGCCCCCCTTCTTCCCGCGCTCAGTGACTTCAATGGCGGCAGTTTCTCACAGTAAACACAGGCTATTTCACGATTCTTCAGGCGCACAGTACCCGGTGTGACCGGGCACGAAATCCTGTTCGTGACGCCAAAGTTGTCTCGCCCACCCCAGGGCTATGGGACACCCGGTGCCGGGCCGGACTAGTCCGGTGGTAGTCAGTGGTGGCTGGGCCCGGCTCCGTGGCCCTGGTGGGTGTCAGTAGAATATGTGGCTTGCTTATTAATGGTTGTGTTCGTGACGCCACCTGTGGTATGCGGCTATTAAGCCGCCGCTGCTGTGTGAGGCCTCCGGGATGGTGTTATGGCAGCAATGGTGATACTGCTCCCCACAGGTGGAGCAATGCCCGGGGCACAGTTGGTGCTTGTGAGTGTCTATGCAGCTGAAATAACAGAGACCACTTCAAGGGTGCAGTTCAAGCTCTTAACTCACAGTTCTTGTCACAGCTGTAGGGACCCTTGGACTGCTGGGACCACTGTCAGGGACCTCCGCCGTTTCTGGGTGATTCCGAGAGTGAAAGCCGGTACCCTTCTCTTAGTGTCTCTTTCTTCTGCTGTCTTCTTTAGCCTTGCCATTGATAGGATAAACCTGGCTTGGCCTCCACTACAGCCTCCAGGCTGGGGGGTCACCTGTCGGCTGATTACCCCTTTTCTGGAAGTCTGCTATGGGTTCTGGCCCTGGGAGTTTACAACGTTCCCTGGGCCTCGGTTTTTACTGTTTGGAGATTGTCTTTGCACTCCTCCAGTCTCTAGGGACCGTCCCCTGTCGCAGCTTGATCCCTCCACCGATGTTAATGTGGAACAGGCCACCGCAGCCTACAACTACCCGTGGCGCCTCTAGGCCCTCTCCTTGGTACCTCTAGGACTGCTCGTGGTACCTCTAGGACTACCCGTGGCCCTGCGACTCCTTCTGTCTCCTACGTGGTGTCACCTGGACCTCTGGGTCCCAGGATCTTCACCAGGAAGCGTCTCCTTCTGTTTCTCTGCTCCTGCCTGACTTGGAGCTTTCTTTCCTTCTTTCTTTCTTTCTTTTCTCCTCCTTGCCTGCCTCCAGCAGGCCTCCTCCTCCCTCCTTTCTCTCGTTCTTCTTCTCCAACTACATGCTCACTCTCTCACTCCCTGAGGTAGACTCTAACTAACTTGACCTTCCTCTCTGTGTCTGCTCTCAGATGGCTCCTCCCACCTCCCCAGTTGCTAAGCTACCACCCTATGGGAGCAGGGATGGGTCTTACGGCCCCTCTCAGCATGCAGCATGGAAGGGCTGTCTGCCACTTTCCCTGGTCCCAGTGTGTCCCTAGCAATGGGTGTAGTGTGGATTTACCAGGGGACCGGAGTTCACTCTCTTCCTCTCCCAGAATGGGGCATCACACCGCTGGATGGGGTGCAATGACCTGTGGCGACGGAAGCCTCAGGGGCGCCACACTGCCCTGTAGTGTCCTGTCCTGTAATGTGCTGCCCTATAGTGATCTGTCCTGTAGTGTCCTGTAATGTGCTGCCCTGTAGTGATCTGTCCTGTAGTGTCCTGTAATGTGCTGCCTTGTAGTGTCCTGTAATGTGCTGCCCTGTAGTGTCCTGTCCTGTAATGTGCTGCCCTGTAGTGATCTGTCCTGTAGTGTCCTGTAATGTGCTGCCCTATAGTGTCCTGTAATGTGCTGCCCTGTAGTGTCCTGTCCTGTAGTGTGCTGCCCTGTAGTGATCTGCCGTGTAGTGTCCTGTAATGTGCTGCCTTGTAGTGTCCTGTAATGTGCTGCCCTGTAGTGATCTGCCGTGTAGTGTCCTGTAATGTGCTGCCTTGTAGTGTCCTGTAATATGCTGCCCTGTAGTGATCTGCCGTGTAGTGTCCTGTAATGTGCTGCCTTGTAGTGTCCTGTAATGTGCTGCCCTGTAGTGTCCTGTCCTGTAATGTGCTGCCCTGTAGTGTCCTGTCCTGTAGTGTCCTGTCCTGTAGTGTCCTGTTCTGTAGTGTCCTGCCCTGTAGTGATCTGCCGTGTAGTGTGCTGCCGTGTAGTGTCCTGCCGTGTAGTGTCCTGTAATGTGCTGCCTTGTAGTGTCCTGTAATGTGCTGCCCTGTAGTGTCCTGTCCTGTAGTGTCCTGTTCTGTAGTGCCCTGTAGTGTCCTGTAATGTGCTGCCCTGTAGTGTGCTGTCCTTTAGTGTCCTCTCCTGTAGTGCCCTGTAGTGTCCTGTAATGTGCTGTCCTTTAGTGTCCTCTCCTGTAGTGCCCTGTAGTGTCCTGTAATGTGCTGCCCTGTAGTGTGCTGTCCTTTAGTGTCCTCTCCTGTAGTGCCCTGTAGTGTCCTGTAATGTGCTGTCCTTTAGTGTCCTCTCCTGTAGTGCCCTGTAGTGTCCTGTAATGTGCTGTCCTTTAGTGTCCTCTCCTGTAGTGCCCTGTAGTGTCCTGTAATGTGCTGTCCTGTAGTGTCCTGTAGTGTCCTGTAGTGTCCTGTAGTGTGCTGCCCTGTAGTGATCTGCCGTGTAGTGTCCTGTCCTGTAGTGTGCTGCCCTGTAGTGATCTGCCGTGTAGTGTCCTGCCGTGTAGTGATGAGAGGTCAGTGCTGGGGCAGAATATACTGACATGGAATGTGTGTGCAGGGGGCGGGGCTGGACACTGGGGTGGGGCTGGACACTGAGGCCGGGCGGTGCCAGCTGTGACTGGGAGGTTCTGCACAGGAAGTTATCATGTTTGCTGGAGCTGAATGTAAACAAGAAGCTGCACAGAATAAAGGATGAATTCAAGAGGAACAAAAGTTAGAAAACAAAAAATAACAATGTAGGGGTGATTAATATGACAATACAGCACAGATTAGCTTAAACTCAAACATTTTTGTTATGTCGGACAACCCCTTTAAAAACTGCACAGTACTCCTGTATTGTCTCACTAATTAAAGGGATAATTTTTGGACAACTGTGGCGCCCTAGGACCTGGTCGCCACAACAGCATTGCCCTCCCAAAGGGTTAATGCTGAGCCTGGAGGTAATTGGGAGATCCATTGGCCAGCAGGTTTAACACCCAACACAGTTCTCCCTCCGGCCAGCAGGGGGAGCTCTGAACCTGGAATTCCAGGGAGCCTTCCTCTACCTGACCAGAGGGAGGAAGTGGAGTCAGTCTGAAGGGAGTAGTGGAAGTGAACAGACGCAGAGTGAGCTGTCCTGTGAATCTGGGGCCTGGAGCTGGAGCAGTTTGGCCCAGAGAAGCAGGAATAGCTGAGAGGCAGCAGAGAGACTCAGACATCGGAGTCTGTGGTTGCCAGGGTATAAAATCCGTCCCTGGTAGCCGAGTCCGAAGGGCAGGAGAGCTGCAAGCCCCTGGCCCAGAAACATCCAAGGTACAGCTGTAGCATCAGGGCCCGGTGTGGACTCCAGCGGAGAAGCACCAGAGAGAGGGTCTGCGCAGCCACCTACAGAAAGAAGGGACGTGCTATTGGTCCCAGCAGCGAAGAGGGCCATTGCTGGATTCAGAGAAGCAGGGTCCTATCATCACAAAGCAAAGTACAGGAGTAGGCCTCATACTCAGCTGGCCAGAAAGATCATCCCAAGTACTTCCAGGCCGACCGGATCCCCATCACCACCTGTAACGGTCTCCCAGGACTGGACTGTTCCCAGAGTAAAAGAGGAGAAGGTAAAGAGACTGTTGTTTGTGCCTGGTTCTTTCCTCGCCTGTCGGCCCTGCACCGTGTTAGCCACACAACACCATAGACTTTCACGGGCACCAACGGTATCCCGGGGCATCGCTCCACCTGTGGGGAGCCGTACCATCATAGCTGCCATAACATCACCCCGGAGTTCTCCCATAGCAGCGGCGGCTTAATAGCCGCATACCACAGGTGGCGTCACGAACATTAACTTTAACTCATCAGCCACATATTCAACTGACACCCACCAGGGCCACGGAGCCGGGCCCAGCCACCACTGACTACCACCGGACTAGTCCGGCCCGGCACCGGGTGTCCCATAGCCCTGGGGTGGGCGAGTCAATTTTGGCGTCACGAACAGGATTTCGTGCCCGGTCACACCGGGTACTGTGCGCCTGAAGAATTGCGCTTTAAAGACTGTATTACTGCGTGTTTCACTGTTTGAAAACTGCCGCCGCCATTAGCCTCACTGAGCGCAGGAAGAAGGGGGGCGTGCCTGACAAAGAGCGCGAAGGGAGCGCGCCATCAGAGCAGAGCGCTGTTAACCCCGCGCGACCCAGAAGGAAATTTGAAAAGTGAACGGAGCCTGGTAAGGTTCACTAAGGGGGAGGAAGATGTCCGACGCAGAGGGAGGGCAGGTGGCTGCCATAGCCCGAGACGCCGCAGCACCAGCCGAAGCGATCCCTGTCGCCGTCGCCCCATCCCCCGCTGTAGCGCCGGTAATGCCGATCACCATGCCGTACATACCGGGCGCAGAATGGCTGCCGCAGTACTCCGGGGAGTCCCATACCTTGAGCGACTTCAGAGAAAGCCTGCACAGCTTGTTCCGGGTGTATCCGCTGACTGAGAGCCAGAAGGTGGGCATATTAATGGGACAGCTAGCCGGCGCAGCCCAGCGTGAAGTGAAGTCCTGGCCTGATACAGATAAAGGGACAGTAACCCAGATACTGGCCAAGCTAAAGAGTACTTTTGACACCCGCACCGCAGCAGAGATAAAGATGAGATTCTTTGGGTGCAAGCAGCGGGCCACAGACAGCATAAGGGACTATGCCCTAAACCTGCAAGAGGCCCTGAAAGCGGTTAAACAAGTGGACCCAGAGAGTGTACGTGAGGAACACAAACTCCTAACTGAGCAGTTCATAGAAGGGCTCCTGTCAGATGCCCACAGGACCCAGCTGCGTATCATGGTCCTGCAGAACCCTGCTCTGGACTTTGCAAAGTTTAAGGACCAGGCCATCCGGGTACTGAGAGAATCTACACCGAATGACCCAGTACCCCTCCGGCCTCTTGCTATCACGTACCCCGGGGTGGTGCCTGCAACACGAGCCACTGCAGGGGCTGAGGCGCAGTCCCTGGATAAGGATCCCACTGCAGAGCTCAGACAGCAGGTCCAGGAGCTGACCAAGACTGTAGCTGCCCTTGCCAAGACCGTGCAGTCTCTACAAGTGACCCCATCGCCTGCAAGAATCGAGTTGGCCTCCAGCCCAGATGACGTCCCATGGATGCGACAGAGGAGGGTTCCGCCGACCCGAGGCAGAGACACAGACCGGTATGATTCAACGGGACAACCGATCTGCCGCCGCTGTAGCCAGGCGGGCCACATTGCACGATACTGTCCTTTAAATGGGCCGAGCCTGGGGCCAGGAGCCGACCCCCAGGTGTAAGGAAGCCCGGCTCAACACCCAGCCGCAGCAAGTATGTGGGAGGACGACCGGTCCTTCCTATTGTGCTGGATGGGATCCCTTTGAATGCCCTCCTGGATACGGGGTCCCAGGTAACAACCATCCCCTACAAACTGTACAAAAGATATTGGGCTGATTCAGACATTGACCATGGCCCAGATGATGATTTAACAATTGTGGCCAGTAATGGTCAGCCCTTACCTCAAATTGGGTACAAAGAAGTAACCATTAAAGTGGGGCGGGTAGAATTGCCATGTCAGGGGATGATAATTGTAGATATTGATCGCAAAGAATCTGACCCATTGGTAACCATTGGTACAAATGTGATAGAAAATTGTGTTGCCGAAGTGATAATTTTGTTGCAACAGGCGTCTGAAACTGCCAGCTCCGGGCAGCAGCGTGCCCTACAGAGGGAGATCAGAGCCCTGATGAGGAGGCAGCAGGTAGAGCTGGCCGGAGGAGAAATTGGCAGTGTGAGGGTAAGTGACCCCCTCCCCATTGCAATACCCCCAAGAAGTGAAATGTTGATATGGTGTCGGGCAGCAATAGGCCTCAAGGGTCAGGATTACCATGCCTTGGTAGAACCGGTGTATTCAGACAGCAGGCCTGGAGTCCTGATAGCCAGAGGGGTAGCAGACGTCCGCAAGGGGAGAGTGCCCATCCGTGTCCTGAATTGTGGGGAGGAGGAAGCCAAATTGCCCCGGTACGCCACTGTAGCAAAACTGTACACTGTCAGCAACAACACCATCAAAGCAGTGGAACCCTTGATCCCGTCCGACCAGGCGGAAGACAATGGCTCCAAGGGGCAGCTGGAAGACTGGTGCCAAAACTTACATGTGGGCACCGACTCCACCCCCTCACACCAAAAGCATGGGGTTTACCGGGTGGTACAGGAGTACGAGCGGGTCTTCAGCAAACACCCCCTAGATTTTGGGCAGGTGAAAGGGGTTAAACATCAAATCCCCACGGGTGATCATCCTCCCGTTAAAGAGAGATACCGCCCTGTACCCCCCGCACAGTATCAGCGTGCCAAAGAAATGTTACGGGAAATGAAGGAGGCCGGGGTTATCAGAGATAGTTGTAGCCCCTGGGCAGCTCCACTAGTGCTCGTAAAGAAAAAAGATGGTACAATGAGAATGTGTGTAGATTACAGGCAAATTAACCGCATTACACATAAAGATGCTTATCCACTACCCAGAATAGAGGAGTCACTAACAGCCTTAAAGTCAGCTAACTATTTCTCCACCTTGGATCTCACCAGTGGGTATTGGCAGGTTCCCGTGGCAGAGGCGGACAAGGAGAAGACTGCATTCACGACGCCAATGGGCCTCTGCGAGTTCAACTGTATGCCATTCGGGCTCTGCAACGCCCCAGGGACATTCCAACGGTTGATGGAGTGCTGCTTGGGCCACCACAACTTCGAAACCGTGCTGTTGTACCTGGATGACGTCATAGTCTACTCCAAGACTTATGAAGACCACCTGAAGCACTTAGCAGAAGTGTTTGAGTCTTTGTCAAAATATGGCCTGAAGATCAAGCCGTCCAAATGTCACCTCTTGAAGCCAAAGGTACAGTACCTGGGTCATGTGGTCAGCGCAGAAGGTGTGGCACCTGATCCGGAGAAAGTCACCGTAATCAAGGACTGGCCAAGACCCACCACGGTAAAGGAGGTGCGGCAGTTCCTTGGGCTGGTGGGCTACTACCGAAGGTTCATTGATGGTTTCACCAAGATAGCAGCGCCCCTTCAAGATCTCCTGGTGGGCCAGCCAAAGCAGGCTAAGAAGCAGAACCCTCCCTTTGAATGGAGCAGCCAACTAGAAACATCCTTTGTCCAGCTGAAAGGGGCTCTCACGGGAGAAGAAATTCTGGCCTACCCTGACTATAGCCAGCCGTTTGTACTGTATACAGACGCCAGCAACGTGGGCCTGGGAGCCGTGTTGTCCCAGGTGCAGGGAGGCAGAGAGAAGGTGATAGCGTACGCCAGTAGGAAGCTTCGGCCCACAGAAAGGAATCCAGAAAACTACAGTTCCTTCAAGCTGGAGTTCCTCGCTATTGTTTGGGCAGTGACTGAACGCTTCAAGCACTATCTGGCGTCGGCCAAGTTCACCATCTTCACGGACAACAATCCGTTGACACACCTGGCAACAGCCAAGTTAGGTGCGTTGGAACAGCGGTGGATGGCCCGGCTGTCTAACTTTGACTTTACCATCAAGTATCGGGCTGGCAAGAAGAATAACAATGCTGATGCGCTGTCCAGAATGCCTCACTTACCCGAATCTGGAGAAGACCTGGATGAACTCGAAGAGATAGAGTTACCGGCTTTCCATCATCAGGGTGTTTCCCAGTGTGAGCATGCTGTGGGAGTGAAGCGCTCGAGCCAACACGAGGTCTCGGTTAACCCATTACTCCACCATAATTGGGAAGAGACACAGAACGGTGACCCGGCTGTGCGATTGGTCAAAGAAAAGCTAGCACAAGCTGAGACTCATCTTGGCCCAGATGCTCCAGAAGAAGCCCAGCAGTTGTGGAAAGAGAGGGGACGACTGTTCACCTACCAAGGCAAGCTCTGCAAGAGATATGTCAACTATCGAACAAATGAACTTGTCTGGCAGATAGTGGTTCCGCAGAGGGATGCTTCAATGGTCCTAGCAGCGTATCATGATAACGCCGGGCACTTCGGGTGGAAGAAGTTGGAGGCCTTACTCCGTGATCGGTTCTACTGGGTGCACATGAGAAAGATGATCGAGAAATGGTGCCGAGACTGTGGCCCGTGTAACTTGAGGCGGAAGGATGATGCCAGCCAAAGGTCTCCCCTACAGCCAATTGTCACGAAGCAGCCCCTGGAGTTGGTGGCCCTGGACCACGTGAAGTTAACACCAAGCCGGTCAGGCTATGTGTACGCCCTCACCATTGTGGACCATTACTCTCGTTTCCTGGTAGTAGTGCCTGTGAAGGACCAGACAGCCAGGACGGCAGCTAGAGCGTTCCAGGCATCCTTTTGTCGACCGCACGGCTATCCGGAAAGGGTACTGACGGATCAGGGTCCTGCATTCGAGGCTGAAGTGTTCCAAGAGTTCTGTAACATGTACGGTTGTAAGAAAATTCGAACCACACCGTACCACCCCCAGACCAATGGACTGTGCGAGAAAATGAACCATGTGGTTATTGATATGCTGAAGACCCTACCGCTGGAAGAGAGGAACCAATGGCCAGAAAAGTTGCCAGATCTGGTAGACTTGTACAACCACATCCCAGTGAATTCGACCAACTGCAGCCCCGCTTACCTGATGCGAGCCAGACCAGGCAAGTTGCCTGTAGACTTTGAGATGGGGACTGTGTCGCCTGAGGCGGTTCAAGAAATAGAGGATTGGGATGCAGAACGGCAGCAGCGGTACCGTAAGGTCCAGGAGTGCGTGGAAAGGAGCCTGTCTCAAGCAAGAACGAGACAAGAACAGCAGTACAATCAAACGGCCCCAGCAACTCCCTTAGCACCTGGAGAACAAGTCCTCAAGAAGAAGCGGAGGACGCATAAATTGGATGATCAGTGGGAAAACGAGCCCTACACCATTATCCCCTCCAACTTTGACAACAGTAAGGTGTGCCTCATAAGCAAGGATGAAGGCAAGACTTGTCAAGCAGTATCCAGAGACCGCCTGAAGACGTGCCCTGAGCGGTGCAAAGTTCAAAAGGAAGTGGAGGAAGTTCGAGAAGAGGGGGAAGAGATGATACAAACAATCCTCGGCAAATTCCCCAAGACTTGGACCCGCATAAATGGTGCCGTAGTGGTACCGGTCCTGACGTTCCCACAGTTGGTCGAGCCAGAAACAGAACAGGTTCCGGATCCACCCAAAGAACCGTCCGCCCCGACACGAGGTGACACGCCAGCAGTGGAACAGGAGGATCAACCCCCTGTCAGTGGTGAACCTGTCATACCCTTGGCGACTCTTAGACCACATGGGCGATCATCATGCATACCTATTGGGGTTAGGCCTACCGGTAGTGCTGAGATAGGAGACACACCAAGTAGTCAGGGACAAACACCAGAGCTACGCAGGTCCCAACGCAGCACTCGGGGACAACCCCCTCTAAGGTATAGGGAATCAAATGTATAAAGGAGAAAGAAAGAGTATTTATTGGAATGTAAATAGTTATGCGAAATGTCTGTAATGTTGTGTACAAAATGTTTTTCTTTTTCTTTGATTGTGAAAATGGACAATTGGGCCACTGGACTATGGGTGGCCAACACCTAAATTGTTCATAGTTAGCACCAGTGTGCTCGACACCCCTGAAGAAAAACCCGTCCGGCGTGCATAGAGTGGGGTCATCAATGCTCTGACGCACGCCCAGAGCCTACGTTGGGGGTTTTATCGCGGCGGGTCCCCCATGGAGCAGTGTAATGGACACCCGGCAGGGAGCCACACTGGACTCTTATAGTACTGTTTGAATTTGTAACGTTAAAGAGAATGTGCCTCCCATATTGGGATGAAATGTATGACATGTTATGTGTTGTTTCCACAGTCCGGGAGTACTGAATTTAACTAAGGGGGAGTGTGGCGCCCTAGGACCTGGTCGCCACAACAGCATTGCCCTCCCAAAGGGTTAATGCTGAGCCTGGAGGTAATTGGGAGATCCATTGGCCAGCAGGTTTAACACCCAACACAGTTCTCCCTCCGGCCAGCAGGGGGAGCTCTGAACCTGGAATTCCAGGGAGCCTTCCTCTACCTGACCAGAGGGAGGAAGTGGAGTCAGTCTGAAGGGAGTAGTGGAAGTGAACAGACGCAGAGTGAGCTGTCCTGTGAATCTGGGGCCTGGAGCTGGAGCAGTTTGGCCCAGAGAAGCAGGAATAGCTGAGAGGCAGCAGAGAGACTCAGACATCGGAGTCTGTGGTTGCCAGGGTATAAAATCCGTCCCTGGTAGCCGAGTCCGAAGGGCAGGAGAGCTGCAAGCCCCTGGCCCAGAAACATCCAAGGTACAGCTGTAGCATCAGGGCCCGGTGTGGACTCCAGCGGAGAAGCACCAGAGAGAGGGTCTGCGCAGCCACCTACAGAAAGAAGGGACGTGCTATTGGTCCCAGCAGCGAAGAGGGCCATTGCTGGATTCAGAGAAGCAGGGTCCTATCATCACAAAGCAAAGTACAGGAGTAGGCCTCATACTCAGCTGGCCAGAAAGATCATCCCAAGTACTTCCAGGCCGACCGGATCCCCATCACCACCTGTAACGGTCTCCCAGGACTGGACTGTTCCCAGAGTAAAAGAGGAGAAGGTAAAGAGACTGTTGTTTGTGCCTGGTTCTTTCCTCGCCTGTCGGCCCTGCACCGTGTTAGCCACACAACACCATAGACTTTCACGGGCACCAACGGTATCCCGGGGCATCGCTCCACCTGTGGGGAGCCGTACCATCATAGCTGCCATAACATCACCCCGGAGTTCTCCCATAGCAGCGGCGGCTTAATAGCCGCATACCACAGGTGGCGTCACGAACATTAACTTTAACTCATCAGCCACATATTCAACTGACACCCACCAGGGCCACGGAGCCGGGCCCAGCCACCACTGACTACCACCGGACTAGTCCGGCCCGGCACCGGGTGTCCCATAGCCCTGGGGTGGGCGAGTCACAACTAATGAATTTCCTTTCTTATTCATTTAGATAAGTGCAAGGCTCTTTATACCTCCAAACGGGGTAATTGTTACCCCGAACTGTGTGAAGATGCCACGACGTCTTCCATTTTCACCACATGTCTATAAACACCAGCAATTCATGCATTCTACACATATTTTCCAGGCAATCAGTGTTTCTGTTTAGTCATGTGATTAATGTGAATTTATTCCCTGCAAAACTATTTTTTTGGGGAAATTCACCAGCCCAGGAAATTTAAGTTTCTAAAGATTTGCTCATCACTAGTCGCTTCTTCTGCTTTTATTCAGTGATTCCCTGTGTGACAATGTGTTTTGTACCTAGAAAGTCTCTAGTGAATAATGGAGTAAATACAGTCCGTACAAAATGTCTTTTCTTCTGTGTTGACAGATCAGCTATGCAGCCACCGATCCCTCATTGTCAGATAGACGCCTCTATCCTCATGTTTTCCGAACTGTCCAGGATCACCGCGTCCATTATTTGGTCATCACCAGACTGTTGAAGCACTTTGGCTGGACCTGGGTTGGGATTTTAGTATCAGATGATGAAAATGGAGAGAAAGAACTGCAGATACTAAGAAAGTACATGAGAGAGGACGGGATCTGCGCCGCCTACACTGTAATACTTTCACATGATACAGTTGATCATTATTTTAATAGGGAGAATTTATCAATTTTTCAGGATCCACAAGTCAGAGTCATTATAATATGCGGGACATACAATAATAATTTTATCTTACGATATTTCTTTAAATCTGTATATTTGGAGAAAACTTTTATCTTTCCACCAACCTGGATCTATGTGTACAGCATTATGAAAGGAGATTATCCAATGTTGAATGGAAGTCTAGCGGTGGAACTTCTATCGGAACCGTTTCCAGGAATGGAAGACATTGTACAAAACTACAGGAAATTTCCCATAGTGATCCATGATGAGGAAATCTGGAAAATGATAGATTCAATATCAGGAAATGGGAGTAAAGATTCCTTCATTTCTTTCAATTGGACAGAATCAAGGTTTAATAATACATATGATCTTACACTGCCAAGTATGAGGATGTCCCTCTCATCCGGGGTTTCTCCAAGATTGCATTACGCAGTAGAAGTCCTGGGAAAAGCTCTACATGAAATGTTCTCATTTATAAAGGACAAATATGAGGAAAATTCAGTGACCGGGTTTGTACAATACACACGGAAGTTACAGCGCTACATACAAATGCTGAAGAATTCTCCGGATCCAATGAAGCCTTCATATTACTTTAATGAAGAAGGAGAAGCCGTACACCCGTATAAGATAGTAAACTGGGTATTTATAGATGAGGCCACACGTAGGGACATACGAGTGGTTGAAGTAGGAAATTTCACCCCCTGGGCTGTGAGTGGTGAAGAGCTCCACATAAATCCCCAGTCTATAACATGGAAACACACAGGGAAGGTGAGGAGCGTTATTCTGCCACCGATGTATGTAGGTGAGATGTGTCTGAGGGATGTGAGCGCGGATCTCTGTACCAGTGATGGTAGAAAGGTTACTCGCTATCCTCTATCTCTGGCCTGACCAGACAAAGGTTAGCTAAGAGCGGTATTATTAGAAAATAAATAGATGTTCTAAAAACAACAAGAAAGAGCGAGAGTATATTATACCTTAAAGAACAAGTTTTATTTTTGGAATACAATATTAAAAAAAAAAATCATAAATATAGGTTGACAACATTTGAATGGAGGACACACATCAAAATGATATACTTAGTGCTGTACCAAAAAATGGACAATGGCCCTTTAAGAAAGGTTACACAGTAAATTGTCCGTTATATCCATGGGAATAGAAAGGTAGAAATGGTGGATAAACACCAATAATATTAGTAAGCGACAACCCTGTAGATAGATAAACCAAACCCAATTAAACATGCACCGTAACATAGTAGCAACACCTCCAAGTCTGTATATACAATGATGCCCCAGCAGCCTCAATGCAGGCCTCAAATGGATTGCTTTTTCAGGAGGCTCCCGATCACACCCCAGAAAGAAATCCATGGAAACTAACACTAAGTAAATCATTTTTAATGTGTGTCCTCCATTCAAATGTTGTCTATGACCCATATTTGTTTGATATTTTTTCTTAATTTGTATTTAAATAAAATGTTTATGTTTTGATATAATAAAAGTTGCTCTTTAACCCCTTCAGCCCCAGGGCACTTTCCGTTTTTGCGTTTTTGTTTTTTGCCCCTTTTCTTCCGAGAGCCGTAACTTTTTTATTATTCCGTCAATCTTGCCATATGAGGGCTTGTTTTTTGCGGGACGAGTTGTACTTTTAAATGAAACCATAGGTTTTACCATATATTGTACTGGAAAACAGCAAAAAAATTCCAAGTGTGGAAAAACTGCAAAAAAAGTGTGATCGCACAATAGTTTTTGATATGTTTTATTCACCGTGTTCACTATATGATAAAACTGATGTATCTATGTGATGCCTCAGGTCGGTACGAGTTTGTAGACACCAAACATGTATAGGTTTACTTGTATCTAAGGGGTTAAAAAAAATTCACAAGTTTGTCCAATAAAAGTGGCGCACGTTTTGCGCCATTTTCCGAAACACGTAGCGTTCTTATTTTTTGGGATCTATGGCTCAGTGATGGCTTATTTTCTGCGTCTCGAGCTGACGTTTATAATGGTTCCATTTTTGCACAGATGCTACGTTTTGATCGCCTGTTATTGCATTTTGCGTAAAACTTGCGGCGACCAAATAACGTAATTTTGGCGTTTGGAATTTTTTTGCCACTACGCCATTTACCAATCAGATTAATTGATTTTATTTTTTGATAGATCAGGCATTTCTGAACGCGGCGCTACGCTACCAAATATGTGTATATTTATTTATTTTTTAACCCTTTAATTTTCAATGGGGGGAAAGAGGGGTGATTTGAACTTTTAGGTTTTTTTTTATTTTTTAAAACTTTTTTTTTTACTTTTTTTTTATTTTACTTGTCCCCCTAGGGGGCTATAGCGATCAGCAATCCGATCGCTATTATCTATCTGCTGATCACAGCTACACAGCTGTAAACAGCAGATTCACTCACTTTGTTTTTCCCTCTGCTCTCAGCCGAGGGACAACGAAAGTGAAAGATCATAGCTGCAGGCATCATTACATGACCCTGTGCTACGATGGCAACCACCGATAGTCACGTGATAACACACGTGACTTCCGGTGGGGGCGGCGGTAAGTAAGAAACATGGCCGCGCGCATTTAAATCTTGCTGCCAGACTTTGGCAGCAAGATTTAAGGGGTTAATGGCTGCGGGTGGAAGTGAATCCACCCGCGGCTAGCAGGCACACATGTCAGCTGTTGAAAACAGCTGATATGTGTGCCGATCCACACCGCCTGCCCGCGGCAGGAGGCGGGGCTTAACGGGACACGATCCTGGACGGATAGATCCGTCCAAGGTCGTGAAGGGGTTAAGGCATAATATTCTCTTGCTGTTTCTTGTCTTTTTCAGAAAATCTATTCTATTCTCTAATAATTCCGCTCTTAGCTGCAGTTACTGTAGGGCAAGCTGCTGGAGAAGGGATGGTGTATTAGAGGCCTGTAAGCAGGGATTCCAGCCTTCTAACCTTATGGACCGTGCTGCTGCTCCCTAAAATAATCTCTTCTATTTTTTAATAATGCTGCTATTAGCTGCATTTGGTGTAGGGAAAGCTGATGGAGAAGGGATAGTGTATACAGGCAGGGATTATAGACTGACAGACCTTTCTGCTGCAACCTAAAGCTAAAAGTCTTTCTCAGATCCCCTTCACACGTCAGTAGTGATGAGCGCGTGTATTCGTCACTATTCGTCACACGGTATTTGGGCTATTCGTTACATGGTGAGTAATGGTGTATTCACCTCACTATATTCGGATATCCCGCCCAGCCGTTTTGGTGCCTGATTTGCAGCCAATAAACATGTTGGGCTTCTTAACCAATCTTACTAATGCCGCAGCCATCTTTGTTGTGGCATTACTGTGATTGGCCGGCAGCTCACCATCATGGGGTCTATAAAAGACCTTCTGCCGTCATTTTGCGCACAGTGCGTCTGAAGCCTGCATTCTATCAATGTAGGGATAGAGCGAGCAGGTGCTAGGGGGAGTGTAGGTCTATTAATAACACAGAGAGGCCTTTTCAGGGCTGCCTGCAGCATAGGTCAGTGTAGAGTACGGAGAAAAGTAAAAATTAGAAGCTTAAACTGAGGCGCTGCGGAGCAATACAAACAGGGCTTTTATTCTAAATTCCTGTCCATAAAAAATATCTAAAAAGGATTAAAGGTACTCAATGCATTTCTGGGACTCACAATGCAAAGGTCTCCTTCCTCAGGTGTAAACAATCACAGGGGCTGGCGCATATATATGTGTCACCCAGGGAATGGGGTACTTGGTCCCGGGCAGTGTATCACTGGGGAATGTCACTTTGGAGGCCGTTGCCCAATCCCGTGCCCTGGGGGCTTTATTAAAAGGGGAATATTTATAGGGAGAATTATAGTCATTAGTGTGACGCCACCTGCGGGTTGCAGTCAAGATAATGGATCAGCCTCTGCTGGGTTGGTTGTTCCTAGGGCTGGTGGCAATGGCAGCTGTGGTGGTAGGCCCTCTGCAGGTAGGGCTGAGCCTAGGGAGCTGTATGGTGGAAGCACTGGAATAAGGGAGGGCACACCGGGGTTGTAATTAAGTCTCTACTCACTCTTGGACCCTAGGACGGCTGGTTCAGGTCCCCGTGTTTCCAGTGCCAGCTTGATGATTCAGTTGCTCTTTCCCCAGCACCCTCAGTGTGTTTTGGGTCCCCGTAACTTGAAGCAGTTTGGGGGTCTGAATGTCCCTTATTGTGCGAGTCTCCTTGTCCGTACGGCAGGCAGTGTGGACCCTGTGGGGCTGGTCTGTGTCCCGAACCCTGATCCTTGCTTTACTGCTGGTGCCCCCAGATCTGTGGGTCAGTGCGGTCCGTGAAGGTCCCCTCACTGTGCAGGTATTTGGCAGGCCATCTGAAACTGTCGCCTGAACTAGGGCCCTGTGCCCCGCTGGTGCTCTGGTCCCAGCAGTACTCGGGTGTAACTGCCCTGGCGACCACTCTCCTGTGCCCCCGAGCCACAGCTACATGACCCAGCTCTAGGCAAGTCTCCCTCCTTTACTGTCCACTACTGTTCTGTCTTGTCCACTCCACCAAGCTGTCTAGCCCCTGCTCTTGCTCCGCCCTCTAGGTGGCCATCTCCCAGTGTCTGAATAGTCTATGCCCCCTGGTGTGTCATGGGAACTATGATTTTAGCGTGTGTAGGTGTTACTGGCACTGGTGTTCCAGGTCCCAAGGGGTAGGCAATGCATCCTTGTGAGGCTGCAGTACCTAGTAGTGCCCTGAGTGGCTCAGGGGCGCTATATATACCCATAAGCACCAAATAATTATACATAAATTGTATCAGACAATTGCATACATATCTCTACAAACATTAATTAAAACCAATTAGTATGCAACATATATAATTAAATGAATTATATCAATAAATTACAACCAATGAAAAATAATTAAAATTAAAAATTGTCAAAAAAAGTAAAATGTAAATAAACTGAAGTGAGACAAATTAGCTAATATTTTAAACACATACATTAAGGACCCTCAGGAATTAGGGTTCCTATCTTAATACAAACATATTCACTTCTGATAAGTCTACCGTACCTGTCATTAGTATCATCAGGAATTTGTTCTATATTAATGAATAGAGTTGAGCGCGGTTCGTGGTTCGTGGTTCTCCAGTTCGCGGTTCGAGTGATTTTGGGGGCTGTTCTAGATCGAACTAGAACTCGAGCTTTTTGCTAAAGCTCGATAGTTCTAGATACGTTCGAGAACGGTTCTAGCAGCAAAAAGACTAGCTAATTCCTAGCTGGCTTTCCACTGTAATAGTGTAAGTCACTCTGTGACTCACACTATTATGACATTTCAGTGTATAGTGTGCGGGAACAGCGCGTTCAGATCACTGCTGCTGGGATAATGGCGATCGCCTTTTTTTTTTTTTTTTCCTTGTCTTCCTTTCCTATGCGCGCGCGTGTAGTGGGGCGGGCCAGCATGTCAGCCAATCCCAGGCACACACACAGCTAAGTGGACTTTTAGCCAGAGAAGCAACAGCATGTGTAATAGGATGTCCATGTCACATGTCCCTGCATTATAAAAACGGACATTTTCCTCCAGCACGCCATTATCTGCCTTCTGCGTCTGGGTGTCAGTCACCGCTGGCGCAGCTCCTGTCTCCGATACTGCTGTGTACGCTCTATACACAGCGCTGTTGACTCGCCCACCCCAGGGCTATGGGACACCCGGTGCCGGGCCGGACTAGTCCGGTGGTAGTCAGTGGTGGCTGGGCCCGACTCCGTGGCCCTGGTGGGTGTCAGTTGAATGTGTGGCTTGGTTGTTAAAGGGTGTTCGTGACGCCACCTGTGGTATGCGGCTATTAAGCCGCCGCTGCTGTGTGAGGCCTCCGGGATGATGTTATGGCAGCAGTGTTGGTACTGCTCCCCACAGGTGGAGCAATGCCCGGGGCACAGTTGGTGCTTGTAAGTGTCTATGTAGGTGGAATAACAGAGACGAGTCCAAGGTGCAGTTCCAGTTCTTTTACTCACTGTTTCTGTCACACTTGCAAGGACCCTCAGACTGCTGGGACCACTGTCAGGGACCTCCGCCTTCTGGGTGATTCCGAGCGTGAAATCTGGTTCCCTCTCTTTAGTGTCCCTTTTTCTGCTGACTTCACTAGCCTTGCCTTAGGTAGATGGACTTGGCTTGGCCTCCATTACAGCCTCCAGGCTGGGGGGTCACCTGTCGGCTGATTTCCCCTTTTCTGAAGATCTGCTCTGGGTTCTGGCCCTGGGAGCTTGCAATTCCCTGGGCCTCGGTTTTTACTGTCTGGAGACTGTCTTTTCACTCCTTCAGTGTCTAGGGACCGTCCCCCTGTCGCAGCTAGTCGCTCCACCGATGTCACTGTGGAACGGGCCACCGCAGCCTGCAGCTACCCGTAGCGCCTCTGGGCCCTCGGCAGCGGTACCCAACAAGGACTGCTCGTGGCACCTTACAGGACTACCCGTGGCCCTGCGACTCCTTCTTCTCTTCTCGTCCTACATGCTCACTCCTCACTCTCCCACTCCCTGAGCGAACTGCCTAAACTTGACCTTCCCATCTCTATCTGCTCTCTGGTGGCTCCTCCCACCTCCCCAGTTGCTAAGCTACCACCCTATGGGAGCAGGGATGGGTCTTACAGCCCCTCTCAGCATGCAGCATGGGAGGGTTGCCTGCCACTTTCCCTGGTCCTGTGTGTCCCTAGCAATGGGTGTAGTGTGAATTTACCAGGAAACCGGAGTTCACCCTCTTCCTCTCCCAGAATGGGGCATCACACCGCAGATGGGGTGCAATGACCTGTGGCGACGGAAGCCTCAGGGGCGCCACACTCCCCCACAGCAAATCCCAGCACGTCCTCGGGCTGAAAAACAACAAAAACAAATGGGAGACACTGCAAAAACATTTTTGTATGCAATAACATAAACAGTAAAACATTTCTTCCCTTTATGGGAGGCACATATCATGAACGTTGCAAACTTCTTATAAAGAAAACTCTAAGTGTGCACTTCCAGTCCGTTGCACGGTTCAGGCAAATCCCCCATAATTCTGGTAGGGGGCACAACGGGTGCAACTAATTACATTCTTGGCTACTACAAGTCCAGTAGCCCGTCAGTTCGTTTCAAACAAACAAAGTAACATCTTCGACCAGCCATTAAGTCCAATGGTCTGGTAGGACAGAAAACACATACACCACACACCAGCCACTAAGTCCAGTGGCCTGGTACGACATGACACCTAAACATTCACCGGGGCCCACATTCCAGTTCAGTGGCCCGGTAGCACTTAACATGGGGGGGGTGACGTCTTCGCAAAGAATCAGGGGCAGCACAGTAGGAAAGGGTGTCATCTTCGAAAAGAATAAGGGGCAAAACACAAGGGACTTCTTCAAAAAGAATTAGGGGCTATGTACAGTTCGGCAGCTCTTCATCTTCTTTGTTCTCTAGATGTCAGGATCCCACTCCGGCACGGCTCTTGGCAGCAGGTCCACTGACGAGATCATCGTCTGGGTCCCATGGGCACTGGTCCCTGACCTTCTGCGCTGTCCCGCAGCCTGGGTTGGAGTGGGGCTGCCGGTAGGCGTTGCACGGCGCTGCTGCAGGGGGCTGCTTGTCTGCAGGGGGCTATTGCTGTGGTCTCTGGGGCCCTGCTTTGGCCGGGCGCCCTGCATCACACGCGCCATGGAGATCCTGGTCTGCGTCTCCTGGGTTACTGTTGCAGGCCGGCTGCAATGTTCTGCGGCCTGAGTCTGTCTGGAGGTGGCGCTGCTGCTTGGGGAGATGCTGTGCTCTTGTGCTGTGCGGCGCCACTCTGGCTCTGCTGGGGCCGCTGCTTCCTGCACAATGCGCACATGCAGCGCATACCACCCGCGGTCCCCCATCAGCCGGGTATACTCCACTTCATCACCCAGCTTGGCGTCGCGGCCTGGGTGGCCTCTGGGCAGGTGTTCCTCAATGTCTCTCCGTGCTACAAACACGTCCTTGCCCAGGCCAGGCTCCCGGATGAAGCCCCAGCCACCTTTCTGCCGGAAATCGACTACAGTGCCCCGTTTTACTGGGCACTCAGCTCCCTTCAGGGCCTTCCTGACCTCTTCCTTGGAGGCCAGATTGGCGACTTCCCGGGCCCTCCTTTTCTCTTCCCGGAGTTCCCGCTCCTGCTGGTACTCGACCACCAGCCTTTGGCACGTCAGCTCATTGGCCAGGGGAGTTTCCTTGGGGCGCAGCGGCCGCTGCAGTCCCCTGGTCTCTATGGGCGCCGCGTCCCAGTTCACTCCCGGGGATGCCATTCCCAGGAGGTTCACAGGGGGACTCGGCAGGGGGCCCACTAGCGGTTCGGGGGTCATCCCACCCCAAGCTCCGTCCGCGGGGGTCTCAGGCGGGCCTCCGGTGCTCCATCGGGCTTCCGCGGGTCCGGCGGGGGAGGCCAGAGGGTCGGTGAAGTGACTGGTCAGGGGCGCGTGGCGGGGCCATGGGTCCGGACGGATCGGGGTTTCAGTTTGCTCACCCTTTTGCTGCTCCGCGGCGTCCATCCACCGGCCCAGGCCTTCCGGTATCAGCGGTGCCCCTCTCCATCGGTCCGCTTCCACTCCCACGCTGCTCAGCCTCCGGGTCAGGGCTCGCACTTCCTCTCTCAGCAGGTCCAGCTCGGGGTCCTCTCCTCCGGCTCCTGGGGCACCTCGCTGCAGCTCCTCCGCCATGCTTCCGGCCTGGGAGATGCTGCCTGGAACACTGCTCGAGTGCTCGACCACGCCACTCGGCTGCTCCCTTTTCCTTCTTGGAGGCGGGGCCGGAGGCTGTACTAGCAACTGGCGCCAGACTGGCGCCCAGCCCATCACGGCCGGTACCGCTCCGCTTAGTATCAGGTACATTTTCTTTTTCTTTATCGGTTGATCGGTCGTTAAGCTGTTTCTGCCAGCCGGCCAGCTTATTTGGTCACCACTTCTTTTTCTTTCTATGGCGGACACCGCTTCGCGCGCTTTTCTTGGACAAGGGGGCGGGGCTTCCCTTCGCGCCCTTTCTTCTTGCACGCCCCCCTTCTTCCCGCTTTCAGCAGCGCTAATGGCGGCGGTTTCTCGACAAAGTACACAGTTCTTCAGGCGCACAGTACCCGGTTAGACCGGGCACGAAATCCTGTTCGTGACGCCAAAGTTGACTCGCCCACCCCAGGGCTATGGGACACCCGGTGCCGGGCCGGACTAGTCCGGTGGTAGTCAGTGGTGGCTGGGCCCGACTCCGTGGCCCTGGTGGGTGTCAGTTGAATGTGTGGCTTGGTTGTTAAAGGGTGTTCGTGACGCCACCTGTGGTATGCGGCTATTAAGCCGCCGCTGCTGTGTGAGGCCTCCGGGATGATGTTATGGCAGCAGTGTTGGTACTGCTCCCCACAGGTGGAGCAATGCCCGGGGCACAGTTGGTGCTTGTAAGTGTCTATGTAGGTGGAATAACAGAGACGAGTCCAAGGTGCAGTTCCAGTTCTTTTACTCACTGTTTCTGTCACACTTGCAAGGACCCTCAGACTGCTGGGACCACTGTCAGGGACCTCCGCCTTCTGGGTGATTCCGAGCGTGAAATCTGGTTCCCTCTCTTTAGTGTCCCTTTTTCTGCTGACTTCACTAGCCTTGCCTTAGGTAGATGGACTTGGCTTGGCCTCCATTACAGCCTCCAGGCTGGGGGGTCACCTGTCGGCTGATTTCCCCTTTTCTGAAGATCTGCTCTGGGTTCTGGCCCTGGGAGCTTGCAATTCCCTGGGCCTCGGTTTTTACTGTCTGGAGACTGTCTTTTCACTCCTTCAGTGTCTAGGGACCGTCCCCCTGTCGCAGCTAGTCGCTCCACCGATGTCACTGTGGAACGGGCCACCGCAGCCTGCAGCTACCCGTAGCGCCTCTGGGCCCTCGGCAGCGGTACCCAACAAGGACTGCTCGTGGCACCTTAGAGGACTACCCGTGGCCCTGCGACTCCTTCTTCTCTTCTCGTCCTACATGCTCACTCCTCACTCTCCCACTCCCTGAGCGAACTGCCTAAACTTGACCTTCCCATCTCTATCTGCTCTCTGGTGGCTCCTCCCACCTCCCCAGTTGCTAAGCTACCACCCTATGGGAGCAGGGATGGGTCTTACAGCCCCTCTCAGCATGCAGCATGGGAGGGTTGCCTGCCACTTTCCCTGGTCCTGTGTGTCCCTAGCAATGGGTGTAGTGTGAATTTACCAGGAAACCGGAGTTCACCCTCTTCCTCTCCCAGAATGGGGCATCACACCGCAGATGGGGTGCAATGACCTGTGGCGACGGAAGCCTCAGGGGCGCCACACTGTACAGAATAGGGATAGAAGTTTCTATCAGTCCTTGTAAGGGCTAATAACAGCAGGCTCAGAGCCATAGGTGACAGTCAGGTCAGTGAAAACAGATTTTAACAGTTACACAAGATGACAGCGTCTGTGGGAGTTCCTCGCTGCATTTCCCCATTATAAGGGATATAAAGTGAGGCTTCCTTTCCTCTACCCAGACCCACAACCCTGCCACTGTACCCTCCTGCCCTTTGCACACTCAAGCTCATTGTTACTAAGCCATTATACTAGCAAACACTGAGGAAACTTAAGGCCCCGTCACACTAAGCAACATCGCTAGCAACAACGCTGCTAACGAACAACTTTTGTGACGTTGCTAGCGATGTTGCTGTGTGTGACATCCAGCAACAACCTGGCCCCTGCTGTGAGGTCGTTGGTTGTTGCTGAATGTCCTGGGCCATTTTTTAGTTGTTGCTTTCCCGCTGTGAAGCACAGATCGCTGTGTGTGACAGCGAGACAGCAACAACTAAATGTGCAGGCAGCAGGAGCCGGCTTCTGCGGAGGCTGGTAACCAATGTAAACATCGGGTAACCAAGAAGCCCTGTCCTTGGTTACCCGATATTTACCTTTGATACCAGCCTCCTCCGCTCTCACTGTCAGTGCCGGCTCCTGCTCTGTGCACATGTAGCTGCAGCACACATCGGGTTAATTAACCCGATGTGTGCTGTAACTAGGAGAGCAAGGACCCAGCGCTAAGCATTGTGCGCTGCTCCCTGCTCTGTGCACATTTAGCTGCAGCACACATCGGGTTAATTAACCCGATGTGTGCTGTAACTAGGAGAGCAGGGAGCCAGCGCTAAGCATTGTGCGCTGCTCCCTGCTCTGTGCACATTTAGCTGCAGCACACATCGGGTTAATTAACCCGATGTGTGCTGTAACTAGGAGAGCAAGGAGCCAGAGCTCAGTGTGCGCTGCTCCCTGCTCTCTGCACGTGTAGCTCCGTGCAGTGGTAACCAAGGTAAATATCGGGTTGGTTACCCGATATTTACCTTAGTTACCAAGCGCAGCATCTTCCACGCGGCGCTGGGGGCTGGTCACTGGTTGCTGGTGAGCTCACCAGCAACTCGTGTAGCGACGCTCCAGCGATCCCTGCCAGGTCAGGTTGCTGGTGGGATCGCTGGAGCGTCGCAGTGTGACAGCTCACCAGCAACCTCCTAGCAACTTACCAGCGATCCCTATCGTTGTTGGGATCGCTGGTAAGTTGCTTAGTGTGACTGGACCTTTAGTGGCATCCTAAAAGTAGCTGTTGGACTTCCATTAGTGTCCCACTGATGCAAATCTATTTGCAGCACCTTTGCATTGCACACTCAAACTCATTGTTACTAAGCCATTATACTAGCAAACACTGAGTAAACTTAGTGGCATCCTAAAAGTGGCTGTTGGACTTCCATTAGTGTCCCACTGGTGCAAAGATATTTGCAGCACCTCTGCATTGCACCCTCAAACTCATTTTTACTAAGCTATTATACTAGCAAACTGTGCTGCCAGTTTAAGGGCCGTAGTTGCATTGTTAGGGATAGTTATTGTTGTTTATTCTGCTGTTAATAAAGATAGACCACCGCTGCAATCTACACCACCTCTCAATTTTTACTACCACATTTTAAGTGCACAATCTTGTAGCAATCAAAATGAGTGGCAAAATGACAGATGCTGGTGGAAAGGGGAAGAGGCGTGTTGTAAAAGGAAACAAAGGGTTTGTCCATAGGGAAGGTGGCAAAGCTCCATTAACATCTGCTGAAGATAGACCATCTTCCAGCAAAAGTAACATGTCTACTACTTACCGTGGACAATCCGATGTGCTCCCTTTTTTACGGACACGAACAACTGGAACAAAGGTAGATGATGGCCAAAAAAAAAAAATGCTTGAATGGATACAAAGTGGTCCAACAAGTGCCCTCTCCGCCACCTCAACTACCGCATCCAAAAACCACCAGTCCTCTGAGTTGTCATCCCAATCACACTTGCTTTCTCCCAGCTCTGAAGTCTCCATCCGCCCTGCACAGTATGGTGAAACTGAGATGGCTGAGTCTGCAGAGCTGTTCAGTCACACTATAGCCTGGGAATCAGAGGTCTGATCCCAGGCTACAGTGAGTACAGACCAGGAAATGGTCTGCAGTGATGCCCAGAACCTTTGTGACTCAGATTCAGGCCGTGAGGACCAAGTTTCTGAGCATAATGTTGACCCTTTGTCACAAACTGTAACACCTGTTGTTAGAGACAATGAGGAACATACTGATGACGATGAGACGCAGATACCAGATTGGGATGACAACTTAAATATTCTGTCAGGGCAAGAAGAGGCTCGGTCTGAGGGTAAGGGGAGTGCAAACACAACAATTGATGAGGAAGTTCTAGATCCCACCTACTGTCAACCCACAGTCAGGCACTCGAGGAGTTCAACAGAGGCGGTGGAGAGGGATGCTAATGACGACGAAGTTACCTTGCGCCTTCCTGAGCAGAGTCTGAGTACTGGTAGCACGTCTACAACTGCATCCTCAGCCACCACTCTGCCTCTGAGCACTAGTCGGGGGGGGCTCAGCAGGTCGCATGCCCTCTAAGCCTTGCCTAGCCTGGACCTTTTTTGACATAGCAAAAGATCTCCCAAATCATGTGATATGTAAAATTTGTCGTGATCCTGTTAGTAGAGGGCAAAACCTCAGGAGTTTGACAACTTCTTTCTTGAATCGTCACATGAATAAATATCATATGTCCCAGTGGGAAGCTCATTGTGCTGCAATGCGGCAAAGCGGAGCAGACCATCCACCGCCTGCCCCTTCCAGTGCATCCGCGCGCTCTTCATCTTCTAGGACTGTGGGGACAGCTGTCACACCTGGTTTTCCACGCACAACTTCCACAACTGTAACCGCAACAGGAAGTTTGCTTGGTAGGTCAGTTGGTTTGGAAGGGGAAACAAGTGCGTGTGTATAGATCTCTCAGACATCGATAGCACCAACGTTGGATGAAGGCAACATCATGTCTACGCCTGCACTTTCCTCACAAACCTGCATTTTTCCAGGGACACCCTTCTCACCACCATCTACACACAGCAGCCAGATCTCTGTCCCATGTGGACAAATAAAAGGCCATTTCCTGTGACCCATGACAAAGCTAAGAGGTTGACTTTATCCCTCTGTAAGCTCTTGGCAACCGAAATGCTGCCTTTCCGCCTGGTGGACACACAGGATTTTAGAGACCTTATGTCTGTCGCTGTGCCCCAGTACCAGATGCCCAGTCGCTACTACTTCTCTAAGAAAGGTGTGCCTGCGCTACACCAGCATGTCGCACACAACATCACCGCTTCCTTGAGAAACTCTGTGTGTGAACGGGTGCATTTCACCACCGATACTTGGACCAGTAAGCATGGACAGGGACGTTACATGTCGCTGACTGGGCACTGGGTAACTATGGTGATAGATGGAGAAGGGTCTGCTGCACAAGTCTTGCCGTCCCCACGACTTGTGTGTCAATCCTCTGTCTGTCCAAGTTCTGCCACTGCTTCTGCCTCCTCCACCTCATCTGGGTCCTCCACCTCCGCCTCAAGCCTGCCTGGTCAGGCCACCAGCGTTCTAACTGCGCAGAAGGAATCACGCACCCCTCATTACTATGCTGGCAGCAGAGCGCAACGGCATCAGGCGGTCTTTAGCTTCACATGTCTTGGGAATAAGAGTCACACAGCGGCTGAGTTGTGGGCAGCTCTGGAGACTGAGTTTAATAAATGGTTGTGTCCACTCAACCTGCAGCCTGGTAAGGCCGTGTGCGACAATGCTGAAAACCTGGGTGCGGCCCTTCGCCTGGGCAAGGTGACACACGTGCCTTGTATGGCTCACGTGTTGAACCTTGTTGTCCAGCAATTTTTAACACACTATCCCGGCCTAGATGGCCTTCTGACCAGGGCATGAAAACTGTCTGCACACTTCCGCCGTTCAACCGCCGCAGCTGAGCGACTTGCATCGCTCCAGAAGTCTTTCGGCCTGCCGGTTCATCGCCTGAAATGCGATGTGCCGACACGCTGGAATTCGACTCTCCACATGTTACTGCGACTGTGGCAGCACTGTCGAGCCCTAGTGCAATACGTCATGACGTATAGCCTGGGCCAACGAGATGCAGAGGTGGGGCAGATCAGCCTGATGGAGTGGTCTCAGATCAAGGACCTATGCACCCTTCTGCACAGTTTCGACATGGCGACGAATATGTTTAGCGCTGATAATGCCATTATCAGCATGACAATTCCAGTCATTTACATGATGAAGCACACGCTAAACACTATTCGGAGTCAGGGGGTGGGACAACAGGAAGGGAAAGAACTACAGGAGGATTCATATGCGCAAGACACAACAACATCAACAAGGTCCAGACATTCATCATCACCAACGCGGCAGGCATGGGACCATGGGGGACAGGGATCAACAAGGGCGCATGGTAGCAGGCGAAATGTTGAGGAAGGTGCAGGAGAACATGAAGAAATTGAGGACGAACTGTCCATGGACATGGAAGACTCAGCGGATGAGGGAGACCTTGGCCAAATTTCTGTTGAAAGAGGTTGGGGGGAGATGTCAGAGGAAGAAAGAACGGTTAGCACCTCTATGCCACAAACACAGCGTGGACTTGGTCCGCATGGCTGCGCAAGACACATGAGCGCCTTCTTGCTGCACTACCTCCAACATGACCCTCGTATTGTCAAAATTAGAAGTGATGATGACTACTGGCTTGCCACACTATTAGATCCCCGGTACAAGTCCAAATTTTGTGACATAATTCTAGCCATAGAAAGGGACGCACGTATGCAGGAGTATCAGCAGAAGCTGTTACTCGATATTAGCTCGGCTTTTCCACCAAACAACTGTGGTGCAGGGAGTGAATCTCCCAGTTGTAACTTGACAAACATGGGACGGTCTTGTCATCTTCAACAGTCTACCCGTACCAGTAGCACCGTATCTGGTGCTGGTAACAGCAATTTTATTGAATCTTTTCATAATTTTTTTAGACCGTCCTTTGCAAGGCCACCAGAGACAACAAGTCTGACACATAGTCAACAGCTGGAGAGGATGACACAGGAGTATCTCCAAATGAACATCGATGCCATGACTTTGCAAATGGAGCCTTGCTCATTTTGGGCTTCAAATCTTGAAAAATGGCCAGAGCTCTCCACTTAATCCTTGGAGATTTTGTCGTGTCCAGCTGCCAGCGTTGTCTCTGAACGTGTCTTCAGTGCTGCTGGGTGTGTGCTGACAGATAAGCGCACGCGTCTGTCCAGTGACAATGTGGACAGACTGACGTTCATCAAAATGAACAAGTCATGGATCCGCAAGGAATTTACTACCCCTGTGTCATCCTGGGGAGAGTAAATGCTTGTGTATTTTGAATGTGCTTGATGAAAATCTGCCTGTGAAGTGTACAACTAGGGCACAACTGCTGCCACTGAAGGGGTGGAAGTCTGCGTGGCCCAATTTTTGGAAAATAGGGAGACTCCGCTTGGCGTAACCCTTGCTTGCTGTGTTTTTAAAAATGATCCAAGATGAACAGAGCTGGGATCAGGAAAGACTTTGCTACCTACCCCGGTGTCATCCTGGGGACGGTTAAGGATGGCGTATTTTTGAATGTGCTTGATGCAAATCTAGCTGTGAAGTGTACAACTAGGGCACAAATCCACTTGGAGTCCCTTGCAGTGTTTTAGATGATTTTAGAAGGGCATGCCATGCCTATATCTGTGTCTCGTCCTCTTTTTCCTTGTCCAGCTCTTCTGTTTTCGCATGAGTATTTGTCCTTGTCACTTTCCCATGTGTTTGTGTTGTGTTGTGAGTTGTTTGTCACCTTTTGGACACCTTTGAGGGTGTTTTCTAGGTGTTTTTATGTGTTTGTGATTGCCTCCCATTGTTTCCTATGTGGTTCGAGTGGTTCGCCGAACCGAACTCGAACGAGATCTCCGTTCGGCGAACCGAACTCGAGCCGAACCGCGACCGGTTCGCTCATCTCTATTAATGAGTTTTAAATCGTCTGGGTTCTTTTGATGTTCCAAGAGAAAATGCTTAGTCAGATTGTGGGTTAATATACCATGACGGATATTATCGCGATGTTTATTCATCCTACAATGCACTGGTTGTATGGTGCGACCCACATACATGAGACCACGTTTGCACTCCAGTGGGTAGATAACGTAGGATGACAGGCATTTTAATGACTGATGGATTTTGAATACAGTGCCTGTAGTTTTTGAAGTGAAAGTGTCCTCACCATGTGTAATCAGCTCACAACACAAACACTTCCTGTTACCGCATCTAAAGGTACCCAGGGATTTAATATAGGTAGATGGACCCTCATTAGTTCCAGTATGACCAAGAAGGGTCTGTCTGGAGCTAGGAGCCACCAAACATTTAAGATTACGTTTTTTTTCAAAAAATGATTAACGGATTATTGGACAAATTTGAACCAAGAACAGGATTATTTTTTGACAAAAAACAATATTTTTGAATGTTTTTTAACATTCAGATAGGAATTACTAAATGTGGTCACTAGACTACAATTAAATCGATAAATATTTGAAGAATTCACATTTTGATTAGCCCTGATTTTATCTAGACATTCTTGTTAGTTTTAGTTTAGATTTAGTTTTTTTTTAAGGCATCTTTCAGGAGTTTGTTATGATATCCTTTATTCAAAAATCTCTTGTTTAAAATTTGGGATTCTTGCTAAAAATCCATATCATACGCACAATTTTTACGGAGCCTCCTGCATTTTCCGTAAGGTATGTTACGGTTCCAAACAGGAAGATAGCTGCTCTGAAAATGAAAGAAACTATTGACCCGCCCCAGGGCCGTGGGGTACTCGGTTCCGGGTGTTGGTTAATGGGATTATGTCACGGGGGCCTGTGCCCGGTTCCATGGCCCTGGTGGTCGCTAAAAGTCAATAAATAATAAAATTAAAAAAAATAAAAAAATAATAAAATAAATAAATAAATAAATAAATAAAAGTATTTCGTGACTCCACCTACGGTTCCAGTATGGTTACTGGGGCTGCAGGTCAGACCTTTGGGGTGATGGTTAGGCAGCCAGTTGTTTACGCTTCCCGTAGGTGAAGCGGGGTCCCCAGGGCAGTTTTAGTAGTACACAGATATGGCGGTTTTTCTTCACAGCCTTTCACTTTAGTGCAGCAGCCTATAGCTCCTCAGATGAAGAAATAAAGTGCGTCACACCAATTCATTAACTCTGACCAGATTTTACTTGCAGGTGTTAAAAAGGGGTTCAGTTTCTGATGTTACAGTTTTTGGGTGATCTGGGAACAGTTCAGGATCTCTGCACCAGGTTAGTTGTGTGGCCTCCCTGCTGCGCTGTGTCTCTCCTTCGTACTAGGCTGCCTGTAGCTATACCTTGTCCCTCTCTCACTGTCTTCACCTGTATGGCAGGCGGCGGGAGCTTCTCTAAGGGGCACTGCTGTACTCACTGCGGTCCCTAAGCTCTGTGTAGCGGCTTTGCCTTCAGGTGCTGCTGCGGCCAGGAGATCTGCAGTCTCCCTGGCCCCTGGTCTTTATTGCTGGGCAGATTAGATCCCTCACAATCTCGGACGCCGGTGTCCGATAATCAGCACTGTTCCTTGGGGATGAACCGGTCTGGCTCCACCTCCCCGGTCACTCCTCTTTTGCCTCACTCTTGATCCCTCAGGCGGTCACACAGTTACTTGTGCGGGCTAAGCACTGCCCTCTCCATTTTGATGTCTTCCCTCACTCTCTGCTCACACAGTCTCCTTTTCTCCAACTGTCAACTGTCTCTCTGACTCCGCCTCCAAACCTGGCTTTAAAGGGGACCTCACCTGAACTCGACTTGTAGAGCTCCCCCTCCAGGCTTGGAGTGGAAATGTTGTATGTGGGATTACCTGATGTGGAGATCCTTCCCTGCCCAGGTACAGGTATATTTGTGGTAACTGAACCCTGGGGTGCCACACTATTAACGTCCACTTTCTTAAAGAAAATGGAAGTAATAATCCCCCCTTGATATCATTTGATATTAAGAGATCAATAAATTGGATACTGGTAGCTGAAATGGTTGAAGTAATTTGGAGTCCCCAAGAGTTATGATTAAGCTCATTGACAAAATGATCAATTTGATCTAGAGTACCATGCCAAACAAAAATATAAATCATCAATAAATCTCCGATAAAATAAAATGCACCCCATTGACAGCGAGGACTGGGCGATGAAGACGAATTAAAAACTTCCCATAAAAAGGTTGGTATAACTGGGTGTGAATCGCATCCCCATCGCACAGCCCCTCAACGGTCGATACGGCGCACCCTGAAATGTAAAATAATTGTGATTTAATGTAAAAAAATACTATCCAATTTCTGACCTTCTAGAAGACTTATGTCAGTTGAAAGGTAGTATTCTACTGCTTAAAGTCCTAAATGATGAGGTATATTTGAGTATATTGAGTTAACGTCAATGGTAAAGCATATATATTCACCATCCAGGGGAGCCCTCTGTAAAGCATATATCAGATGGGAGGAGTCCCTTAGATGGGAATCCAATTTGAATACATATTTCTGCAATAATAAATCCACATAATGTGATAGATTAGATATAATGGATTTGACACCGGCAATAATAGGGCATCCAGGGGTGTGTGTGATACTCTAGTGGACCTTATGCAAAAGATAAAAATATGGCGTTGAAAATCTTTTCATATCTAGAAAACACTTTTCTTTTTTGTTAAGAAGGTGGTTATCTATGTTATCTATAGCCGTTCTGACAATTGTTTATATAGAAGAAAATATTGTACGGAGGGATACTCCTTTAGGAGGCGATAATAATTTGTGTCACTCAAAATCCTAGTTCCCTCCTGAATATACCACTCCTTATCGATAATGACCACCCTTCTCAGCACTTCTCAGAACGATATCAGAATTATTTCTTAACGACTCAACGGCAGATCTCTCCTCGAAAGTGAGATTATCTTTTTTAAAAGTGTGGAATTCCCTTAATCCTTTTTGTGGAGACACGGGGCTCAGTGGGTGCTGCTCTCGTCCACTAAAACCCGCCGCCTTTAGAAAGACAGCGTGGCTCAGGGCTCATCCCAACTGAACGCCGGCCTCCTTAACCATGGGCGTAACACTACTCAGACAGCACAGGGTGAGGGAACCACAATAATTAGACTTTATTGGATCCACAAACAATTAACGGCACATAACACATAATCAGCAAAACACAAATGTAACAGGCAACAGAGTCTCACCCTTCCGCTGGCTCACCAGGGATTAGAATGTCCATGCCTCAGAGCTTCCAGGGCCGCTTACTCCAATCCAGCAGCACCCCGCTTTCGGCGGGCACCCACCGAGAAAGGAATAGTGCCAGATTTAGGAAGCTGTGTGAGGTCTGTAAAGTTTGTAGCCAGGTGACCGGATTGTCCCAACCTGAATGTCCTCCTTAGGTAGTCCTGGTATGATGATATAATCCTGGCAGCCGGGGTCGAAATCCCTAGACTGTGGATATGGTCTCCAACCGAGACCGGAGTCCCTAGATTGAAGCCATAAGATATCCTGATCCTCTAGTCAGCTCCAAAGAGCTTAGACTGGATCCATCAGCATCCATCAACCTTCATCAACCTAGTGGCTTAAAGAAATCCCTTTTATAGCCACAGCCATCCACTTGGATACACTGCGTCCTCATCGATTGGTTGGACAAGATCGCCTCTCCCATTGGATGAATCTCAAGCTGCATGGAAAATGTTCATCCAAATGATGTCTAAAGAAAGACTGAGGGTATACATGTAGTCTGGAAGTCATCGACTAGACAATGGCTACTAAGGTAATCACATTAGCAATACACAACTACATTACAATGGTTACTGGAAGTGTCTGGAAAAACAATACGTCTGGCTTTCAGTGGCCAACACAATTACATACAGTGCCTACAAGTAGTATTCAACCCCCTGCAGATTTAGCAGGTTTACACATTCGGAATTAACTTGGCATTGTGACATTTGGACTGTAGATCAGCCTGGAAGTGTGAAATGCAGCAAAAAAGAATGTTATTTCTTTTTTTATTTTTTTTTTTTAAATTGTGAAAAGTTTATTCAGAGGGTCATTTATTATTCAACCCCTCAATCCACCAGAATTCTGTTTGGTTCCCCTAAAGTATTAAGAAGTATTTCAGGCACAAAGAACAATGAGCTTCACATGTTTGGATTAATTATCTCTTTTTCCAGCCTTTTCTGACTAATTAAGACCCTCCCCAAACTTGTGAACAGCACTCATACTTGGTCAACATGGGAAAGACAAAGGAGCATTCCAAGGCCATCAGAGACAAGATCGTGGGGGGTCACAAGGCTGGCAAGGGGTACAAAACCCTTTCCAAGGAATTGGGCCTACCTGTCTCCACTGTTGGGAGCATCATCCGGAAGTGGAAGGCTTATGGAACTACTGTTAGCCTTCCACGGCCTGGACAGCCTTTGAAAGTTTCCAACCGTGCCGAGGCCAGGCTTGTCCGAAGAGTCAAGGCTAACCCAAGGACAACAAGGAAGGAGCTCCGGGAAGATCTCATGGCAGTGGGGACATTGGTTTCAGTCAATACCATAAGTAACGTACTCCACCGCAGTGGTCTCCGTTCCAGACGAGCCCGTAAGGTACCTTTACTTTCAAAGCGTCATGTCAAGGCTCGTCTACAGTTTGCTCATGATCACTTGGAGGACTCTGAGACAGACTGGTTCAAGGTTCTCTGGTCTGATGAGACCAAGATCGAGATCTTTGGTGCCAACCACACACGTGACGTTTGGAGACTGGATGGCACTGCATACGACCCCAAGAATACCATCCCTACAGTCAAGCATGGTGGTGGCAGCATCATGCTGTGGGGCTGTTTCTCAGCCAAGGGGCCTGGCCATCTGGTCCGCATCCATGGGAAGATGGATAGCACGGCCTACCTGGAGATTTTTGCCAAGAACCTCCGCTCCTCCATCAAGGATCTTAAGATGGGTCGTCATTTCATCTTCCAACAAGACAACGACCAAAAGCACACAGCCAAGAAAACCAAGGCCTGGTACAAGAGGGAAAAAATAAAGGTGTTGCAGTGGCCTAGTCAGTCTCCTGACCTTAACCCAATTGAAAACTTGTGGAAGGAGTTCAAGATTAAAGTCCACATGAGACACCCAAAGAACCTAGATAACTTGGAGAAGATCTGCATGGAGGAGTGGGCCAAGATAACTCCAGAGACCTGTGCCGGCCTGATCAGGTCTTATAAAAGACGATTATTAGCTGTAATTGCAAACAAGGGTTATTCCACAAAATATTAAACCTAGGGGTTGAATAATAATTGACCCACACTTTTATGTTGAAAATTTATTAAAATTTAACTGAGCAACAAAACTTGTTGGTTTGTAAGATTTATGCATCTGTTAATAAATCCTGCTCTTGTTTGAAGTTTGCAGGCTCTAACTTATTTGCATCTTATCAAACCTGCTAAGTCTGCAGGGGGTTGAATACTACTTGTAGGCACTGTAAGTCAACAAGAGTCTTGTAAAAACAATGAGGGACTTATCCCCTGTCTATAAACAATCTATCATCCTGTCTGGCTGAATTTTAAGAAACTTTAACCCATGAGAGTTCATGTCGTCACACTTTTCATACTAAATGTTGGAATGTGTTGAGGTGGCCACCTTTTATGTAGTGTGGTATAAAATTGGGATTTATAATGGACAGGGAAATGTAACAGTTGCCCCTTGGTCAGAATTGTAGATTAAATAAAGGTTCGAGGATCCATTCCATCAGGTCCCCCCTCCTCAGTGGGATTTATTTTAGTGCTTGATTTTCCATAATCAGGAAATGTCTGTGTAAAGTCATTTTTTCAATATATTCATTCAAATCCATAAAAAGACCAAATTTCGTCTATACGGGCATTGGGGCAGAAGGAAAGACCCTTCTTAAGAAGGGAGATCTCACCCTTTGTTAAGTCATGACTGGATATATTGAAATACCTATATCATGTTCTTTTTCTGAGTCCTGGTGGATGGGGGGGGAGTTTTCTTGAGAGCTTGTTCCCCCTTCCTCTGCCACCCCTGGTTTTCCTTTTCTTTTTCTCCGACTGCCGACAGGGCTGGGAAACATTTGGTTATCCTATAAAATGACAGAATTGTGGAGGACTGAGTCGGTGGATTATGATATGGGAGTGTACCCTTCCCTAAAAAAGATTCCTGATTACTGGATAGACTAATAACCAATAGAGGGTGAGCAACAATACTGCTGGTGGTGAATTGTGGAGGGATGGATTTCAACTGGAGGTTGGAATGGAAGAATCAACTCTCTGGGATGAATGGATGGTCAGTAAGGATAAATTCAGATCCTCAAGAGGATCATTTAATGGAATAGAGGGTCGATCAAAACGTTCTATTCCATTTTGAGATATAATACCTGACTCATAACAGACTGGAGGGTCAATACAAGGATCACTCTTCTTGGATTCTGTTACGATTTCTACACCATGTTCCAAATTATTATGCAAATGATATTTTCTCTGATTTTCCTAAATAGTCGGAGCAAATGACAGTCTAATAAAAGTCATCACCCGTTAGAGGATAAATGGAATTTTATTGATGAAACCTCCCAATGATAACAGTATAATCTTCCTGTTCCAAATTATTAGGCACAGGAGAGTTTCTAAACATTTTATATGATTTAAAGAACTGAAATGCTCATTTGTGGAATTTTCAGCATTAGGAGGTCTCTGAAATAAAAAGCTATTTAAATCCAAAACATCCTAACAGGCCCAGTTACATGGTAACATATGAACCCTTCTTTGATATCACCTTCACAAGTCTTGCATCCATTGAACTTGTGAGTGTTTGGAGAGTTTCGGCTTGAATTTCTTTGCTTGATCTCAGAATAGCCTCCCTGAGCTGCTGTTTTGATGTGAACTGCCTCCCACCCTCTTAAAACTTTTGCTTGATGATACTCCAAAGATTCTCTATAGGGTTGAGGTCAGGAGAAGATGGTGGCTACACCATGAGTTCATTTCCTTATATGCCCATAGCAGCCAATGACACAGAGGTATTCTTTGCAGCATGAGAGTGCATTTTCATGCATGAAGATGATTTTGCTTCTGAAGGCACGTTTCTTCTTTTTGTAAAATGGAAGAAAGTGGTCAGTCAGAAATTTTATATACTTTGCAGAGGTCATTTTCACACCTTCAGGAATCCTAAAGGGGCCTATCAGGTGTCTCCCCATGATTTCGGCCCAAAACATGACTCCTCCACCTCATTGCTGACTTCGCAGCCTTGTTGGGACATGGTGGCCATCCAGCAACCAAGACTGTTTGAAAATTAGTCGTCATGTATGTCTGGGCCCATTGCAATCGTTTCGGCTTGTGAACACTGGTTAGGGGTGGCCGAATATTAGGTTTATGCACCACAGCAAGCCTTTGAAGGATCCTACACCTTGAGGTTTGAGGTACTCCAGAGGCACCAGCAGCTTCAAATATCTATTTGCTGGTTTGTAATGGCTTTTTAGCAGCTGCTCTCTTACTCCAATGGATTTGCTTGGCAGAAACCTTCCTCATTCTGCCTTTATCAGCACAAACATGTATGTGCTCTGAATCAGCCACAAATCTCTTCAAAGTACGATGATCACGCTCAAGTTTTCGTGAAATATTTAATGTTTTCATCCCTTGTCCAAGGCATTGCACTATTTGATGCTTTTCGGCAGCAGAGAAATCCTTTTTCTTTCCCAGGTTACTTGAAAACTGTGGCTGCTTAATATTGTGGAACAGTCAGTTTTCCTTTTATTGGGCTCACCTGGAAAACTATTGATCACTGGTATCTGAGATTGATTTCAGTGATCCAAAGAACCCTGAGACACAAAACCAGCAATGAGTTTCATTATTAATCACTAGGACACTTAAATCCAGTTTGCATAATAATGTGGAACATGGTGTAATGTGTAAACAGATTTATTTGCATCATGGGTAAAATTCTTACCATTAATTTTACCCTTCATTACAAGCCTTTCTCTAGGTTAAAAACCTCCTGTGTATGGGCAAGTAGGAACCTGCTATATAGGATAATATTACCTGTGACGAATGGTGGAGGGGTGTGTGACGACATGGACTCTCATGGGTTAAAGTTTCTTAACATTCAGCCAGACTATTGTTCTTATGTGTGCTAAGTCATGTTTGCTTAACTATTGTTCTGCAGACTTTTCCAGTAACCATTGTAATGTAGTTGTGTATTGCTAATGTGATTACCTTAGTAGCCATTGTCTAGTTGGTGACTCCCAGATTACATGTACACCCTCAGTCTTTCTGTAGACATCATTTGGATGAACATTGTCCATGCAGCTTGAAATTCGTCCAATGGGAGAAGCAATTTTGTCCAACCAATCGATGAGGACGCAGTGTGCCCAGAGGGAGGGCTGTGGCTATAAGAGAGGACTTCTTTAAGCCACCAGGTTGATGAAGGTTGATGGATGCTGATGGATCCAGTCTAAGCTCTTTGGGGCTGACTAGAGGATCAGGATATCTTATGGCTTCAATCTAGGGACTCCGGTTCCGGTTGGAGACTATATCCACAGTCTAGGGATTTTGACTCCCGCTGCCAGGATTGTAACATCATATCAGGACTACATAAGGAGGACACTCAGGTTGGGACAATCCGGTCACCTGGCTACAGACTTTACAGACCTCACACAGCTTCCTGAATCTGGCATTATTCCTTTCTCGGTGGGTGCCCGCCAAAAGTGGGGTGCTGCTGGACTGGAGTAAGCGGCCCTGGAAGCTCTGAGGCATGGACATTCTAAATCCCTGGTGAGCCAGCGGAAGGGTGAGACTCTGTTGCTTGTTACATTGGTGTGTTTTGCTGGTTATGTGTTATGTGCCGTTAATTGTTTGGGGATCCAATAAAGTCTAATTATTGTGGTTCCCTCACACTGTGTTGTCTGAGTAGTGTTACGCCCACGGTTAAGGAGGCCGGCGTTCAGTTGGGATGAGCCCTGAGCCACGCTGTCTTTCTAAAGGTGGTGGGTTTTAGTGGACGAGAGCACCCACGGAGCCCCGTGTCTCCACAATTGGTGGCAGCAGTGGGATACTACTCAGCCTGGTTTACCCAGGGGAGCTGCAGCGGACTGGTGTTTTCGTACACCGTCCAGGGTTCAACAACCAGGGAGGCACATAAGCATACCCAGCAGGCCATAGGGGAGGCATTCAGGTTTTGGACGCTGCCATATCCAACCCCACCAGCTCAGCCATGGGACAAGGACAAGAGAGGAGTTACGACCGCTGCAGTAAATGGATGCTACAGGATCTGTGCCAGAGGCGAAAGATTATCTACTGGAACGCTGAGACTCGGTCAGCCTTGATCCAGAAATTAGTCCGTTGGGATGCCCAGAATGATGCAGAGGACGATGAGGATCCCGCCGATATTGACCCAGAGGATTTAAACTATGTGCCACATCATGGATCTAGTGACAATCGGGAATCAACTTTGTCCAAAATGGCCCAAGCCACAGCATTGTTGGATGCATTGGGGCCTAGATCCTCAAGAGAAGAGAGGGCTTATGTTCTGGAATATGTTTATGGGATTGCAGCTGCAGTACTGCTAACACCAGCCGGTCGAGAAGGATGGTCCCGCTACCCAGCAGAAGCTGCGCCAAAACAAAGGACTACAAACAGGGCCTGTGACTCTCCCAATCTATGGCGCTGTTATACATGTGGGTGCAATGGACATGTAGATAAAGATTGTCTCCAAAACCGAGGCCGCATGCTTGGAGCCCGTCTGCCACTCCAACCAGTCAACATATGCCGAGATGAACCAACGAGACCTGAGGAATGCTACTCCCAAGAAACACCAATAGCTAAGGAAGTGGTTTATCCAATCCACACCCTACGGCAGGCCGGACACCGTACACCAGCCAACCTCCAATCCCACATCCAGACGGTCAAGGTCGGTGATATACAGGCTCAGGGACTTCAAGACATTGGATCTTCCATCACTCTGGTAAGCCCAGTTATTGTTTCCCCAGAAGACCCTTTACCAGATTCCCAATTGTCCATCTCCCTGGCTGAGGGCCAGCGCTCAGACGTCCCTCTGGCATGTGTGCAGTTGGACCTAAGGACCGACCAGGGAGAGGACGAGGTGGAGCTTGTGGACAGCCTCCCTATACCTGACATTGTGGAGACTGACCAGAGCAAGGCTGATGTGGAGCTTATGGACACCGTCCCCACACCAGTTATTTCGGGAAAGGACCAGGGAGAGGTTGATGTGAGACTTGTGAACAGCCTCCCCACACCTGTCATTGTGGAGACTGACCAGAGCAAGGCTGATGTGGAGCTTATGGATACCATCCCCACACCAGTTACTTTGGGGTCTAACCAGGAAGAGGTCCATATGGAGTTTATGGACAGCCTCCCCACTAGAGATGAGCGAACTGGTCCCGGTTCGGCTCGAGGCCGGTTCGCCGAATGGGGGTCCCGTTCGAGTTCGGTTCGTCGAACGTTCGACGAACCGAACTCGAACGTATAGGCTATAATGGGAGGCAATCACAAACACATAAAAATGCATTATAAATGTACACAAACAGTTAATAAACATTGCCATAACACTTACCGGTCCTCGCGATCCCTTCTGCACTCTGTCTCCTGCCGCTATTCCATCCGATGATCGCTGAATCCTCCTGGTGACCTGCACTGCCAGCAGAGAAGCAGGACCTATCGTGACGTCAAAATAGCCATGTGACCAGTCACGTGGCTATTATCTCATTGGCTACAGACTGGTCACATGACTATGACACGTCATGTAGGACCTGCGAGTGCATCTCTCCGGTACACGGTGCACATATGTGTATCGCCGTGTACCGGCGACATGCTCTAGCACACGGTCGACTCCCCGTTCCGTTAGGGACCGGCTGACACAGCCGGTCATTAACGGAGATCACCGTTGCCATAGCAACGCAGTTAGCGGTGACGTCACCGCTAACCGCGGCTCCGAGAGCACCGTTGCTATGGTAACGCGTCTGTCAGCGTTACCGCTAGCAGCCAGCACTGATCACTCACGGAGTGAAGGCTGCACGCTGCTTCCCGATTGTAGTGAGCATTGTAGTGAGGATGGAGGTTCCCCAGCCCCAAGTGATGAGCTGGTGAATCTCATCCTCACTAGAATCGTCACTACTACTACTACTACACTAGTGAGGATTGTAGTGAGGATGGAGGTTCCCCAGCCCCAAGTGATGAGCTGGTAAATCTCATCCTCACTACAATCGTCACTACTACTACACTAGAAAGAAAGAAGACAGAAGAGCAGGATCGTGGAGGGCTGACAGGGGGTAATAAAGATGGAGTCTCTAATGTGTCTGTGTATTTATTTCTATTAAAGTATTTTTTCTCTGTGTGGTGTCTTTTTTTTAACCCTTTATTGGAGATTCTTAATGGCCGGGTCAAACGTGCCTGACATTAAGAATCTCTGGCTTAATACTGGCTGGTAAAACAAAGCCAGTATTAACTCATGATTACCCAACAAGCCACCCGGCTCCAGGGCTGTTGGAAGAGTTGGATACAGCGCCAGATGATGGCGCTTCTATGAGAGCGCCATTTTCTGGGACGGCTGCGGACTGAAATCCGCAGCAGAGGCGCCCACAAACCTCGGGCTAACCTGTGCTGCGGATTCCAATCCCCAGCTGCCTAATTGTACCCGGCTGGACACAAAAATAGGGCGAAGCCCACGTCATTTGTTTTTTAATTATTTCATGAAATAAGTGAAATAATTAAAAAAAAACGGGCTTCCCTATATTTTTGGTTCCCAGCCGGGTACAAATAGGCAACTGGGGGTTGGAGGCAGCCCGTGGCTGCCAGCTGTACCTGGCTAGCATACAAAAATATGGCGAAGCCCACGTCATTTTTTTGGTGGGCAAAAAACTTCTGCATACAGTCCTGGATGGAGTATGCTGAGCCTTGTAGTTCTGCAGCTGCTGTCTGCTCTTCTCCAGACAGACAGCAGCTGCAGAACTACAAGGCTCAGCATACTCCATCCAGGACTGTATGCAGAAGTTTTTTGCCCCCTGAAAAAATTATGTGGGCTTCGCCATATTTTTGTATGCTAGCCAGGTACAGCAGGCAGGTACGGCTGCCCCCAACCCCCAGTTGCCTATTTGTACCCGGCTGGGAACCAAAAATAAAGGGAAGCCCTTTTTTTATTATTTCATGAATTTCATGAAATAATTAGAAAACAAATGACGTAGGCTTTTTCCCCATTTTTGTGTCCAGCCAGGTACAACTAGGCAGCTGGGGATTGGAATCCGCACCACCGGTTGGCCTGAGCTTTCTGGGCCCCACTGCTGCGAATTGCAGTCTGCAGCCACCTCAGAAAATGGCATTTTCATAGAAGCGCCATCTTCTGGCGCTGTATCCAACTCTTCCAGCACCTGCCTGCTATACCTGGCTAGCATACAAAAATATGGCGAAGCTCACGTCCTTTTTTTGTAGTTTTTTGGCAAAAAAAATAAAAAATGCTTCCCTGGATTTTCCATTGCCAGTGAAGGTAACACCAAGCAGTGGGGGTTAGCAGCCAGTAGCTGCTTGGATTACCCTTAGCTAGCAATACAAAAAATGCAGCGGGAGCCCATATATATTTTTTTTAATTATTTATTTAAATAACTAAAAATAAAATGGGCTTCCCTGTATTTTGATTGCTGGACATCACAGTGCTGTAAAAATAAATCTTTAAAAAAATGACGTAGCGCTCCGCGGTATTTTTGATTCTCAGCGCAGATAAAGCAGACAGCTATGGGTTGCCACCCCCATCTGCCTGCCGTTACCTTGGTTGGCAATCAAAATACAGGGAAGCCCATTAATTTTTTCTATTTAAAAAATAGTTAAAAAAAAATGACGTTGGGTCCCCCCATTTTTGATAGCCAGCTAGGGTAAAGCAGACGGCTGTAGCCTGAAAACCACAGCTGGCAGCTTTACCGTGGTTGGGGATCCAATGTGGAGGTCCCCTCAGGCTCTTTTTTATAATTATTTTATAAATATTAATAATTACACAATAAAAGTAGGGTCCCCCCCAAATTGGATCACCAGCCAAGGTAAAGCGGACAGCTGTGGTCTGGTATTCTCAGGATGGGAAGGTCCATAGTTATTGGGCCTTCACAGCCTAAAAATAGCAGGCCGCAGGCACCCCAGACGTGGCGCATCCACTAGATGCGCCAATCCTGGCGCTTCACCCCAGCTCATCCCGTGCCCTGGTGCAGTAGCAAAAGGGGGAATAAATCGGGTTGATACTAGCTGTAAAGTCACCTGAGATCAAGCCCAGCAGTTTGTGATGTCATGGCGTCTATTAGATACCCAACATCATAAACTGTCAGTACTAACAAAAACAAAAAATCGACAAAAGAAATTTATTTGAAAAAACAGTCCCCAAAACATTCCCTCTTTCACCAATTTATTGTAAGAAAAAAAATAAAGGGGTCCCACGACGACTCTGGACCGTCTAGAATATGGGGGGGAGACAGTCAGGGAACGTATCCCCCATTTTCTAGGAGTGCGGACCCTTCATGTGAGGAGTGTGGGTGCAATGAATCTGCACTCACTCTCCCCGGGTCCACAGCAGCAGAGTCCATGTCGTAATGGTTTCTACCAAAGCTGCAATGCCCTGCTCATGAGGTAAGGGCATGCCTAATCAGGAGAACTACTGTAGAGGAAGCTCTGCTCACTGGTATATAGGTGCTCAGAGGTAATAATAGATAAAATTAGTGAGTAACCTCGGCACTCTAAATCTCCCAGACTAAGTCAGTAAGTCACAACGGATAGTAATGCAAAATCACTCTTTATTGGTCCGTATTAAGAAAAAAAAATTTTCATAAGCATATATGTTTTTGTCCAAAACAAGTTACAAATGACGTTTTGGCCTGAGCCTTCGTCAGATTGGACTTATCTGCATGTAATCATGAAAAATGACAATAATCAGTATCACATATGAGTGAGAGAACAATAACATAAACTCGAACAATGTAGAGGTACAATTGGGATGCAGCAAAAAAATTGCAACACAGCAAGAAATGAAATACATGATACAAATGTCATAATACAGTACAAGGACAATATAGTAATGACAAATATGGGGTCAGAGTAGACTTAGACAGCTCTGGTACGAAAGAGATGTCAATCATAAAGTAACATGTGCAGTAGGTGTAGAGCTACACTATGCATGGCAGAGCTAATGGGTAGACCGACCATAGAAAAAGAACGGAGAAAAAGTGGAGAAAAAGTGGAGAAAAAATGGAGAAAAAGTGGAGAAAAAGTGGAGAAAAAGTGGAGAAAAAAAATGGAGAAAAAGCGGAGAAAAAGCGGAGAAAAAGTGGAGAATAAGTGGAGAATAAGTGGAGAAAAAGTGGAGAAAAAGTGGAGAAAAAGTGGAGAAAAAGTGGAGAAAAAGTGGAGAAAAAGTGGAGAAAAAGTGGAGAAAAAGTGGAGGAAAAGTGGAGTAAAAGTGGAGTAAAAGTGGAGAAAAAGTGGAGAAAAAGTGGAGAAAAAGTGGAGAAAAAGTAGAGAAAAAGTGGAGAATTGTGGAGCAGCGGGGTGCTGCTGGACTGGAGTAAGCGGCCCTGGAAGCTCTGAGGCATGGACATTCTAAATCCCTGGTGAGCCAGCGGAAGGGTGAGACTCTGTTGCCTGTTACATTGGTGTGTTTTGCTGGTTATGTGTTATGTGCCGTTAATTGTTTGTGGATCCAATAAAGTCTAATTATTGTGGTTCCCTCACCCTGTGTTGTCTGAGTAGTGTTACGCCCACGGGTAAGGAGGCCGGCGTTCAGTTGGGATGAGCCCTGAGCCACGCTGTCTTTCTAAAGGTGGTGGGTTTTAGTGGACGAGAGCACCCACTGAGCCCCGTGTCTCCACAGGGTGCACGGTCAAGGTTTGTATCCTAGAGAGAGGCTTCAGAATAGAGTAGGTACTCAGTTACGAGATATGCCATGAAGGGGTAACTGGTAAGATATACAAATGGCCATTTATATATGCTAAATATCTCATTTTTCTTAGATTTCCCTTAGCAGTAATGCAGGTCCATGTTTGCACATTCATGGTTTCCATACTTTAGCATTATCAGAGTGCAAACTGTCTTTTTTGTATTCTATGTCATGTTCAGTTATGCACTTGTTCACATTTCAGTTTGGTGAGTGCCGTCAGTCTTTTTGTCTGTATTTAAGAGGGTCACACCGTCTGACCGTGCACCCCTCCCCCACTTGCCATAGGTAATCTTATCCTATATAGCAGGTTCCTACACAGGAGGTTGTAACCCAGAGAGAGGCTTCAGCATAGAGTAGGTATCAAGTTACGAGATATTCCGTGATGTGGCGACTGGGCAGATATACAAACGGCTATTTCTATATGCTAAATATCTCATTTTTCATAGATTTACCTTAGCAGTAGTGCAGGTCCATGTTCACACATTAATAGTTTCCATACTTTAGCATTATCAGAGTACAAACTGTCTTTTTTCTATTTTATGTCATGTTCAGTTATGCACATGTTCACATTTCAGTTTGGTGAGTGCCGTCAGTCCTTTTGTCTATGTCCAGCATGTATGGGCTGGAGAGCAGGAGGGAGAAGAGTAAGAGGCAAGTCAGCATGAGGAGAGGATGGGTATTGTTCCCCTTTTTGGGAACACAGAACCTTTGCAGCTTGGACCACATGGCACAGTTCATGTGTAATTGTCTGTGGCTGTTGGTATATGCAACAGATGAGGACTTCGTTGTCTGTGTGAAGGAGGACATTATGCTCAACTAACAGTAGATGGCGATCTTGTGTAAAGTTTTCTTACTCACTGTATTGTAAAAAGTCTTTTGTTCTTCCTGGTTTTGGTTTCTCTTCCTGATGCAGGGCTGTATGACTGTGCATATTTTTACCTCATGTTCTTAAAAGTAAAGAGCTTGTTATCCCATGTAATATGCACTGTGAACTTTCTTCTACAACTGGGAAGCTAGAAGCTGTGCAACAGGTTATGGGCCCAGGCACCCAAAGATCTCAGGCAACCAAAGAGCCCAGGCACCCAAGATCCCAGTCACTGAAGATCCCAGACACCCAGGACACCAAAAAGCTCATCAAGACTCAGAATGGAGAAAAAATCTTCAGAACAATTCTCTCCAAACAAGTAGGACAAGACAGAGCTAAAACTCACAGTAGCTAAGCTGAATAATGAGAACTATCAGTTATGGAAGTTCAAAGTAGAGATGTTATTGTCTAAAGTTATTGTCATTGCTGCAGCAAGGCATGACCTCTGAACGCCAGAGGAGTGTCTGCTCCAGTAAGGGGGGGAATAGGAGTGCAGGGCAGGCAAGACAGGTACTGGTAGTGGGGGACTCAATTATTAGGGGGACAGATAGGGCAATCTGTCACAAAGACAGGGATCGCCGAACAGTGTGTTGTCTTCCTGGCGCTCGAGTTCGGCACATCGCTGATTGGGTTGACAGATTACTGGGAGGGGCTGGGGAGGACCCAGCGGTCATTGTACACATTGGCACAAGTGACAAAGTTAGAGGTAGGTGGAAGGTCCTTAAAGATGATTTCAGGGAATTAGGTTGTAAGCTTAAAGCATGGACCTCAAAGGTGGTATTTTCGGAAGTACTACCTGTGCCACGAGCCACACCAGAGAGGCAAAGAGAGATCAGGGAGGTTAACAGGTGGCTCAGGAATTGGTGTAGGAAAGAGGGTTTTGGGTTCCTGGAGAATTGGGCCGACTTTTCAGTTGGCTACAGATTCTACGCTAGGGATGGGCTGCATCTTAATGGGGAGGGTGCAGCTCTGCTGGGGCAGAAAATGGCTAGAAGGTTGGAGGAGTGTTTAAACTAGGAATGGGGGGCGAGGGTATTCACTTTATAGAAGGGGAATGTAGTGCAGATAGTGACCAGGGCACAAGTAATGAAATTGGGGGTGGTACGGGGGGAAGGGTTAGGACAGTTAATACAGTAAGCAGGAATACAGGTACAGAGTCATACGTAACGTGCATGTACACTAATGCCCGAAGCCTCACAAATAAGGTGGAGGAATTAGAATTAATATTGTTGGAAGAAAATGATGATATAGTGGGGATATCAGAGACATGGCTGGATGAGAGCTATGACTGGGCTGTTAATTTACAGGGTTATAGCCTATTCAGGAATGACCGTACAAATAAGCGAGGGGGAGGTGTGTGTCTATATGTAAAATCATCCTTAAAACCCATCCTGCGTGACAAAATATGTGAGGGTACTGAGAATGTAGAGTCCCTATGGGTGGAGATAAGGGGGGGGAGAATGAATAATAAAATACTGATAGGGGTGTGTTATAAGACGCCGAATATTATGGAAGAGGTAGAGAATCTCCTCATGAAGTAAATTGATAAAGCAGCGAGTCTCGGAGAGGTAATTATTATGGGGGACTTTAACTATCCTGATATCATTTGGGGAACAGAAACTTGCAGTTCCAGCAAAGGAAATAGATTTTTGATAACAATGAAAGATAATTACCTTTCACAAATGGTACAGGACCCCACAAGAGGGGGAGCACTACTAGACCTTGTACTAACCAATAGGCCAGACCGCATATCAAATATACAAGTTGGGGGTTACTTGGGGAATAGTGATCACAAAATAATATGTTTTCATGTATTCTTTAGTAAGATGTCTAGTAGAGGGGCTACAAGGACACTAAACTTCAGGAAAGCAAATTTTAAACGGTTGAGAGATGATCTTAGTGCAATAAACTGGGATGATGTACTAAGTAATAAAAGTACACAAAGCAAATGGGAGACTTTTATGAGCATCCTGAATAGGGCTTGTGCAGAAAATATACCCTATGGGAACAAACATGCTAGAAATAGGAGGAATCCCCTATGGCTAAATAGAGCTGTAAGGGAAGCAATAAAAGAAAGACAGAAAGCCTTAAAAGAATTAAAGAGGGTAGGTAGTGATGAGGCATTATATAATTATAGAAAATTAAATAAAATATGTAAAAAGCAAATTAAGTTAGCTAAGTTTGAGACAGAGAGACTCATTGCGAGAGAAAGTAAAAATAATCCTAAAATATTCTTTAACTACATAAACAATAAAAAACTGAAAAGCGATAGTGTTGGCCCCCTTAAAAATAGTCTTGGTGAAATGGTGGAAGGGGATGAGGGTAAAGCCAACCTGCTGAATGACTTTTTTTCTACGGTTTTTATACAAGAAAATGCCATGGCAGATGACATGACCAGTGATACCATAAATTCACCCTTGAATATTACCTGCTTAACCCAGCAGGAAGTACGCCGCCGCCTCGAAATCACTAAGGTTGACAAATCTCCGGGCCCGGATGGCTACACCCCAGAGTACTACAGGAATTGAGTTCTGTGACAGATAGACCATTATTTTTAATCTTCTCAGATTCCTTAATAACAGGGTCGGTACCGCAGGACTGGCGCATAGCAAATGTGGTGCCAATATTCAAAAAGGGGACAAAAACTGAGCCGGGAAATTATAGGCCGGTAAGTTTAACCTCTACGGTTGGTAAAATCCTTGAGGGTTTCTTGAGAGATGCTCTACTGGAGTATCTCAAGAAAAATAACCTTATGACAGAGATCAACATGGGTTTATGAGGGATCGATCCTGTCACACTGATCAGCTTCTATGAAGAGGTAAGTTCAAGCCTGGACCAGGGAAATGCAGTGGATGTTGTGTATATGGACTTTTCAAAAGCTTTTGATACGGTGCCACACAAAAGTTTGGTACATAAAATCAGAATAATGGGGATAGGGGAAAATATGTGTAACTGGGTTAAAAACTGGCTCAGTGATAGGAAACAAAGGGTGGTTATTAATGGTACGTACTCGGACTGGGTCTCAGTTCATAGTGGGGTACCACAGGGGTCAGTATTGGGCCCGCTTCTTTTCAACATATTTATTAATGACCTTGTTGGGGGCATGCGGAGTAGAATTTCAATATTTGCAGATGATACTAAACTCTGCAGGGTAATCAATACAGAGGAGGATAATTTTATATTACAGGGAGATTTATGTAAATTGGAGGATTGGGCTGAGAAGTGGCAATTGAAGTTTAATGTAGATAAATGTAAGGTCATGCACTTGGGTAGAGGAAATAACATTTATGATTATGTACTTAATTGTAGAACACTGGGTAAAACAGACACAGAAAAAGACTTGGGTGTGTGGGTGGATGGTAAACTTCACTTTAGTGGCCAGTGTCAGGCAGCTGCTGCCAGGGCTAATAAAATAATGGGATGTATTAAAAGAGGTAGAAGTGTTCATGAAAAAAATATAGTTCTACCTCTGTACAAGTCACTAGTGCGACCGCACTTATATACTGTGTACAATTCTGGTCACCGATATATAAGAAGGACATAGCTGAACTGGAGAGGGTGCAGAGAAGAGCCACCAAGATTATTAGAGGAATGGGGGGGCTGCAATACCAAGACAGGAAAAACGAAGGCTTAGGGGGGATCTAATCACAATGTATAAATATATGAGGGGACAGTACAGAGACCTTTGCAAAGATCTTTTTACACCTAGGCCTGCGACTGGAACACGGGGGCATCCGCTACGTCTTGAGGAAAGAAGGTTTAATCATAATCACAGACGAGGATTCTTTACTGTACGAGCAGTGAGACTATGGAACTCTCTGCCGCATGATGTTGTAATGAGGGATTCACTACTAACATTTAAGCAGAGCCTGGACGCCTTTCTTGAAAAATTTAATATTACCAGTAATGTATATTAGATTTTATGACAGGGTATTGATCCAGGGAACTAGTCTGATTGCCGGATGTGGACGAAGGAAGGAAATTTTTTCCCCATTGGAACTTGTTTGCCACATTGGGGTTTTTTTGCCTTCCTCTGGATCAACATGTTAGGCTACAGGTTGAACTAGATGGACTTAGGGGTACTTTGCACACAGAGATAAATCTGCGGCAGATCTGTGGTTGCAGTGAAATTGTGGACAATCAGTGACAGGTTTGTGGCTGTGTACAAATGGAATAATATGTCCATAATTTCACTGCAACCACAGATCTGCCAAAGATTTATCTGTGTGTGCAAAGTAGCCCTTAGAGTCTCCCTTCAACCTTAAAAACTATGATACTATGATACTATGAAAGATAACTTATGGGAAGTAATCACTACAGATAGACCCAATGATAATAATCAGACATGGGATAAGAAAAATAGATAAGCAAGAGCTACTATCAGCCTATTAGTGGAAGATTCTCATTTAATCCATATAAGGAATGAGGATACAGCACAGGGAATGTGGGAGGCTTTAAGAAAGCTACATGAAAGACCCACTTAAATCACAAGTTATTTCTACTAAGAAAGCTTTACAGTATAAGACTGAGTGCAGACAATGACATGCAGAAGCATATATTCTCTATGATGGAAGTGATATTGTGCCGCCCCCGTGCCAGCAGCCTGCCGCTGCTCGGGTCCGGGCCTTCCGGTGGTGGCTCGAAGGTCTCCGGACCCGGGGTATCCCGCAGACACTCCGAATGAAAAGGGAAGATTTTTGGTGGTTGGTGGATGTAGGACGTATGTGTACAGGCTGGGCCGTACTAGGTTCGTGACGCCACCCACGGTATGTGGTGATATTGGACACCACTACTGCAGTTACTGGGCACCCGGGGGAGATGTTGCGCAGCAAGTTGTTAACCCCTCCGTGGGCAGGGATGGTGGCCCCGGGACCCGTTAGGGGGTTTGTTGTTGGTGCAGGGGGATGGGCGACCACAGGGTGCTGGTGTACTCACTATTAAGAAAACACACAAGTCTCTGGTAAACCAAGGTGATGGTGGTCGGTGCCCACAGCTGGCTGCGGTCTGGTCCCCCACCCAGTTGGTGGTCTCTGTCTTTTTCCTGCACTTTTTTAGAACAGTGGACTGCCTGTGCTTTCAACTTCAGGAGTCCGCTCCCGGCTGGATGTGGCCTAAGGACCCCTTGCCCGCAGACGCTGGCCCGTGGGATCTCTGAGCTGTGGCGGTGGCCTTTTATCCCCCTCGTTGGGCTGTTGTCTTCAGTCAGGACTTTGGGTGGGACAGGACTTCTAGTCCTGGCCCTAATCAGTTAATTATCCAACTCCAGTATCTTCTGGACCTGGCTTCAGGGTCTGAGTACCCCCCTTTGTGCTCCAGTTTCTGAGTCGGTTCCCCGGGTCGGTAACGGTGGGCTACAACCCTGTCCCGGTCCACCTCAGTTCCACCAAGCCATCTTCCCGTCTCCTGCGGACGGAGACATCCATCTGCTTCCTAGCCAGTGGCACCAGGGCTCCTACCCTGGTGCCGTTCTGATTGTGTATCGCCTCTGCTGGAGCTGCACACAGCTCCAGCCCACACTCCTCTCCAACTTGAACTCTAACAAGATCTGTTTACTTTCCCGCCCCAGGCTGTCTAGACTCTTTGGTGGGCATCTTCCAACCGCCTGGTTCACCCGCTAGTGTGTCCATCAAGCCCTGGGGCAGTGACTAGGGTTTTAAGTTTGGCTAATGTCACTTGTGAGGGAAGGGTGTTGTGTGGGGCCCTATGTGTGACTACCTGGCCGGGCCAGGGCGTCACAATATCACAGCTGAGATCAATTGGTGAAGATATTAAGGATAGCCATATAGCAGCAATATTATTGTGCAGTTTACCGGATTCATACACTGCTTTAATAAACGCACTAGAGACAAGACCTGAAACAGACATTACATTAGAGTTTGTGAAGATCAGACTCATAGGTTAATATCAAAGAAGAAAGCAAAAACAAATGATTCTACTCAAAAAGATGGTAGAAATGCTCTTAAAGCTACAGAATCAAAGAGACCCTATAATAGAGACAAGAGAATGTTTCAGATGTAATAAAAAGGGACATTTAAAGAAAGACTGTGCTATATGGAAAGCAGAACAACAGAGATTACACCATAAAGAGAATACAGAGAAGGTGAAAAACACAATCTCTGATTCATGTATAAATAATTGGAATGGCACATTTAAAGTAACTGATAAGAAATCATCTTCAGGTTGGTTTATTGACTCAGGAGCAACAAGTCATGTGACAAGTAATAAAAGTTTCTTTTAGTGAACTTGATTTAAATAAGAAGGAAGCCATTTATCTTGCAGATGGGAGCAAAATAACTGCGGAAGGTATTGGACAAGGAATGCTAAACTGTTCTAATAAGTTTGGGCATGATGCAAAAATACTTGTACAGGATGTGTTATATGTTCCAGGATTAGAAGGAGGATTGTTATCTGTAAAACGTCTAACAGCTAAAGGACTTACTGTAAAATTCAAAGATAATAAATGTACAATCCTAGCGGGAAATAAGATAATAACCAATGTCAAGGCAGATGAACAATTATATCATCTAGACACATTAAAGGAACAGATGAAGTTGTGTACACATGATCACAAGAATTGTATTCACATGTGGCATAGACGTCTAGGACACAGACATCCTGAAAGTGTAATGGAGCTACAAAAGAAAGAATTGACAAAGGATCTATTGATATCTCATTTCTCATTTACCGTAAGATGTGAATGTTGTATAAAATTTAAAGCTACAAGAGGATCTATACCGAAAGAAAGTGAGACGAAAAGCACAAGACCACTTGATTGGGTGCATACTGACGTATGTGGACCCATGAAAGTTAGTAGATCAGGAGGCAATAGATATATAGTGACTTTTATAGATGACTACTCAAGATACACAGTCACATACTTCATCAAGAACAAAAGTGAAGTTTTTAACAAATTAGTAGACTACGTGACAAAGTCGAATAACAAGTTTCAGAGGAAGCCAATAGTCATTAGAAGAGATAATGGAGGTGAATTCACAGGACACGAAATAGAAAACTGCTTAAGACAAAATGGTATAGAGCATCAAAAGACTGTTCCATACACACCTGAACAAAATGGGGTAGCAGAAAGGAAAAACAGAACTGTGACTGAAATGATAAGATGTATGCTAACAGATTCCAAACTACCAGAGAAATATTGGGGTGAAGCAGCAAGGACAGCTACTTACCTACAAAACCGACTTTGTTCTAGAAAACTGAAAAAAAAAAACCCCATATCAACTGTGGCAAGGTAAGAAACCATGTGTGAATCATTTAAGAGTTTTTGGATGTAAAGTTTTTGTATTTATTCCAACAGAAAAACGTTCCAAACTTCAAAAAAGATCCATAGAAGGAATATTTGTTGGATACAGTCAAAATTGCAAAGGATATAGAAACCTAGACCCCAAACAGACAGAGTTACGGTGAGTGACAGTAAGACATTCATTGAGGATCTAAATGAAGAGACTATGATTTACTGGAAACAAAAAATGAGAAAAACAGCAGTGATAGAACTGAAAGAACGTCTGATGAAAAAGAAGTTGAAATTGATGAAAATCAGAATACTGAAAGTGAAGAGATACAACTACAAACAGACACAGAACCAAGACGTTCAATAAGAGAAAACAAAGGAAAACCACCAATACGTCTTTCATACAGGGACAAGTACAAGCAAAATTTATGAGCCTACTGTGAGGACATGGACTCTGTCAGTGCCTATCATGGGTTAAGTTTCTTAAAATTCAGCTAGACATGATGATAGTCTGTTTGTAAATGCGGGATAAGCCTCTCATTGTTTCTACAAGTCTCTTAGGGTGCTTCACACATAGCGAGATCGCTGCTGAATCACGGTTTTTGTGACGCAGCAGTTACCTCATTAGCGATCTTGCTGTGTGTGACACTGAGCAGCGATCCGGCCCCTGCTGTGAGATCGCTGCTCGTTACACACAGTGCTGGTTCATTTTTTTACTTGTTACTCTCCCACTTTGAAGCACACATCGCTGTGTGTGACAGCGAGAGAGCAACTATCTGAATGTGCAAGGAGCAGGGAGCTGGCCTCTGGCAGTCTGCGGTAAGCTGTAACCAAGGTAAATATTGGGTAACCAAGAAGCCCTTTCCTTGGTTACCCGATATTTACCTTCGTTACCAGCGTCCGCCGCTCTCACGCTGCCAGTGCCGGCTCCCTGCTCCCTGTACACATAGCCAGAGTACACATCGGGTAAAATTAACCCGATGTGTATGTACCGCCCTGGGGGCTCGGCTACTCTCCGCTGAGCCGCTCGAGTCGGTGCTCCAGTTTGTCGGTGGCTCGAGCGCCTCTGGACCGGGGGCCACGTCGCTCTTATAGGGTGCTGCCGCTATGGTGAGGGGTTCGGGTGGTTCACGGCCGGAGCCGCGGTGATTGGTATAGTTCGTGACGCCACCCATGGGTTGTGGTGATAATGGATGGACACCACCGCTGCGGTGAAGGTGTGGGGCTCCCGGGAGCGGTGTAGTGGCGCAGCTTGGTGTTAACTCCTCCGTGGGTAGGGGCGGTGTGTCCCGGGGCCCGGTTGGGAGAGGTTGCAGGGCGCAGGGTCTGCGGTGCGGTGCCTGATGGCACTGTTGTACTCACCATTAAATCACACAGAGTCACTGGTAAACCAAGGCCGGTGAAGATCGCTGCCCGCAGATGGCTACGTGAGTCCCTGGTAAGGTTGGTGGGGTCGCCTTTCTCCTGCACCTCTAATTGTGTGTTTTGACTCCTATGCTTCAGCAACGGTAGTCCGCTCCCCGACTTTTGGATGCCGGAGGAGCCTTCTTGCCCACAGGCGCCGGCCTGTTGGATCTCTGGCTCTTGGCGGTGGTACTTATCCGGAATCGGTGGGCTTTTGCCATCAATCTTGACTTTGGGTGGGAATGAACCCCTGAGGTCCAGACCGCAATCAGTGAATTTGACTACACCCAGTGGATTCTAGGCTAGTTCGGAGTCTGAGTACCCTGCCTGGTGCTCCGGTGGACAAGTTAGCCCCCGGTTCGGGTCTGGCGGGCCACCACTTTGTCCCGGTCTTTACGGTTCCGCAGTTCTGTCCCTACCGGACTCCTGCAGGCGGCCACCACCGTCTGCCTGCCTGACTGATCGGGAGTCCTAGGCTCCAACCTAGGCCCCAGCCAACTTCTGCAACTCTTCACACCTCCTCTCCTTTCCTCTCCCTGAACTCGACTCTCACTAACTGCTTGTCTTTTTTCTGCCTCAGGGCAGCAGACTCCTCGGGAGGCGTGTCTATCCACCTGACTCTGCCCACCTGGTGTGCCAGTCTGAACCTGAGAGAGGCAATCAGGTCTTTGTTGACTGATGGTACCTTACTGGGGTGAGGGTGTGTGTGGTGTGTGTGAAGACCTGTGACCCCTGGGGGTCCAGGGCGTCACATGTACTCTGGCTACGAGTGCAGGGAGCCAGCGCTAAGCGGTGTGCGCTGGTAACCAAGGGAAATATCGGGTAACAAGCGCTTAGTTTCCTGATGTTAACCGTGGTTACCAGTGTCCGCAGCTTCCAGACGCCGGCTCCCTGCAAGCGCAGCATCGCTTCCACGTCGATGCTGGCTGGAGGCTGGTCACTGGTTGCTGGTGAGATCTGCCTGTTTGACAGCTCACCAGCGACCATGTAGCGACGCAGCAGCGATCCTGACCAGGTCAGATCGCTGGTGGGATCGCTGCTGCGTCGCTAAAGTGTGACGGTACCCTTAGGAGTCTAGTGTTAAAGTTCTTGTTGACTCATGTAATTGCTTTGGCCAGTGAAGGTCAGATACCCAGACAAATCAATTATGCAAACCTCCCATTGTATTACTATGTGCATTGCTAGATGCAATGTAACTGCTGTCTCTCCCTCATCTCTGCCAGAGACTATTACTGCTAGGAATATTTTGTATACGGCTTGAAATCTAGCCAATTAGAGCCAATCTTATCCATCAATCATGAAGACCCCAATGGTCTGAATGGAGAGCTCAGAGGTATAAGAAGGAGGACTGTCCATTGCCCGGGTAGACTCTTGCTACATGATACCAATCTAGGATCTGCGGATCCGATTAGCAAGCCAAAGCCGAACCTGGATTATAATACTACATGGAATTCAGCATTCAATGCATGGATTCGGCTGAGATATCAAGGACTACCTAAGGAAGGAATCCAGCTTGGGAAAATTCAGTCAACTGACTACAAGCTTTGTGGTCCTCATCCAGCTTCCTAAATCCGATGTTATTCCTTTCTCGGTGGGTGCCCGCCGAAAGCGGGGTGCTGCTGGTTTGGAGTCAGTAGCCCTGGAAGCTCTGAGTCACGGACATTCTAATTCCTGGTGAGCCAGCAGAAGGGTGAGAAACTATTGCCGGTTACATTCTGTGGTTTTGCTGGTTAAGGGCCATATGCCATTAATCGTTTGGGGATCCAATAAAGTCTTAATATTGTGATTCCTTCATCCTGTGTTGTCTGAGTAGTGTTCCACCCACAGTTAAGGAAGTCAGGTGTTTAGTTGGGATGAGCCCTGGGCCATGCTATCTTTCTAAAGGTGGCTGGATCAGAAGACCAGAGCACCCACTGACCTCTATGTCTTAACAATTTTTTGGCAGTGGTGGGATACTACTTAGCCTGGTTTATCCAGGGAAGCTGTAGAGAACTAGTGTTCGCGGACACCGTCCAGGGCTCAACAACAAGGTAGGCACATAAGCATACCCAGCAGGCCATACTGAAGGCATTCAGTTTTCAGACGCTGCCATGTCCAACCCCACCAGCTCAGCCATGGGACAAGGACCAGAGAGGAGTTACGACCGCAGCAGTAAATGGATGCTACAGGATCTGTGCCAGATGCGAAAGATTGAATACAGGAACACTGACTAACGGTCGGACTTGATCCGGGAATTGGTCCATTGGGAGTCCCAGAATGATGCAGAGGATGATGAGGACACCGCCGTATCAGAGGATGTAAAACTGTGTGTCTCATCCTAGATCCAGTGACAATATGGAAGCAAACCAAGCCCAAGCAGACTGTGTCAAGGAATTGTTGACTGCATCGGGGCCTGAAGCTTCAAGGGAAGAGAGGGGTGGTGTTTTGTAATTATTGTTGGGAGTTCCTATTTCCTTACCACCAGCACCTACCTCCAGGATAGATCACCAACAAGGAAGTTATCTTTGCTACAGGGACGTGCCAGTGTTTAATGATTCCAGCACTGACATAGAACACTTGCAAAACTTTGAGGTGCTAATGCGTATGCACCAAGTGCCTACATTTGAGTGTTCCAAATACCTGTGGAGAAGCTTGCCTGTTCGGGCCCAGGAGGCTGTCCGATCACTTGGGCCTCAGGACTGCCTGGACAACGGAATTATTAAGGACACTTTATTGGCCCTTTTTATCATAACCCCCGAGAGACATCACACTAAGTTCCGGACTATGTCTCGCCAGGGTGTCTCGTACGTCGATTTTGGCAGTCAACTCCGAAAACACTGTAACCGCTGGCTCGATGGTCAGGCTGCCCACTCCTTTGCTGCCGTCCGGGACGTGATGGTGCTCGAACAGCTGCTGGAGAAGATGGACCCGGAAATCTGAGAATGGGTAGCTAACAGGAAGCCCGATACCCTAGAGCAAGTAGCGCGATTGTCCGACGAATTTACAGCCAACCGACCAAGCTGGAGACCCAATAGGCCCACCAATTCCAAGAGGTCTCTCACCCAAGGATCCAAGTGACTGCCAGACTCCAGTGCTGGACTAACTCATTACACCACAGAAGCCCCAACAAGACAAAGGTTTACCAACAGGGCCAGTGACTTGTATAACCATGGTGCTGTTATACATGTGAACTCCTTGGACACAGGCCAAAGAGTGTCTTCAATGTCGGGGCCCCATGCCCGGAGCCCATCTGCCAGTCCAACCAGTCAACCTATGCCGAGATGAACCAGCGAGACCCAAGGAATGCTGCTCCCAAGAAATACCAATAGTTGAGGAAGTGGTTTACCCAGTCCATAACCTACTGCAGGCCGAACACCGTACACCAGCCAACCTCCATCGCCACATCCAGATGGTCAAGGTCGGTGAAATACAGTCTCAGAGACTTCGAGACACTGGATCTTCCATCACCCTGGTCAGCCCAGATATTTTTCGGACAGAACATCATTTACCTTCTCCGCCAAGTGACTATCTCTCTTGCTGGGGGCCAGCGCTTGAACATCCCTCTAGCATGATTGCAGTTGGACTGGGGAACTGACCAAGGTGAGGTTATAGTGGGTCTCATGGACGGCCTCCCCGCCCTTGTTATTCTGGGAAATGACCTAGGACAAAGACTATCCAGTAGAGATGAGCGATGTTTGAGGTTCGAGGTTCACAAATTTCATGTTCGAGTGATTTTGGGGGGTGTTCAACGAACTCGAGCTTTTTGCTAAAAGTTCGGTAGTTCGAGTTACGTTCGAGAACGGTTCGATCACTAAAAACGTGGATTTTCACAGTAAAGCTATATGCACACGTTGCTATCTGGATGCTTCCTGCGTCCCCAGCACAATCCCTCTCTCTTTCCTACTCACCGATCACGGGCGCCTCGCTGCACGTTGTCACAAATCTGCGGTGTCTTTTCCTCTTTTGAAAATGGCTGCCGCTTCATTATTCAATCAGTTATTCCGTGTTTTCCCTGCTCACCGACACCCATGATTGGTTGCAGTCAGACATGCCGCCACGATGAGTGACAGCTTTCTCACTGCAACCAATCACCGCTGCCGGAGGGCGGGTCTACATTGTGTAGTAAAATAAATAAATAATAACAAAAAAAATGCGGTTCCTCCATATTTGATACCAGCCAGGATAAAGCCACACGGCTGGAGGCTGGTATTGTCATGATGGAGAGTACCACGTTATCGGGAGCCCACCACCCTAACAATATCATCCAGCAGCCGCCCGGAATTGCCACATCCATTAGATGTGACAGTCCGGGGACTCTACCCAGCTCATCCCGAATTGCCCTGGTGCAGTGGCAATTGAGGTAATAACGTGGTTAATCATGACAGGTGTCTCCCCGAGACACCTTCCATGATTAAACTGTAAGTGAAAAAAAAGAAACACACACAGCAAAAAATCTTTTATTTGGAATAAAAGCCAAAAAAACATCCACTTTCACCATTTTATTAAAATCCCCAAATCCCCCTGCAGGTCCGGAGTAATCCACAAGACACTGTCAGCTCTGCTACAGAAAATAGGTGCTCTGTGTCCTCTCCACGTAGCACATGAAGAGAATCGCGCTGTCACCTCAGACTTCAGTCTGCTTTGCAGTCCTCAAGATAACGAAATCTGCCTATGTTTCTCGTTGGAGCCAGTGGCTGAATGGATAGAGCGCTCGCCTAAGAAGCCTAACTTCACGAGTTCAAGTTCTGGCTCTGTCGGTAAAGAATTTTTTTTATTTTCAATTTTTAATTAATTATCATTCTTTATTTATAATTGTATTTTAATTATGCACAGAAGGTAGTAGCCGGACATCAGCTGTGAGCCGCTTCACGCAATGAGACTGCATTCATTCATTCATATACGGGAGTATCCGCTACGTCTTGAGGAAAGAAGGTTTAATCAAGATCACAGACGAGGATTCTTTACTGTACGAGCAGTGAGACTATGGAACTCTCTGCCGCATGATGTTGTAATGAGTGATTCACTACTAACATTTAAGCAGAGCCTGGACGCCTTTCTTGAAAAATGTAATATTACCAGTTATGTATATTAGATTTTGTAACAGGGTGTTGATCCAGGGAACTAGTTTGATTGCCGTATGTGGAGTCAGGAAGGATTTTTTTTCCCCATTGGAGCTTGTTTGCCACATTGTTTTGTTTTGGTTTTTTTTTGCCTTCCTCTGGATCAACATGATAGGCTACAGGTTGAACTAGATGGACTTATGGCCGCTTTACACACTGCGATATCGGTACCGATATCGCCAGTGTGGGTACCCGTCCAATCTGTTGTGCGACACGGGAAAATCCCTGCCCGTGGCGCACAACATCGCCCAGACCCGTCACACATACTTACCTGCCTAGCGACGTCGCTGTGACCGGCGAACCGCCTCCTTTCTAAGGGGGCGGTCCGTGCGGCGTCACAGCGACGTCACAGCAGCGTCACTGAACCGCCGCCCAATAGCAGCGGAGGGGCGGAGATGAGCGGGACGTAACATCACGCCAACCTCCTTCCTTCCGCATTGTGGCCGGGAGGCAGGTAAGGAGTGCTTTCTCGTTCCTGTGGTGTCACACGTGCCGATGTGTGCTGCAGCAGGAACGAGGAACAACTTCGTTACTGCTGCAGTAACGATAATCAAGAATAAACCCCCATGTCACCGATGAGCTGAAAGAGTTAGATACAGCGCCATAAGATGGCGCTTCTATGAAAGCGCCATTTTCTGGGACGGCTTCGGACTGCAATTCGCAGCAGGGGTGCCCAGAAAGCTTGGGCACCCTGAGCTGCAGATTCCAATCCCAAGCTGCCTAGTTGTACCTGGCTGGACACAAAAATTGGGCGAAGTCCATGTCATTTTTTTTTAATTATTTCATGAAATTCAAAAAATAATTAAAAAAAAATGTGCTTCCCTATATTTTTGGTTCCCAGCCGGGTACAAATAGGCAGCTGGAGGTTGGGGACAGCCCGTGGCTGCCTGCTGTATCTGGCTAGCATACAAAAACATGGCAAAGCCCACGTTATTTTTTGGGGGGGGGGGGCAAAAAACTCCTGCCTACAGTCCTGGATGGAGCATGCTGAGCCTTGTAGTTCTGCAGCTGCTGTCTTTCTGTATGGAGGAGAGCAGACAGCAGCTGCAGAACAACAAGGCTGAGCATACTCCATCCAGGACTGCATGCAGGAGTTTTTTGCCCACCAAAAAAATAGCGTGGGCTTCGCCATATTTTTGTATGCTAGCCAGGTACAGCAGGCAGGTATGGCTGCTCGACTTACGTTCGAGAACGGTTCTATCAGCAAAAAGCCTAGCTAATTATTAGCTGGCTTTTCACTGTAATAGTGTGAATCACTCTGTGACTCACACTATTATCAAATTTCAGCGTATAGTGTGCGGGGGCTGCGCGTTCAGATCACTGCTGCTGGGATAATGGCGATCGACATTTTTTTTTTCCTTCTCTAAGCGCGCGTGTAGTGGGGCGGGCCAGCATGTCAGCCAATCCCAGACACACACACACACGGCTAAGTGGACTTTTTGCTAGAGACACAAGGGCATGTGTCATAGGCTGTCCATGTCACATGTTCTTGCATTATAAAAACGGACATTTTCTTCCAGCACGCCATTATCTGCCTTCTGCGTCTGGATGTCAGTCACCTCTCACACAGCTCCTGTCGCCGATCCTGCTGTGTACGCTCTACACACAGCACTATACAGAATAGGGATAGAAGTTTATTTTAGCCCTTTTAAGGGCTAATTACAGCTGGCTCAGAGCCATAGGTGACAGTCAGGTCCGTGGAAATGCTTTTTACAGCTACAGATAACAGCGTCTGTGTAGCGAAGCTCAGGGACTTCCTTGCTGCATTTCACCCTTAGGAGGGATAGAAAGTGAGGCTTCTTTTCTTCTACACTGACCCACAACCCTGCCACTGTACCCTCCTGCCCTTTTTAGCAAAGCCATTTTAATTGCAGAGTGCTGCCAGTTAGTGCCATCCAAAGAGTGGCTGCTGTCCTCCATTATTGTGCCACTTGTGCCAAGCAAGTCCCACCACCTCTCAATTCTCCCCTCCTGCACAATTTTGCAAAGCCATTTTATTTAAAAGATTGCTGCCAGTTAGTGGCATCCAAAAAGTGGCAGTTGGACTCCATTATTGGGCCACTTGTGCCAAGCAAGTCCCACGACCTCTCAATTCTCCCCTCCTGTACAATTTTGCAAAGCCATTTTAATTTAAAAGAGTGCTGCCAGTTAGTGGCATCCTAAAAGTGGCTGTTGTACTCCATTAGTGTCCAACTGGTGCAAAGATATTTCCAGCACCTCTGCATTACACCCTCCTGCACATTTTTAATAAGCCATTAAAATAGAAAAAAATGCTGAAACTTAGTGGCATCCTAAAAGTGGCTGTTGGACTTCATTAGTGTCCCACTGGTGCCAAGCAATTTCCAGCACCTCTGCATTGCACCCATTTTGCTACGCTATTTTTATAGCAAACTCAGGGAATTCCTTGCTGCATTTGATCATTAGGAGGGATAGAAAGTGAGGCTTCCTTTACTGTCCTGGTACACACAGACCACGGCCACTGTACCCACCTGCCCACTTTTGCCACGCTATTTAATTTGCTTAAAGAGTTGACACTTTTTATGCCGTCCTAAAATTGTCTGGAATACTAAGTTATTGTTCCTTTGCTGCCAAGCAAGGTACAACACATGTGCATTCTACACTCCTTTCCATTTCTGGAATGCAATTATTAACTGCAGGTAGTCCAGCCAATCTGGGAGCACGGTGGACACCGACTGGCGATGGGGATATATACTTTCTCTTTCTTTTCGTATTAATTTTTTTATATAGCGGTAACATAGTATATACCACCTTATCCAAATCTGCCAGTCCCACCGTAACAGATGGTGTTTCTTCAGCAAATGTTACTGTTGCTTAACCACCAAACCCACGGACACAAACTTTTTTGCCCTTTCCAACACACCTGTTCCCCTTTCCACCAGCATCTGTCCTTTTTCAGCTCATTTGGTATATGACCAAAAGTGCAAATCTGCAGGGACACCGTACTCAACGCCATCTCAGCACAGCAGCCAGCCCTCGGTCCCTCAGATGTGGACAAGTAAAAGACCATTTCCTCCTATCCATGACAAAGCGTTGAGATTCACTCTGTGCAGAACTGGTGTTTAGTGGAAAAGCAGATGTAAGATTGCGTACCACCTTCTGCTGATGTCGCGGGCGGGGAGGAGGGTGTCAGCACACTACGCTCACCCCTTCTGCTCGGGTCCGGCGGCTGCTGCTCAGTGGTGGCTTGAGCTGTGGGCCGGATCCCGGGGTTCTCGAGCGACACTCCTCGCCCGTGAGTGAAAGGGGGTTTGTTGGGTGTGGGGATTGTTTATTGTCCATGACGCCACCCACGGTTGTGGTGATTTCACCACCGCTGCTCTATAGGGGATCCCAGGGATGGTGATGCGGAGCAGCCAGGTGTTGTGTTGCCCCTCCGTGGGTAGGGGTTAGTGATCCCAGGGCCCGGTGATGAGATGGAAGGTGCAGGGCCTGGTGGGCGCAGGGACGCGGGGGCAGCGCTGTGCCTTGCGGCACTGTGGTACTCACTCAGCATGAGACGTTGACACAGTTTTACGGTAAACCACACGGCTGGAAAGACGGTTCCCACGGACGGCTGCACTTGCTCTCCCAGTAGGTAATGGTGATGTCCCTCTGACCTGCACCTGATGTTTCTAAGTTGGTAGCGATGGGTTCCCACCGGTAACCCGCTCCCCGTCTTCAAGCTGGACCGGAGGAGCGCTACTTTGCCCGCAGACGCTGGCCCTGAGGAACTGGTGCCCTGGCGGTGGCGGTGTTCCTCCTTAATGGTTGGACTGTTGCCTTCAATCGGGACTTGGTTGTTGGGGGATCGACGTCCCCTTCACTGACGGATTAGGCAAATGATGGCGACTCCTAGCCTTGCCGGGGTCCGATAGGCCCCTGCCCTGGTGCTGACTGTCCTTTGCACGCTGCTCCAGACCGCCGGGCCACTACCCATCCGCGGTCCTTCCAGGAACTCCCGAACAGTCACCCCTCTGGACATTCACCGTCCTTGCTGACCTTGCTGACCCTGTCCTGCACACAGCTGGACTACTTCAGGCTTTCTCTCTGTCACCACTCTTGCTTTCCTCCTTTACCACTTTTACTTCCTTTACTTCACTTGTTTACTCCTTCATGTCCCTCACTGGACTGCCTGGTTCTTCCCGCCTCCAGAGCTGTGAACTCCTTGGTGGGCGGAGCCAACCGCCTGGCCCACCCCCTGGTGTGAACATCAGTCTCTGGAGGAAGGCAACAAGGATTTTTGGTTAGCTTTGGTGTTCCTAACTGGGATGTAGGGTGTGGTGGTGCATGACCTGTGACCCCTGGTTTGCCCAGGGCGTCACATTCCCCCTTAGCAAAATGCAGACCGTCTGCGGGCTGCCGTCCAACACCGGTTTTATTTTTCTGAAAAATATAACATGGTGAAATAATAACATATGTACATTTTTAATAACTCTTCCCATAACGGGAGGCACATTTCTTAAACGTTGCAAACGGTTTACGGTTACGGTTTCCGCTCTCTCCCACCCAAGCAACCTGGCCCTGATGCTGCCCCTAAAGCCCAGGCAGCACCCCTTGACCCACAGTCCAGCACAAGTTACCCGAGCGGGATCTGTCCTTTCCCTCCAGAGGGTAGCCACCGGTTCCTTTGGTGGCTGGGCCCCAGCCTGCTCTGCTGAGGGCCCTCCCTCCAACCTGCCTCTCCGGAGGCGGCATTGCGGAAAACGGTAACTGCAAACAACTTATTTACAAGCCACTTAACGTTTGTGGTTGCCCTGCAAGTTCACGGGCTTGTCCATGGATAGTCCTCCATGCAAAACAACTTTTTAAACGGTCCCCACGGGGACAACGGTGCCGGCTCCAGCCGGTTGCAAATCACACAGATAATCAGATGAGGTACTCGGTATCATTATTTTTCATCATTTTCTGCAAACTTTTTTTTTTTTTTTTTTTTTCAAACTTTTAACCAACAAGCAACTCCTTACATTCCCTGACCCCTTTTACTCACAGGACGGTCTCCCTGTACCTAAGTGGGGGTCTACCTAGGTTGGGACGGGTGGACCTCCGGGGCCCGGTGTCAGTGAGGCTAGACAGTGGGGTAGAGGGAACAATCGGTTCCTCCTCCCTGCTATAGTGTGGAGCAGGCGGAGGTATAGGGGAGCTGGGTACAGGTTCATCCCTGGGCACTGGCACTGGTTCTGGCTCACGGTTGACCGCTTCCACTACTTCTTCATCCACGGGTTGTGGGAACAGTATCACTGGAAGAATCACCGCGCCGTTCTGTGTAGGCCAGTTTGCTGGGAAGTCACCCATTACAGTGCGGATTACCTCTGCTGCCTTCTCTGCTGGTGGAGGAACCGGTACTTCAGCCTCTGCCCTCAATGCTGGTGGGCACCTTTTTAGATGGTCCCGGGAAACTGTGGCCAGAGTGCCCCCTTGGTCACGACTGATCTGATAGGCCTTCCCATCCTCCCACTCTGTGGGTTGTATGACGTAAGGAACTTGTTCCCACTGATCATCCAGCTTGTGGGTTCTCCTCTTCCGCTTCAACACTACATCTCCTGGCTGGAAAGGACCCGCGGATGCCTTCTGATTGAACCGGTGCTCTTGCTGTTCTCGACTTCGGCTGAGGTTTTTCTCCACATACTCCTGGATTTGCCGGTATTGGGCTCTCCTCCGACTTTCCCACTCCGCTGTCGAAGGGAGCGCTTCTGGGGCCTCCAACCCCATCTCCAGATCCACCGGCAGGGGGCCAGGCCGAGCCCTCATCAGATACGCTGGGGTGCACTTCGTCGAGCTAGACGGGATATTATTGTACATGTCGACCAAGTCAGGTAACTTTTCCGGCCACAGGTTCCGTTCCTCCAGTGGTAGCGTCTTGAGGAGCCCCAGGACCAAGTGATTCATTTTCTCACACATGCCGTTGGTCTGGGCGTGGTAAGGAGTGGTCCGGATCTTCTTACAGCCGTACAACTGGCAGAATTCGTGGAACACCTCTGCTTCAAAGGCCGGGCCTTGGTCAGTCAGCACCTTTTCGGGGTATCCATGGGGTCGACAAAAATAAGCCTGGAATGCTCGAGCAGCAGTTCGACCAGTTAGGTCCTTAACGGGGACTACCACCATAAATCTTGAGTAGTGGTCTACAATGGTCAATGCGTAGGTGTACCCACTTCGGCTGGGGGTGAGCTTGACATGGTCTAGGGCGACCAGCTCCAGCGGCTGATGGGTAACTATTGGGTGTAGGGGCGCCCTCTGGCTAGTCTCGTCCTTTCTCCTCAGCGTACAAGGACCACACTCTCGGCACCAGGCTTCCAGCGATTCACGCATCCCACTCCAATAGAACCGCTCCCTCAACAGCATCTCCAGCTTCTTCCACCCGAAGTGCCCAGCACCATCATGGTATGCCCGCAGGACAGTAGCCACGTCAGCTTGAGGAACGACCAACTGGCATATTTTCTCATGGGTCTTCGGGTTGATCAGCTCACGGTACAGCCTCCCTTGGTGTAGGTAAAGCCGTTTCCGTTCCTTCCACAAGCGTTGGGCTTCGGCTGGAGCGGCAGGGTCTATTGCCACAGCACCCTGTTCCACCAGAGTCTTGACGAGGCGAACAGCCGGCGCCTGGTTCTGAGCTTCCTGCCACTCTTGACTGGGCCGTGGGTCCAGATCCACCCGTTGCTGATGTACTTGTACCCTCTCAGTAGGCGGCCGGTGAAACGCAGGCAACTCGATCTCCTCGAGGTCGTCATCCTCGCACCCCTCTTCTAACAAATGGGGCATTCGGGAGAGTGCATCCGCATTTATGTTGACACGACCGGCTCGGTACTTTATGGTGAAATCATAGTTGGCTAGCCGGGCTACCCACCGCTGCTCCAGCGCGCCCAACTTGGCCGTGTCCAGGTGAGTCAACGGATTGTTGTCCGTAAACGCGGTGAATTTTGCTGCAGCCAAGTAGTGGCGGAACCGCTCCGTGATAGCCCATACCAACGCCAAGAGCTCAAGCTTGAAGGAGCTGTAGTTCTCAGGGTTCCTTTCAGTCTGCCGGAGTTTTCGGCTAGCATAGGCAATCACCTTCTCCTTTCCATCCTGGACCTGGGATAGGACTGCTCCTAGTCCCACGTTACTGGCGTCTGTGTGGAGGATGAACGAGCCCCCATAGTCAGGGTACGCCAGGACCTCTTCTCCGGTCAAGGCCGCCTTCAGCTGGCAAAAGGATTCCTCATGCTTGTCCTCCCACAACAGTGGGGCTCCAATGGGTCTACCACCTTTGGTCTGTCCCACGAGGAGATCCTGCATGGGGGCAGCCATCTTCGTGTACCCCTCTATAAAGCGCCGGTAGTACCCCACCAGGCCCAGAAACTGCCTTACTTCCCTCACCGTGGTTGGTCTCGGCCAGCTCTGGATGGCAGTAATCTTCTCAGGGTCGGGGGCGACACCGTCTGCACTCACCACGTGCCCTAGGTACTGCACCCTGGGTTTCAGCAGGTGACACTTAGAGGGCTTCAGTTTCATCCCGTACTTGGCAAGGGACGTGAACACCTCGGCCAGGTGCTCCAGATGGGCTTCGTACGTCTGGGAATAAACAATCACATCATCCAAGTACAACAGGACGGTCTCAAAGTTTAGATGTCCCAGACAGCACTCCATCAGCCGTTGGAAGGTCCCGGGGGCATTGCACAGCCCGAACGGCATGCTATTGAATTCGCAGAGCCCCATCGGGGTGGTGAAGGCGGTCTTCTCCCGGTCCTCTGGGGCCACGGCCACTTGCCAGTACCCGCTGGTGAGGTCAAGGGTCGAGAAGTAGTTTGCAGTTCTTAGTGCAGCCAAAGATTCTTCGATATGAGGCAGTGGGTAGGCATCTTTATGGGTTATTTTATTAATCTTCCGGTAGTCCACACACATCCGCATGGTACCATCCTTCTTCTTGACCAGTACCAACGGAGCGGCCCACGGACTACAGCTGTCCCGAATAACCCCTGCCTCCTTCATATTCCTCAACATATCCTTGGCACACTGGTAATGTGCAGGGGGAATAGGTCTATACCTCTCTTTGATAGGGAGATTTTCACCGGTGGGGATGTGGTGTTGGACCCCTTTGATCTGCCCAAAGTCTAGGGGATGCTTACTGAAAACCTGTTCGTACTCCTGCACCACCCTGTATACCCCTGCCCTGTGATGTGTAGGGGTATCATCAGTGCCTACATGTAGTTGTTGGTGCCACTCCTTTGTCTCCCCTTGGGGTGGGGAAGTGCTAGTGGTAGGTGGGAGTGTTGATGGACTGGCTTTATGGATAGTGTGAGGGTCCAGGGTGAGCAACTTGGCAATGGTGGCATACCGGGGAAGCCTGACTTCTTCCTCTCCACAGTTCAACACTCTCACAGGCACTCTCCCCTTCTTCACATCCACCACCCCTCGGGCGGCCATTACAGTGGGCCAATGCTCAGAGGGTATGGGCTCCATCATGGCCGGGTAATCACGCCCCTGAGGCCCTACTGCTGCCCTACACCAAATCATCATCTCACTCCTAGGGGGCACAGTCAACGGAGTCACATCCATTACTCTCACTCCACCAATCTCCCCTCCTGTTGAGCTTACATGCTGGCGGTACATCAGAGCCCGGATCTCACGCTGCACAGCTCACTGCCGGCTTCCTGCTGCTGTGGCGGCCAGCTGCTGCAATAGAGTCAACACATCAGTCATACAGTGCTCCATCACATTGGTTCCTAGCACTTTCTTCGGGTTATGATCACTGGGTTCATTCATGATCACAATCATACCCTGATGTTGCAGTTCAGCTTGCCCCACAGTCATAGCCACTTGTTTATACCCCACTTAGGTCAATGGAAGTCCATTGGCAGCAATCAGTGTTATACTAGTATCTGGGGGTGCCAGTTCGTCCGTTCCCCAATACCGCTGATACAACGTGTATGGTATGGTGGTTACCTGTGATCCAGTGTCCGAGAGAGCCATCACCGGTATACCATCCACAGCCATGGGGATGATGGGTCGGGCCCCGATATATCGATCTCGCCAGTCCGGGGGGCCACGATGTTCTACTCCTGAGGATTGGCCCGGGGCCCCAGGGATTGCTCGTTTAACGGGCACTGTCGGAAGTAGTGACCAGGCTTACGGCACTTGTAGCAGATTGGAGGTCTGCTCCGCGGGTTATTAGCACGTCTCCGCTGCATCCAGGGAACATCCTCGGGGCTGTCAGCAAGCTGTATCTGTGCTGGAGGCTGAGATCTGGTCAGAGGTTGCAGTGCAGCAAGGATCTTGGCGAGGTCTCCGTCCATGCGACGGACCTGGGCTGCCAGTTCTTCCACTGTGCTGCTTGGGGCTGTAGGTCTTGGGTTCCCGAACTTATGCAGCTGGGGGCTGTAGCGCTTTAATGGCCCGTTCCTTTAACAATTCCCAAAAATTGTCATATGCTTCACAATAGATGTATAGATACAGCCAAGCACTAATGTAAATTGTGGTAACAATTAAAATATAACCTTTATTGGTTAATGGTTAAAAATATCAAACCACACAACACATACGGTTGTAAAACAACCAAGTAAAAATGGAGCAAATGTAAAAGCTCCTAATATCACCATGGAAGGACAAACCTCACACGGGGGGAGGATAAAGTAACCTCCCACCACGGTGATAGAGAAACAAACAACCCTAACCAGGTTGTCAAAAATACCAAAACTGAGTTATACACACAAGACAGTATAGTCAAATAGACAAAACTCAAAAGATGTATGAAGAAAAATTTTAGTTGTCCAATATATAGAGGGGGGGGGGCCAAACATAATAGCCTCACAGTACCCCTCAATTGGCAACCATCTGACCTGATATGCTCCTAGACCTACCAACGCGTTTCATAATATGCTTATTCCTCAGGGGACTATGGTCAAAAGAGAGCTTCAGTAAAGCAGACTTCCAGCATGTTATGTCTGGGCCTTGGCATACAGCTGTATGTATGTATGTATGTAGGCTGTATGCCAAGGCCCAGACATAACATGCTGGAAGTCTGCTTTACTGAAGCTCTCTTTTGACCATAGTCCCCTGAGGAATAAGCATATTATGAAACGCGTTGGGAGGTCTAGGAGCATATCAGGTCAGATGGTTGCCAATTGAGGGGTACTGTGAGGCTATTATGTTTGGCCCCCCCCCTCTATATATTGGACAACTAAAATTTTTCTTCATACATCTTTTGAGTTTTGTCTATTTGACTATACTGTCTTGTGTGTATAACTCAGTTTTGGTATTTTTGACAACCTGGTTAGGGTTGTTTGTTTCTCTATCACCGTGGTGGGAGGTTACTTTATCCTCCCCCCCGTGTGAGGTTTGTCCTTCCATGGTGATATTAGGAGCTTTTACATTTGCTCCATTTTTACTTGGTTGTTTTACAACCGTATGTGTTGTGAGGTTTGATATTTTTAACCATTAACCAATAAAGGTTATATTTTAATTGTTACCACAATTTACATTAGTGCTTGGCTGTATCTATGCCCGTTCCTTTAACACAGCAAAGTCCACATCAGGGTGTTCCAGGGCCCACAGCCGGAGTTGTTTGCGATCCTCAGGGGACCTCATCCCCTGCGCAAATTGCTCTACCAACATCTTGTTGCTATCCGCCTCATTAATCGGGTTCACCCGCTTCAGCGTGCGGAGGGCGGTTTGCAGACGTAAAGCATAGTCCCGAATGCTATCCCCAGTCCGTTGCCGGCACTGGTAAAACTGCATCCTCAGCTCAGCTTCAGTCCGGGTCTCAAAGGCAGTCTGTAGCTTCTCAAAGATGGTGGCTACAGAGAGAGCCGGTCCCCCTCGGCCCAGGTCTCCGCTTCCTGCTCAGCCGCACCGGTTAACTGGCCTAGCACTATCGCTGCACGTTGCTTATCGGTCAGGGGGTACAGTTCTAGCAACAGGTTAAGCTTTTTCCGGAAGGCCTGTAAGGCATCCGGTTTCCCGTCATACTGCGGTAGCCAGGCAGCTCCGGGCGCATAGGGCAAGGAGAACGGCATGACCTGAGCGAGCGCGGGGGCCGCGGCACCTCCCGCCAGTACAGCCGGGACCTGGGCAGGCCCATTCCCATCCGCGGGTGCCACTGCGGCTGCGACCACCACTCCTCCAGCGGCTCCGTCGGGCGCAGACATCTTGTTTCCGTCCCCCTTAGCTCTTTACGGCCCCTCCTCTCTCGGGGCGGGGTTTTGGACTTCGCGCCTCTGCTACTCGAGAAGACGCTCGAGCGGGAACTTTTCGCGCCAAAGATGGCGACTTCTGAAATTTTCCTGCCGGACACCTCCGGCGGTAACAAGGCGCACCTCTACCAGACGGCAGAGCGGTAAGATCCTGTTCGTGACGCCAAGTTGTCGCGGGCGGGGAGGAGGGTGTCAGCACACTACGCTCACCCCTTCTGCTCGGGTCCGGCGGCTGCTGCTCAGTGGTGGCTCGAGCTGTGGGCCGGATCCCGGGGTTCTCGAGCGACACTCCTCGCCCGTGAGTGAAAGGGGGTTTGTTGGGTGTGGGGATTGTTTATTGTCCGTGACGCCACCCACAGTTGTGGTGATTTCACCACCGCTGCTCTATAGGGGATCCCAGGGATGGTGATGCGGAGCAGCCAGGTGTTGTGTTGCCCCTCCGTGGGTAGGGGTTGGTGATCCCGGGGCCCGGTGATGAGATGGGAGGTGCAGGGCCTGGTGGGCGCAGGGACGCGGGGGCAGCGCTGTGCCTTGCGGCACTGTGGTACTCACTCAGCCTGAGACGTTGACACAGTTTTACGGTAAACCACATGGTTGGAAAGACGGTTCTCACGGACGGCTGCACTTGCTCTCCCAGTAGGTAACGGTGATGTCCCTCTAACCTGCACCTGATGTTTCTAAGTTGGTAGCGATGGGTTCCCACCGGTAACCCGCTCCCCGGCTTCAAGCTGGACCGGAGGAGCTCTACTTTGCCCGCAGACGCTGGACCTGAGGAACTGGTGCCCTGGCGGTGGCGGTGTTCCTCCTTAATGGTTGGACTGTTGCCTTCAATCGGGACTTGGTTGTTGGGGGATCGACGTCCCCTTCACTGACGGATTAGGCAAATTATGGCGACTCCTAGCCTTGCCGGGGTCCGAGAGGCCCCTGCCCTGGTGCTGACTGTCCTTTGCACGCTGCTCCAGACCGCCGGGCCACTACCCGTCCGCGGTCCTTCCAGGAACTCCCGAACAGTCACCCCTCTGGACAGTCACCGTCGTTGCTGACCTTGCTGATCCTGTCCTGCACACAGCTGGACTACTTCTGGCTTTCTCTCTGTCACCACTCTTGCTTTCCTCCTTTACCACTTTTACTTCCTTTACTTCACTTGTTTACTCCTTCATGTCCCTCACTGGACTGCCTGGTTCTTCCCGCCTCCAGAGCTGTGAACTCCTCGGTGGGCGGAGCCAACCGCCTGGCCCACCCCCTGGTGTGAACATCAGTCTCTGGAGGAAGGCAACAAGGATTTTTGGTTAGCTTTGGTGTTCCTAACTGGGATGTAGGGTGTGGTGGTGCATGACCTGTGACCCCTGGTTTGCCCAGGGCGTCACACTGATACTCCTGTATATGTGCGTCCCTTTCTATGGCAGGAAATATTTCGCCTAATTTTGTCTTGTACCGGGTATCTAATAGTGTGGCAACCCAGTTGTAAGCATTACTTCAAATTCATACAATCCGAGGGTCATGTTGTAGGTAGTGCAGCAAGAAGGCGCTCATGTGCCTTGTGCATCCAGGAGGACCAAGTCCTTGGTGTGTTGGTGGCAGAGAGGTGAGAATCGTGCCTCCTTCCTCTGCCTTCTCCCCCAACCTCACACAACCGAAATGTGAGCAAGCTCTCACTCATCTGCTGAGTCTTCCATGCCCATCGCCAGTTCGTCCTCCATTTCTTCATGGGCTCCTGCACCTTCCTCAACACTTTTTGCTGATACTATGCACCCTTGTTAATCCCTCTCCTCCACCATGGCTGCAGACTTGGTGCCGCTGACCGTATGGACCTTGTAGATCTTGTTACCCCTTCCGCATATGACTCCTCCTGTACTTTCTCCCCTTCCTCTTGTCCCAACACCTGACTCAGAATAATAATTACAGTGTGCTCCATCATGTAGATGACCAGAATTGTCACGCTGAGAATGGCATCGCCAGTGCTAAACATCTTCGTCGATATTTGTAAACTGTGAAGAAGGGTGCATAGGTCCTTGATCTGACACCACTCCAGCAGCGTGATCTGCACCACCTCTGGATCAAGTTAGACCAGGGTGTACGTCATAACGTATTGCAGCAGGGCTCTGCGGTGCTGCCACAGACGCTGCAACATGTGCAGATTCAAATTCCTGCGTGTCGGCACTAGAGATGAGCGAACCGGTCGTGGTTCGGCTCGAGTTCGGTTCGCCGAACGGAGGTCCCGTTCGAGTTCGGTTCGTCGAACTTTCGACGAACCGAACTCGAACCGCATAGGAACCAATGGCAGGCATTCACAAACACATAAAAACACCTAGAAAACACCCTCAAAGGTGTCCAAAAGGTGACAAACAACTCACAACACAACACAAACACATGGGAAAGTGACAAGGACATATACTCATGCGAAAACAAAAGAGCTGGACAAGGAAAAAGAGGAGACACAGATATAGGCATGGCACGCCCTTCTAAAATCATGTAAAACACCGCAAGGTAACTCCAAGCGGAGTCTCCCTTTTTTCCAAAAATTGGGCCCCACACACACCCACCCCTTCAGTAGCAGCAGTTGTGCCCCAGTTGTACACTTCACAGCTAGATTTGCAACAAGCACATTCAAAAATACGCCATTCTTAACCGTCCCCAGGATGACTCCGGGGTAGGTAGCAAAGACTTTCCTGATCCCAGCTCTTTGCATCTTGGATCATTTTTAAAAACAATGTAAGCAAGGGTTACTCCAAGCGGAGTCTCCCTTTTTTCCAAAAATTGGGCCACACACACCCACCCCTTCAGTTGCAGCACTTGTGCCCTAGTTGCAAACAGGATGTTTTGATTTGCATCAAGCACATTCCAAATCCACAAGCATTTACTCTCCCCAGGATGACACAGGGGTAGTAAATTCCTGGTGGATCCATGACTTGTTCATTTTGATGAACGTCAGTCTGTCCACATTGTCACTGGACAGATGCGTGCGCTTATCTGTCAGCACACACCCAGCAGCACTGAAGACACGTTCAGAGACAACGCTGGCAGCTGGACACGACAAAATATCCAAGGCCAATGTGGAGAGCTCTGGCCATTTTTCAAGATTTGAAGCCCAAAATGAGCAAGGCTCCATTTGCAAAGTCATGGCATCGATGTTCATTTGGAGATACTCCTGGGAGATTCACTCCCTGCACCTGCACGGTTGTTTGGTGGAAAAGCCGAGCTAAGATCGAGTAACAGCTTCTGCTGATACTCCTGCATACGTGCGTCCCTTTCTATGGCTGTAATTATGTCACAAAATTTGGACTTGTATCGGGGATCTAATAGTGTGGCAAGCCAGTAGTCATCATCACTTCTAATTTTGACAATACGAGGGTCATGTTGGAGGTAGTGCAGCAAGAAGGCGCTTATGTGTCTTGCGCAGCCATGCGGACCAAGTCCATGCTGTGTTTGTGGCATAGAGGTTGTGACGGGAGTGTACAACAGAGCAAAGGATGGATGAGGCCGAGGGACGATCCAACAGGTTTATTCACAAGAACACTGGAACAGCACACGATAAGTCCACGTAAAACAGATTCGGGGGCCCTTCTCGACAATCCTCGGACCGGATAACAAAGCAATCGTCCTTAAAGTAGTCCAAAGAGTTCCACATAATCCCACGGGCCGCCACACAGGCCTAGCTCCGTCCGTGTCCACAGCCACCCAGGCTGGGAGTTCCTTCTCCTTCCAACTTTCAGCTCACTCTGAAGTTACAAAAAGGGAAATGCATTGTCTGTGCTCCTTGACCAGCCCACCATGTTCAGGGGGTAGGGGTCACACATCCTATCATCAATGGTTTGGTCCATCACAGGGCTCCGATATGTCTGCCAGCCACAGTAGATGAAGGGATCCCCTGCTGTGCAGAACAATGACTATTCCTTCACTGGCCAATGCAATTACAGACTAGATACACAACTCTGGATAGAAGACTACAGGCTATTTACATAATCATGACATAGTATCACAGCATATACAGTGAGAGGGTAAATTACATCTTCACAATCCCTCCCCCTCCCAACTTGTGTACGTACTAGGGACCTCTACAGGTCACTGGTTAAGTACACACAGGCAGAGCGTTACTTACATGTGGCTTCATGCAGCCACGAATTTCCAGTGTGAGGAAAGCACCCGAGTCACAAAATCCAACAAGTCTCTGTCCATCCAGCACAACCTCCTGCAAGTGCTTACCTCGATGAGCAGAAGTCGTCATAACTGCGGGTCGCACCCCGTAAACTCCTGGTGGTGCAACATGGGGGGCTGAGTCACTAGGCCAGTCCTCACATAGCGGTGCCACATCTTCCTCCATGGCACTGGGCTGTAAATAATTAACAATCCGATTGGGCGCAGGATCAGTCCTCATTTGAACAGCTGGGCAGGAGACTTGCCGATGCCCTGGCTGTCCACATTGATAACATCTGAGCTGGGTCTCCCTCCATCCAAGGCGTCCTCTTGGGTAAGGGGTAGGGGAACTTGGAGGCCGGCTCCCACCTGAAGGTGCTGTAGGGGTTTGAGGATGATTCCTCCATGGGCTGGCTGGGCATGAGGCCTGCAAATGTCCGGGATGCCTACAAACATAACACCTGCGCTCTGTTACTTCCTCTCTCTGGCGTATTCCAGAAAATGCAGTAGAAGCAACTGGAGGCACATTAACATGGGTATCAACATGTGGTGGCTTAGAGGAACGGGGAACAATGGGGACAGAATAACTGGGGGCATCCGGTGTTGTGGAGCTGTTAGGCGTCTCTCCATCCTCCAACAGAACCCTCCACTGAGGCTTGATGGTGAGAGCCTCATCAGCGAGAGCAGCAGCTTCCTCCACTGTCGCTGGTTTTCTCTCACGCACCCATTCCCGGATCTCAGCGGGGCACTGGGCAAAGAATTGTTCTTTTAGGATGACCTGCAGGAAGGTCTCCCAAGATAAGGCCTCCTCTGCCTCCAGCCAGCGATTACATATTTGTTTGAGTCTATGAGCATATATCTTAAAAGACACTTCCCCATCACAGGTTAAAGCACGGAACTGAGTCCTGTAAGTGTCTGGGGTCACAGCATAATGTTCTAGAATAGTCTGTTTAATCTCCGCATACTCACAGTTCCACCGAGGGTCCATAGCTCTATAGGCTTCAGCAGCTCCCCCCTCTAGGAGCCCAACCAGTTGCCGGACACGCTCCCTGTCCGGGACTTCCATTAATCGACACTGATGCTCAAAGTCCTGGAAGAAGCCCTCAATGTTGCCTGCAGCCTCATTAAACGGCTTAAAGTCTTTGCGGGACACCCTGGGAAGTTCCCTCATGATGGGTGCTGGGGTTACAGTCTGTCTGGAACCTCTCGCGGCTTCCACAGCGAGCTGCTTATCCAGCAATGCCATCTCCTCCATCCTGTGCTCCTTCTCTTTAGCTCCACGCATGACCTCCATCTTATATTCTATGGTGGTCTCCTCTCCCAGCAAGGCCATCTCCTCCTCGTACCAAACAACCCACTGACTTTTTTGGGTATTTACCTCCGGCTGCCGTCTTTCTTCCGTTTGCTGTGAGGATCCTTCCTCCACGTCATTTTGCGAGCAGACTCCTTCTAGCGCCTCAATCAGCTGCTCCTTGGAGAGTCCTTTGAAACGAACTCCTACTTCACGGGCCTTTGGTTGCAGGCTCCCCAAAGTCCAGGTCTTGTACTCTGCAGTGCTGGTTCCTGATGTTGAGCCATTGTCCTCCATTCCTTCTGCTCTGATCCCAGCGCTGCCAACCAGTTTGTGACGGGAGTGTACAACAGAGCAAAGGATGGATGAGGCCGAGGGATGATCCAACAGGTTTATTCACAAGAACACTGGAACAGCACACGATAAGTCCACGTAAAACAGATTCGGGGGCCCTTCTCGACAATCCTCGGACTGGATAACAAAGCAATCGTCCTTAAAGTAGTCCAAAGAGTTCCACATAATCCCACGGGCCGCCACACAGGCCTAGCTCCGTCCGTGTCCACAGCCACCCAGGCTGGGAGTTCCTTCTCCTTCCAACTTTCAGCTCACTCTGAAGTTACAAAAAGGGAAATGCATTGTCTGTGCTCCTTGACCAGCCCACCATGTTCAGGGGGTAGGGGTCACACATCCTATCATCAATGGTTTGGTCCATCACAGGGCTCCGATATGTCTGCCAGCCACAGTAGATGAAGGGATCCCCTGCTGTGCAGAACAATGACTATTCCTTCACTGGCCAATGCAATTACAGACTAGATACACAACTCTGGATAGAAGACTACAGGCTATTTACATAATCATGACATAGTATCACAGCATATACAGTGAGAGGGTAAATTACATCTTCACAGAGGTGCTAACCGTTCTTTCTTCCTCTGACATCTCCCCCAACCTCTTTCAACTGAAATTTGACCAAGGTCTCCCTCATCCGCTGAGTCTTCCATGTCCATGGACAGTTCGTCCTCCATTTCTTCATGTTCCCCTGCACCTTCCTCAACATTTCGCCTGCTACCATGCGCCCTTGTTGATCCCTGTCCCCCATGGTCCCATGCCTGCCGCGTTGGTGATGATGAACGTCTGGACCTTGGTGATGTTGTTGTGTCTTGTGCATATGAATCCTCCTGTAGTTCCTCCCCTTCCTGTTGTCCCACCCCCTGACTCCGAATAGTGTTTAGCGTGTGCTCCAGCATGTAAATGACTGGAATTGTCATGCTGATAATGGCATTGTCAGCGCTAAACATATTCGTCGCCATGTCGAAACTGTGCAGAAGGGTGCGTAGGTCCTTGATCTGAGACCACTCCATCAGGGTGATCTGCCCCACCTCTGCATCTCGTTGGCCCATGCTATACGTCATGACGTATTGCACCAGGGCTCGGCTATGCTGCCACAGTCGCTGTAACATGTGGAGAGTCGAATTCCAGCGTGTCGCCACATCGCATTTCAGGCGATGAACCGGCAGGCCGAAAGACTTTTGGAGCGATGCAAGTCGCTCAGCTGCGGCGGTTGAACGGCGGAAGTGAGCAGACAGTTTTCGTGCCCTGGTCAGAAGGCCATCTAGGCCGGGATAGTGTGTTAAAAATTGCTGGACAACAAGGTTCAACACGTGAGCCATACAAGGCACGTGTGTCACCTTGCCCAGGCGAAGGGCCGCACCCAGGTTTGCAGCATTGTCGCACACGGCCTTACCAGGCTGCAGGTTGAGTGGAGACAACCATTTATTAAACTCGGACCGCAGAGCTGACCACAACTCCTCAGCTGTGTGACTCTTATTCCCAAGACATGTCAAGCTAAAGACCGCCTGATGCCGTTGCGCTCTGGTGCCAGCATAGTAATGAGGGGTGCGTGATTTCTTCTGCGCAGTGCGAACGCTGGTGGCCTGACCAGGCAGGCTTGGGGCGGAGGTGGAGGACACAGATGAGGTGGAGGAGGCAGAAGCAGTGGCGGAACTTGGACAGACAGAGGATTGACACACAAGTCGTGGGGACGGCAAGACTTGTGCAGCAGACCCTTCACCATCTATCACAATAGTTACCCAGTGCCCAGTCAGCGACATGTAACGTCCCTGTCCATGCTTACTGGTCCAAGTATCGGTGGTGAAATGCACCCATTCACACACAGAGTTTCTCAAGGAAGCGGTGATGTTGTGTGCGACATGCTGGTGTAGCGCGGGCACGCCTTTCTTAGAGAAGTAGTGGCGACTGGGCATCTGGTACTGGGGCACAGCGACAGACATAAGGTCTCTAAAATCCTGTGTGTCCACCAGGCGCTAAGGCAGCATTTCCGTGCCAAGAGCTTACAGAGGGATAAAGTCAACCTCTTAGCTTTGTCATGGGTCGCAGGAAATGGCCTTTTATTTGTCCACATCTGAGGGACAGAGATCTGGCTGCTGTGTGTATACGGTGTTGAGTAGGGTGTCCCTGGAAAAATGCAGGTTTGTGAGGAAAGTGCAGGCGTAGACATGATGTTGCCTTCATCCAACGTTGGTGCTATCGATGTCTGAGAGAGCTGTACACACGCACTTGTTTCACCTTCCAAACCAACTGACAACCTACCAAGCAAACCGCCTGTTGCGGTTACAGTGGTGGAAGTTGTGAGTAGAAAACCAGGTGTGACAGCTGTCCCCACAGTCCTAGAAGATGAAGAGCGCGCGGATGCACTGGAAGGGGCAGGCCGTGGATGGTTCGCTCCGTTAGGCCGCATTGCAGCACGGTGAGCTTCCCACCGGGACATGTGATATTTATTCATGTGACGATTCATGGAAGAAGTTGTCAAACTGCTGAGGTTTTAACCTCTACTAACAGAATCACGACAAATTTTACAGATCACATCATTTGGGCGATCTTTTTCTATGTCAAAAAAGGACCAGGCTAGGCAAGGCTTAGAGGGCATGCGACCTGCTGAGCCCCCCCGACTAGTGCTCAGAGGCAGAGTGGTGGCTGATGATGCAGTTGTAGACGTGCTACCAGAGCTCCGACTCTGTCCAGGAAGGCGCAAGGTAACTTCGTCATCAGTTGCATCCTCCTCCACCACCTCTGTTGACCTCCTCGAGTGCCTGACTGTGGGTTGACAGTAGGTGGGATCTAGAACTTCATCATCAATTGTTGTGTTTGCACTTCCCTCACCCTCAGACCGAGCCTCTTCTTGACCTGACCGAATATTTAAGTTGTCATCACAATCTGGTATTTGCGTCTCATCGTCATCAGTATGTTCCTCATTGTCTATAACCACAGGTGTTACAGTTTGTGACAAAGGGTCAACATTATGCTCAGAAACTTGGTCCTCACGGCCTGAATCAGAGTCATAAAGGTTCTGGGCATCACTGCAGACCATTTCCTGGTCTGTACTCACTGTAGCTTGGGAGCAGACCTCTGATTCCCAGGCTATAGTGTGACTGAACAGCTCTGCAGACTCAGCCATCTCAGTTCCACCATACTGTGCAGGGCTGATGGAGACTTCAGAGCTGGGAGAAAGCAAGTTTGATTGGGATGACAACTCAGAGGACTGGTGTTTTTTGGATGCGGTAGTTGAGGTGGCGGAGAGGGCACTTGTTGGAGCACTTGAGATCCATTCAAGCATTTTCCTTTTTGGCCATCATCTACCTTTGTTCCAGTTGATCGTGTCCGTAAAAAAGGGAGCACATCGGATTGTCCACGGTAAGTAGTATATATCTTACTTTTGCTGGTAGATGGTCTATCTTCAGCAGATGTTAATGGAGCTTTGCCACCTTCCCCACGGACAAACCCTTTTTTTCCTTTTACAACACGCCTCTTCCCCTTTCCACCAGCATCTGTCATTTTGCCACTCATGTTGATTGCGACAAGATTGTGCACTTAAAATGTGGTAGTAAAAATTGAGAGGTGGTGTAGATTGCAGCGGTGGTCTAGCTTTATTAACAGCAGAATAATCAACAATAACTATCCCTGACAATGCAACTACGGCCCTTAAACTGGCAGCATAAATTGCTAGTATAATGGCTTAGTAACAATGAGTTTCAGTGTGCAATGCAGGCAGACGTGCTGCAAATATCTGTGCAATACTGGGACTATACAGAAGTCCAACAGCCACGTTGAGGATGCCACTAAGTTCACTCAGTGTTTGCTAGTATAATGGCTTAGTAACAATGAGTTTGAGTGTGCAATGCAGGCAGACGTGCTGCAAATATCTTTGCACTAGTGGGACAATACAGAAGTCCAACAGCCACATTGAGGATGCCACTAATTTCACTCAGTGTTTGCTAGTATAATGGCATGGTAATAATGAGTTTGAGTGTGCAATGCATGCAGATGTGCTGTAAATATCTTTGCACTAGTGGGACTATACAGAAGTCCAACAGCCACGTTTAGGATGCCACTAAGTTCACTCAGTGTTTGCTAGTAACACCAAGGACGCAGAAGGCAGATAATGGCGTGCTGGAGGAAAATGTCCGGTTTTATAATGCAGGGACATGTGACATGGACATCCTATCACACATGCTGTTGCTTCTCTGGCTAAAAGTCCACTTAGCTGTGTGTGTGTGTCTGGGATTGGCTGACATGCTGGCCTGCCCCACTACACGCGCGCGCTTAGGGAAGGAAGACAAGGAAAAAAAAAAAAATGGCGATCGCCATTATCCACACCAGCAGTGATCTGAATGCGCTGTTCCCGCACACTATACACTGAAATGTCATAATAGTGTGAGTCACAGAGTGACTTACACTATTACAGCGGAAAGCCAGCTAGGAATTAGCTTGTCTTTTTGCTGCTAGAACCGTTCTCGAACATATCTAGAACTATCGAGCTTTAGCAAAAAGCTCGAGTTCTAGTTCGATCTAGAACAGCCCCCAAGATCACTCGAGCCGCGAACTGGAGAACCACGAACCGCGAACCGTGCTCAACTCTACGTGTGACTTACAATTCACAGACATTTCAAAGTAAAGAGTCGACCACCTGATGCCGTTGAGCTCTGCTGCCAGCATAGTAGGGATGTGTGTGGGATTCCTTGTGCGCAGTTAAAACATGGGTGGCATGACCACACAGGGTTTGAGCAGAGGTGTAGGACCCAGACGAGGTTACATAGTTACTTAGGTTGAAAAAAGACCTAGGTCCATCTAGTTCAACCTTCCTCCACCAGTTCTACATTTGGTCACTAAGTCATTTATAACCAACAATGTTGTGTGTACTGAGGAAATCATCCAGCCCTTTTTTAAAAGCTGTTATAGTATCTGCCATTACTACCTCTTGTGATAGGGCATTCCACAGTCTGACTGCTCTAACTGTAAAGAACCCTTTCCTATTTAGCTGTCGGAATCACTTTTCTTCCCCCGCAGTGAATGCCCCCTGGTCCTTAGGATTGTCTTTGGATGAAATAAGTCATGTGCTAGTCCTTTATATTGACCACACATGTATATATACATATAAATGAGATCTCCTCTGAGACGTCTTTTTTCTAAGCTAAACATATCTAACTTTTTCAACCTCTCATCTTATGGGAGGCCTCCATTACTAATCATCATACGGTCGGCCTCCATTCCTTGTAATAGTTAGTTGCCCGCCTTTGAACTGACTCTAACTTCTGAATGTCCTATTTAAAATGTGGAGCCAAAACTGGATCCCTTATTCCAGATGTGGCCTTACAAGGAGGCAGAAGCAGTGGGGAAACTTGTACATACAGAGAAAGGATTGATACAACTCGTGGGGACGGCAAGACTTGTACAGCAGACCCTTCTCCATCTCTCACCATAGTTACCAAGTGCCCAGTCAGCGACATGTAACGCCCCTGTCCATGCTTACTGGTCCAAGTATCTGTGGTGAAATGCACCCTGTCACACACAGAGTTTCTCCAAGAAGCGGTGATGTTTTGTACGACATGCTGGTGTATCGCGGGCACGCTTTTCTTGGAGAAGGAGTGGCGACTGGACATCGGCTCTTGGGGCATGCGATGGGCATAAGATCTCGAAAATCCTCTGTGTAAAAAGGGTGTAAAGGCAGCATTTCTGTAGCCAACAGCTTTCAGATGCTGAAAGTCAACCTCCTTGGCATGTGATGCCCTTCTAAAATCATGTAAAACACAGCGAGGGGACTCCAACCACAGTCTCCCTCATTTACAAACATTGGGCCACACACACCCCACTTGACTGGCATCAGTTGACCCCCATTTTCCAAATGAAAAAGATGCTTTGCATGAAGCACTCTCAAAAATACACGTGCCTTTCGCCTCCCCTGGATGACACAAGGGAAGAAAAGTCCTCTGTGATCCACGACTTCCTCATCTTGGTGAACGTTAATATGTCCACATTGTCAGTGGACAGACGCGTGTGCTTATCTGTCAGCAGACCCCCAGCAGCACTGAAGACAGGTTCAGAGAAAACGCTGGCTGCGGGACACGACAAGATCCCCAAGGTGTACATGGCGAGCTCAGGCAATTCATCAAGATTGGAAGCCTAAAATGAGCAGGGCTCAAGTTGCACAGTAATGGCATCGATGTTCACCTGCATATACTCATATATCTGTGTCTCCTCATTTTCCTCATCCAGCTGTTTTGTTTTCGCATGAGTATTTGTTCTTGTCACTTTCCCATGTGTTTGTGTTGTGTTGTGAGTTGTTTGTCACCTTTTGGACACCTTTGAGGGTGTTTTCTAGGTGTTTTTATGTGTTTGTGATTGCCTCGCATTGTTTTCTATGGGGTTCGCCGAACCGAACACGAACGCGGCGTCCGTTCGACGAACCAACTCGAGCTCGAACCTCTAGAGGTTTGCTCATCTCTACTGCAGAGGGTAGCCAAAGCCCAGCTTACCATCCGACCTGACAAATGCTAAATGGGGATGGCCGAAGTGCTATACCTGGGACATCGGGTGGGAAGTGGGTGCATTCGTCCCGAACCTGCAAAAGTAGAAGCCATTACCCACTGGCCACGCCCGGTCAACCAAAAACAGGTCCGCGTGTTCCTAGGAAACGCAAACTATTATCGAAAGTTTATCCCCAATTACAGTACCATAGCAAAACCGCTCACTGACCTCACAACCAAAAGATATGATCATAACCTTAAAGACAGCAAAAAGACCTTCATATTAAATAATTATTGCACCTCTATCTAATTAAATACTCCAAAAACATGTTTCATTTTATAATGAGGTGCAAATTTATTTATGAGTATGCAAAGCTAATTAAAGGGATAGCAACAAAAAGAGCACAGAGTACACAGTAGTGTTTGTAGATTCATATTAAAAACAGGGAGGTGCGCCTGGGGGGTCCAGCCCAGAAAACATGATCATATGGGAAATAATTCATAGGGTACAATGATAACACAACCAATGGATCAGATCACCAGGTTATTCAAAAGATCCCACAACATGCCATAGGTATTCATAGGACATACAGTGTCAGTTATTGCACAAATTGCCCACCAATTTGTATTATAGCAAGGTTAGCCATATGTGTGCAGCAACCCAACAGTATAAGGAGCAACAAAATACACAGAAAGACAATTGAGTCTTAATCATATGCCAAAGGAATCAGTTGACAACATAATGCAACCCTTGGCATAGTGTATACAATAATCAGACCCTCTTATACAATTGTAAATGCCCAAAATAGCAGATATAAGTTAATGGTACCATATTAACAAAGAGAGTTCCATGATTAAGTATATACATGAAAAACAGTGATGCCACCATGGATCCTGAGTGGGACCACTGAGCTGTGTAGCTGGATCTGGTATCTTACCACAGAATCTGGGGAGACCCTCAACATGCACACCCCCCTGATGTGGGTGGCCGTTTATATAGGGGCCAGTATTCCTTACCGTCCTATGGTGGCACGCCGCGGACACCTGATGTCCATCACCCACGCCGCCCGGCGTCCCGGAAGTCAGACCGCGCATGCGCGCAAGCCAGACTCCCAATAGGACGCCGGGCAGAGAGGAGGAGGGAGGATCAGCTGTACTTAGCCAAGTGGGGCATAACGGTGAGGAATATCTGATAGTTTACCTCTCCTGGAAACTGTTGGACCGAGAGAGGGCTTACGCTGTCATAGAAAAAAAATGCCTTGCCATAGTCTGGAACCTGAAAAAAATTGCAGCCCTACCTCTATGGCAATGAGTTTACAGTCCTCACTGACCACAATCCATTGAGTTGGCTGGATCACACTGCCGGGGACAACGGACGCCTGGTCAGGTTGAGTCTGGCGTTACAATTTTACAATTTTTCCATCTCCCATAAACATGGCAAGAACCATGGAAACGCGGACAGGTGGAGAAGGATGATCAGAAGCCAATCCTGTCTGGCTAATATTAAGAAGGGGAAGGAATGTGACGACATGGACTCTTTCAGTGCCTACCATGGGTTAAGTTTCTTAAAATTCGGGCAGACATGATGATTGTTTGTTTGTAAAGCCCCTCATTGTTTCTACAAGACTCTTAGGCGGGCTTTGCACGTTGCGACATCACAAGCCGATGCTGCGATGTCGCACGCGATAGTCCCCGACCCCCTCGCAGGTACAATATCTTGTGATAGCTGGCGTAGCGAAAATTATCGCTATGCCAGCTTCACATGCACTCACCTGCCCTGCGACCGTCGCTCTGACCGGCGACCCGCCTCCTTCCTAAGGGGGCGGGTCGTGCGGCGTCATAGCGACGTCACACGTCAGGCGGTCAATAGCGGCAGAGGGGCGGACATAAGCAGGATGTAAACATCCCGCCCACCTCCTTCCTTCCATATAGCTGCCAGCGGCAGGTAAGGTGATGTTCCTCGCTCCTGCGGCTTCACACACAGCGATGTGTGCTACCGCAGGAACGAGGAACTGCATCGTACCGGTCGTGGCACCGGCATTATGGAAATGTCGGAGAATGCACCGATGATACGATAACAACGCTTTTGCGCTCGTTCATCGTATTATCTAGCATTTACACACTACAATGTCGAAAGTGACGCCGGATGTGCGTCACTTTCGATTTGACCCCACCGACATTGCACGTGCGATGTTGCAACGTGCAAAGCCGCCCTTAGGAGTCTAGTGTGAAAGTTCTTCTTGACTCATGTAATTGCCTTGGCCAGTGAAGGTCAGATACCAAGACAAATCAATTATGCAAAACTCCCATTATATTACTATATGCATTGCTAGATGCAATGTAACTTCGCTGTCTCTCCCTCATCTCTGCCAGAGACTATTACTGTCAAGGCAGAAGTTTGGGTAAGACTGCTAATGGAGTCTTTGTTCAGGGCACCAGAGGCACAGGGCCAATTTAGGTATCTGCGCAGATATTATGAGACTCAATAATCAATGAACACAGGACATGTTCTCTGATTGAGCTCAGGCTTGCGTCTGGCTCGTATATTCTATAGCTCAGATTTTAGCATTATATTTCAACCTTCAGACATGTAAAAAAGTATCAATCTGTCTTTTCTCACACATTAAAACAGTACAGGGAGATGCGTAGAGACATAGAAACCCACATTTCATCCCACGGATAATACATTCTCTCTTTGTGTGAAGCCACAGATAAGCATGAATACCTTCTCTGTTCATTGTTTGTACATTTATTCCTGGTTAACTCTTTCTTTACCATACAGCTTAGAATCATATTATGGCATCTGTGCAATTCTCATATAGACACACAGATAATTATGCAATAACATCTATATTTTGATTATTTACATACACAGATAATCTTATTACGTTTGAACAAACAACCTATAGCCCAAACTACCTTCACATTACTACTAGGGATAGTTTGTATTTTGTATACAGCTTGAAATCTAGTCAATAAGAGCTCAGTCTTATCCAACAATCGTGAAGACCCCAATGGTCTGAATGGAGAACTCAGGGATATGAGAAGGAGGATTGTCTATTACCCGGGTAGACTTTTGCTACATGATACCAATCTAGGATCTGCAGATCCGATTGGCAAGCCAATACCGAACCTGGATTATAATACTACATGGACTTCAGCATCAAATGCAAGGATTCGGCTTAGATATCAAGGACTACCCAAGGAAGGAATCCAGCTTGGGACAATCCATTCACCTGACTACAGGCTTTGTGGTCCTCAACCAGCTTCCTAAATCCGGAGTTATTCCATTTTTGGTCAGTGCCCGCTGAAAGCGGGGTGCTGCTGGTTTGGAGTAAGTAGCCCTGGAAGCTCTGAGGCACAGATACTCTAATAGTGAGCCAGTGGAAGGGTGAGAAACTGTTGCCGGTTACATTCTGTGGTTTTGCTGGTTATGGGCCACATGCCATTAATTGTTTGAGAGATCCAATAAAGTCTTAATATTGTGATTCCCTCACCCTGTGTTGTCTGAGTAGTGTTCCGCCCACAGTTAAAGAGGCCGGGCATTCTGTTGGGATAAGTGCTGGGCCATGCTGTCTTTCTAAAGGCGTCCGGATCAGCGGATGACAGTACCCACTGACCCCTGTGTCTCCACACCCAACCTCTTAGGAAGATATTGCTGAAGAAGATGCTGATAAAAGGTTAAAGGCAACAGAAATAAAATCCATGCATGACTTAGACAAAGATACTGACAGAATTACCAGAAGGAAGAAAAGCTATTGGATGTAAATGGGTTTTAAAGTAAACTACTAAACAGATGGCAAAGCTGAATGATATCGAGCAAGCCTCGTAGCTAAAGGTTATTCTCAAACATATGGAGAAGACTATGATGAAACATTTGCTCCAGTTGTCAAATATACTACAATAAGAACTTTGTTTGCAGTTGCAGCAATGAAGCAAATGGAGTTGAAGCATCTGGACGTAAAAAGAAAGCATTTATGAATGGAGATTTAGCAGAAGATATTTACATGGAACAACCTCCAGGATTCAAAGATAAAAGTAACCCGAGCATGGTTCGTAAACTACAGAAAAGTATATATGGTTTAAAACAAGCTGCTAAAGCGTAGAATGATAAAATCACAGAAGTGCTCACAATTGAAAAATTTCAAAAAAGTAAAGCTGATCCTTGCCTATACACAAAAAGACTGATGGACAGATGGACAGATGGATCTATGTACTCATATATGTTGATGATATTTTATTTTGTTTTGAAAAAGAAAGGGATGAAGAGGACATACTAAGAATTCTGAATCATTATTTTGAGATCAAAGACTTGGGAAATGTGAAACAGTACCTAGAAATAAAGATAGAAAGAGAAGAAGATGGAAGTTTCCTAATTAATCAAATTCACATGATTCAAGACTAGAGATGAGCGAACCTCAAGAGGCTCGAGTTCGGTTCGGCGAGCCGTTCGATGAACCTCTCGAACCCCATAGGAAACAAAGGGAGGCAATCACAAACACATAAAAACACCTAGAAAACACCCTCAAAGGTGTCCGAAAGGTGACAAACAACTCACAACACAACACAAACACATGGGAAAGTGAAAAGAACAAATACTCATGCGAAAACAAAACAGCTTGACGAGGAAAAAGAGGACGAGACACAGACATAGGCATGGCATGCCCTTCTAAAATCATGTAAAACAACGCAAGGGGACTCCAAGCAGAGTCTCCCTTTTTTCCAAAAATTGGGCCACACAAACACCCCTTTAGTGGCAGAACTTGTGCTCCAGTTGTACACTTCACAGGTAGATTTGCATCAAGCACATTCAAAAATACGCCAGTGTTAGCTGTCCCCAGGATGACACCGGGGTAGGTAGCAAAGTCTTTGCTGAACCATGACTTGTTCATCTTGGCTCATTTTTAAAAACACAGCAAGGGTTACTCCAAGTGGAGTCTCCCTTTTTTCCACAAATTGGGCCACACAGACACCCCTTCAGTGGCAGCACTTGTGCCCCAGTTGTAAACTTAACAGGTAGATTTGCATCAAGCACATTCCAAATCCACAAGCATTTACTCTCCCCAGGTAGACACAGGGGTAGTAAATTCCTTGTGGATCCATGACTTGTTCATTTTGATGAACGTTAGTCTGTCCACATTGTCACTGGACAGACACGTGCGCTTATCTGTCAGCACACACCCAGCAGCACTGAAGACACATTCAGAGACAACGCTAGCTGCGGGGCACAACAAGATCTCCAAGACGTAAGTGGAGAGCTCTGGCCATTTTTCAAGATTTGAAGCCCAAAAAGAGCAAGGCTCCAATTGCAAAGTCATGGCATCAATGATCATTTGGAAATACTCCTGTATTATCCTCTCCAGCCGTTGACTATGTGTCAGACTTGTTGTCTCTGGTGGCCTTGCAAAGGATGGTCTAAAAAAATTATGAAACAATTCAATAAAATTGCTGTTACCAGCACCAGATACTGTCCTACTGGTACGTGTAGACTGTTGAAGATGACGAGACCGTCCCATGTTTGTCAAGTTACAACTGGGAGATTCACTCCCTGCACCTGCACGGTTGTTTGGTGGAAAAGCCGAGCTAAGATCGAGTAACAGCTTCTGCTGATACTCCTGCATACGTGCGTCCCTTTCTATGGCTGGAATTATGTCACAAAATTTGGACTTGTACCGGGGATCTAATAGTGTGGCAAGCCAGTAGTCATCATCACTTCTAATTTTGACAATACGAGGGTCATGTTGGAGTTAGTGCAGCAAGAAGGCGCTCATGTGTCTTGCGCAGCCATGCGGACCAAGTCCACGCTGTGTTTGTGGCATAGAGATGTTAACCTTGCTTTCTTCCTCTGACATCTCCCCCCAACCTCTTTAAATAGAAATTTGACCAAGGTCTCCTTCATCTGCTGAGTCTTCCATGTCCATGGACAGTTTTTCCTCCATTTCTTCACATTCTCCTGCACCTTCCTCAACATTTTGCCTGCTACCATGCGCCCTTGTTAACCCCTTCAGCCCCCGGGCATTTTGTGTTTTCCATTTTGTTTTTTTCCTCTCTTTCTTCCAAGAGCCGTAACTTTTTTATTTTTCCGTCAATCTTGCCATATGAGGGCTTGTTTTTTGCGGGACAAGTTGTACTTTTAAATGAAACCATAAGTTTTACCATATGGTGTACAGGAAAACAGCAAAAAAAAATCCAAGTGTGGAAAAACTGCAAAAAAAAGTGTGATGGCACAATAGTTTTGGGGATGTTTTATTCACGGTGTTCACTATATGGTAAAACTGATGTGTGGGCATGATGCATGAGGTCGGTGTGAGTTTGTAGACACCAAAAATGTATAGGTTTACTTGTATCTAAGGGGTTAAAAAAATTCACAAGCTTGTCCAATAAAAGTGGAGCACATTTTGCGCCATTTTCCGAAACACATAGCGTTATAATTTTTCTGGATCTATGGCTCATTGATGGTTTATTTTTTGCATTTCGACCTGTCATTTCTAATGGTACCATTTTTGCGCAGATGCTACATTTTGATCGCCTGTTATTGCATTTTGCGTAAAACTTGCGGCGACCAAAAAACGTAATTTTGGCGTTTGGAATATTTTTGCCACTACACCGTTTACCAATCAGATTATTTTTTTTTATATTTTGATAGATCGGGCATTTCTGAACGCAGCGATACCAAATGTGTATATTTATTTTTTTAACCCTTTAATTTTCAATGGGGGTAGAGGGGGATGATTTGAACTTTTAGGTTTTTTTTTATTTTAATAGTTCCCCAGGAGGCTATAGCGATCAGCAATCCGATCGCTCTTATCTATCTGCTGATCACAGCTATACAGCTGTAAACAGCAGATTCAGTCACTTCCTGTTTCTCTCTGCTCTCAGCTGAGGGAAAACGAAAGTGAAACTTCATAGCTGCAGGCATCATCACATGACCCTGTGCTATGATGGCAACCACCGAAAGTCACGTGATCACGCACGTGACTTCCGGTGGGGGCGGCGGTAAGTAAAAATCATGGCCGAGCGCATATAGATCTCGCTGCCAGACTTTGGCAGCGAGATTTAAGGGGTTAAGTGTTGCGATTTGAAGCGATTCCACTCAACAACATGCAGGCACATATGTCAGCTGTTGAAAACAGCTGATATGTTTGCCGACCACCGCCACCTGCCCGAGGCAAGGGGCGGGGCTTAACGGGAAACGCTCCATGACAGCTATATCCGTCCATGGTCGTGAAGGGGTTAATCCCTCTCCCCCATCGTCCTATGCCTGCCGCCTTGGTGATGATGAACATCTGGACCTTATTGATGTTGGTATCCCTTGCACATATGAATCCTCCTGTACTTCCTTCCCTTCCTCTTGTCCCACCCCCTGACTCCGAATAGTGTTTAGCGTGTGCTCCAGCATGTAATTGACTGGAATTGTCATGCTGATAATGGCATTGTCAGCGCTAACCATAATTGTCGCCATGTCGAAACTGTGCAGAAGGGTGCATAGGTCCTTGATCTGAGACCACTCCAGTAGCGTGATCTGCCCCACCTCTGCATCTCGTTGGCCCAGGCTATACGTCATGACGTATTGCACCAGTGCTCGACGGTGCTGCCACAGATGCTGTAACATGTTGAGAGTCGAATTCCAGCATGTCGATACATCGCATTTCAGGTGATGAACCGGCAGGCCGAAAGACTTCTGGAGCGATGCAAGTCAGTCAGCTGCGATAATTGAATGGCGGAAGTGAGCAGAGAGTTTTCGTGCCCTGTGCAGAAGGCCATCTAGGCTGGGATAGTGGGTTAAAATTGCTGGACAACAAGGTTCAACACGTGAGCCATACAAGGCACGTGTGTCACCTTGCTCAGGTGAAGGGCCACACCCATGTTTGCAGCATTGTCGCAAACGGCCTTACCTGGCTGCAGGTTGAGTGGAGACAACCATTTACGAAACTCGGACCGCAGGGCTGCCCACAACTCCGCCGCTGTGTGACTCTTAATTCCAAGACATTTCAAGCTAAAGACCAATTGATGCCGTTGAGCTCTGCTTCCAGCATAGTAAGGAGGTGTGCGTGATTCCTTGTGCGCAGTTACAACGCTGGTGGCCTGACCAGGCAGGCTTGGGGCGGAGGTGGAGGACCCAGACGAGGTTGAGGAGGCAGAAGCAGTAGAGGAACTTCGACATACAGAGGATTGACGCACAAGTCGTAGGGACGGCAAGACTTGTTCAGCAGACCCTTCTCCATCTATCACCATAGTTACCCAGTGCCCAGTCAGCAACATGTAACGCCCCTGTCTATTCTTACGGGTCCAAGTATTGGAGGTGAAATGCACCCGTTCACACACAGAGTTTCTTAAGGAAGCGGTGATGTTGTGTGCGACATGCTGGTGTAGCGCAGGCACACCTTTCTTAGAGAAGTAGTGGCGACTGGGCATCTGGTACTGGGGCACAGCGACGGACATAAGGTCTCGAAAATCCTGTTTGTCCACCAGGCGGAAAGGCAGCATTTCGGTAGCCAAGAGCCTACAGAGGGATAAAGTCAACCTCTTAGCTTTGTCATGGCTCGGAGGAAATGGCCTTTTATTTGTCCACATCTGAGGGACAGGGATCTAGCTGCTGTGTGGAGACGGTAGTGAGTAGTGTGTCCGTGAAAAAATGCAGGTTTGTGAGGAAAGTGCAGGCGGAGACATGATGTCGCCTTCATCCAAAGTTGGTGCTCTCAATGTCTGAGAGAGCTCTACACTAGCACTTGTCTCCCCTTCCAAACCAACTGATGGCCTACCAAGCAAACTGCCTGTTGCGGTTACAGTGGTGGAAGGTGTGCGTGGAAAACCAGGTGTGACAGCTGTCATAGAAGATGAAGAGCGCGCGGATGCACTGGAAGGGGCAGGCAGTGGTTGGCCCACTACGCTAGGCCGCATTGCAGCACGGTGAGCTTCCCACTGGTACTTATGCTTGTTATTCATTTGACGATTCACGGATGAAGTTGTCAAACTGCTGAGGTTTTGGCCTCTACTTTTAGATTGATGACAAATTTTACATATCACATGATTTGGGAGATCCTTTGCAAGGTCAAAAAAGGAACAGGCTAGGCAAGGCTTAGAGGACATGCGACCTGCAGAGCCACCCCGACTTGTGCTCAGAGGCAGAGTGGTGGCTGAGGATGCATTCGTAGACGTGCTTCGAGTAGTCCGACTCAGTCCAGGAAGGCGCAAGGTAACTTCGTCGTCAGTTGCATCCTCCTCCACCGCCTCTGGTGACCTCCTCAAGTGCCTGACTGTGGGTTGACAGTAAGTGGGATCTAGATCTTCATCATCAAGCGTTGTGTTTTCACTCTCCTCGCCCTCAGACCTAGCCTCTTCCTGCCCTGACCGAATATTTAAGTTGTCATCCCAATCTGGTATCTGCGTCTCATCGTCATCAGTATGTTCCTCATTGTCTCCACCAACAGGTGTTACAGTTTGTGAATGAGGGCTTACATCATACTCAGAAACTTGGTCATCAGGGCCTGAATCTGAGTCACAAAGCTTCTGGGCATCACTGCAGACCATTTCCTGGTATGTACTCACTGTAGCTTGGGAACAGACCTCTGATTCCCAGGTTATAGTGTGACTGAACAGCTCTGCAGACTCAGCCATCTCTGTTACACCATACTCTGCATGGCGGGTGAAGACTTGAGAGCTGGGAGAAAGCAAGTTTGATTGGGATGACAACTCAGAGGACTGTTTTTTTTATGTTGTAGTTAACGGATTGTCCACGGAAAGTAGTAGACATCTTATTTTTGCTGGAAGATGGCCTATCTTCAGCAGATGTTAATGTAGCTTTCCCACCTTCCCCACGGACACAAACCTTTTTCCTTTTCCAACACGCCTTTTCCCCTTTCCACCAGCATCTGTCCTTTTGCCACTCATTTTGTTAGCGGCAAGATTGGCCACTTAAAATGAGGTAGCAAAAATTGATAGGTGGTGTAGATTGCAGAGGTGGTCTAGCTTTAGTGACAGCTGAAGAAACAACACTGACTATCCCAGACAATGCAACTATGGCCATAAAACTGTCAGCATTGTTTGCTATAAAAATAGCGTAGCAAAATGTGCAGGAGGGTAAGATACAGAGATAGTGAAACTTGCTTGGCACCAGTGGGACACTAATTTTGTATAGCAGACACTGTTTGGATGCCACTAAGTTTCAGCACTGTTGGCTATTAAAATAGCGTAGCAAAATGTGCAGGAGGGTAGAATGGAGAAGTGGTGGGACTTGCTTGGCATCGGTGAGACACTAATTTTGTATAGCAGACACTTTTGGGATGCCACTAAGTTTCAGCACTGTTTGCTATTAACACAGCGTAGAAAAATATGCATGAGGGTAGAATGCAGAGGTGGTGAACTTGCTTGGCACCAGTGGGACACTAATCTTGTATAGCAGACACTTTTGGGATGCCACTAAGTTTCAGCACTGTTTGCTATTAACACAGCGTAGAAAAATATGCATGAGGGTAGAATGCAGAGGTGGTGAACTTGCTTGGCACCAGTGGGACACTAATCTTGTATAGCAGACACTTTTGGGATGCCACTAAGTTTCAGCACTGTTTGCTAATAAAATAGCGTAGCAAAATGTGCAGGAGGGTAGAATGCACAGGTGGGTGAACTTGCTTGACACCAGTGGGACACAAATTTAGTTTAGCTGACACTTTTGGGATGCCACTAAGTTTCAGCACTGTTTGCTATAAAAATAGCGTGGCAAAATTGGGCAGGTGGGTACAGTGGCCAGGTTTTGTGGGTACCAGGACAGGAAAGGAAGCCTCACTTTCTATCCCTCCTAATGATGAAATGCAGCAAGGAATTCCCTGAGTTTGCTATAAAAATAGCGTGGCAAAAGTGGACAGGTGGGTACAGTGGGCGTGTTCTGTAGGTACCAGGACAGGAAAGGAAGCCTCACTTTCTATCCCTCCTAATGGTGAAATGCAGCAAGGATTTCCCTAACCTGAGGTACACAGACGCTGTTATCTGAAGCTGTATACACCGTTTGCACGGACCTGCCTAGCAGTTATGGCTCTGAGCGGCTGGAAATCAGCCCTGAAAAGGGCTGAACTAAACAGTGGTCCCTAATCTCTACAGTGCTGTGTCTATAGCGTACACAGCATGAGCAGTGGCAGGAGCAGCGTGAGCGGTGACTGTCACCAACACGCACAAGGCAGATAATGGCGACGTGACGGAAAATGGCCGTATTTATAATGCAAGGACATGTGACATTCACAGCCTATGACACATGCCGTTGCTTGTCTGGCAAAAAGTCCAGTGTGTGTTTCTGTGATTGGCTGACATCCTGGCCCGCCCCACTGCACGCGCGCTTAGGAAAAAAAAAAATGGTGATTGGCATTCTCTCAGCACCACAGATCTAAACCACGTCCCCCCGCACACTTTACGCTGACATTTGATAATATTGTGAATCACAGTGACTCACACTATTACAGTGAAAAGCCAGCTAGTAACTAGCTAGGCTTTTTGCTGATAGCTCAGTTACGTTCGATAACGGTTCTATCTAACTTTTAGCAAAAAGCTCGTGTTCGAGTTCGATCTCGAGCACCCCCCAAACTCACTCGAACATGAAATTGGCGAACCTCGAACATTGCTCATCTCTAATGTTGATTGGAATCATAAATTGAGCTAACTGCATGAATGACTAGATTGCAGGGCAGGTTGCCAGGGCCTGTGATAGCAATGCGTCCCGGTTGGACAGGGCCTTGTGAACGCACTAGGGCATAAGAGTCACGTTGAATAGATTTGCTTCCATCCTTGACTATACTGGTAGCTAGGCCACCTCTGTGGCGCAGGTGGCCTTCGGCAGGATTAACCACGGCTCTTACAGGTATGGTGGTTATGTCTCCTTTTCCAACTGAGAGGATTAGGGTGGCGCCATTGGCACCGGCATAATGGCACTCAAAGACAGGGTTCCACTCCTCGGATTCTGTAGAAAATCAATCGTGTGACCCTCCAACCGTATGGGGGTCAACATAAGCCACACCGTCCTGTGCATACGTTACACCCTCTTGTCCGGGTTTGTCGAGGTCAATAAGCTCATGAGACAGCACAGAACGGGTAGTATGTGGTGGGGGCCTATGAGGTTTCAGAACTGGAGGTGCCACTGAGGGTACTGGAAGATTGGGACAAAGTAAACCGGGTTCACGCACCGGTCTATAATAGGTGCAAGCTGGGGTAATGACTGGTAAAAGTAGTTGTGGCTTATGAGGTGTTATGCCATCAGTGGGTGTAGCAAGATGGCCGCCACAGGAAGTTCCAGGCACCTGACTTCTGGGAGTACTTCTATGTTGGGACACTATGGGTGTAATGGGAGGGGCAGGAGCTACAGACTGAGCCAGGGGTGTTGCCTTTAGTGCCTGTAAACCAGTATGCATTCCAGCATATGAAGGGGGCTGTGATTAGTACCAGACAATGAGGCACAACCGGCACTGAAACTTGTGGAGAAAGACATTTAGTGATTCCAGACACAGCAACAGGCAGAGGGGGGTAATGAAAGGGACTGTGAGAAGTGACAACCGAATGGGGTCTTTGTGCTCCACAATTATAACAAATATCACAATAATCAGGATTTTGGCAATCACAAACAGGACAAGTCCACCTGCCTGCACTGGCCATGCTACCATTGTAGGACGGCGGAAATAAGGTTTGTAAATCTGTCACTTGAACCTTTAATTTTTCACTTAAAACATAGCCATACAGCTTAACAATTCCTTGGTCCACTTCTATCTCCCCGTAACCTTCTTTCTGCAAAACTGCAGCTGTCTGAAACCAAGCTTTTGCTGTCTCTAACAAATTATTATCCTCAAGTATACCCTTCTTAGAGGTCAATATGGACTTCCATACACTGGGTTGCAGCCTGCCACCTGGTGGTAGTCCTACTACTTTACTCAATTTCTTACACTCATTAGTATACTCTTCTACCTCTCGTTTACGAACTAGAATTACAGCGGTTTTAGCTCCTTCTGGAAAAAACGATTTCTTTTTGAACAGAGTATGCATAGTGTATAAATTAGTCTGGCCAGCACTAATCAGAATCCTTCCCACCTCGTTGTGTACCTTCTAACACTGAATCACAACAGTGGCGCGTGTCTGAATACACAGGGGAATACCCTGATTCTAACACTATCATTCACCTGAACCCTTCCCTTCTCGCACGAGTGATTTAGACACAGGCAGTGATCGTGTTATATAAAACACAGGGGGATCGCTAGTTCCCACACTTTTGTTCAAATCCGAAACAAACTCAAGACTGTAATGCGGGCTTTGCACGTTGCGACATCGCAAGCCGATGCTGCGATGTCGCATGTGATAGTCCCCGCCTCCGTCGCAGGTACAATATCTTGTGATAGCTGCCGTAGCGAAAATTATTGCTACGCCAGCTTCACATGCACTCACCTGCCCTGCGACCGTCGCTCTGGCCGGCGACCCACCTCCTTCCTAAGGGGGCGGGTCGTGCGGCGTCATAGCGATGTCACACGGCAGGCGGCCAATAGTGGTGGAGGGGCGGAGATGAGCAGGATGTAAACATCCCACCCACCTCCTTCCTTTCGTATAGCCGCCGGCGGCAGGTAAGGAGATCTTCCTCGCTCCTGCGGCTTCACACACAGCGATGTGTGCTTCCGCAGGAACGAGGAACTGCATCGTACCTGTCGCGGCATCGGCATTATGGAAATGTCGGAGAATGCACCGATGATACGATAACGACGTTTTTGCGCTCGTTCATCGTATCATCTAGCATTTACACAGTACGATGTTGAAAGTGACGCCGGATGTGCGTCGCTTTCGATTTGACCCCACCGACATCGCAGGTGCGATGTCGCAACGTGCAAAGCCACCCTAAAATACTAAGAGCTGGAAACATATAAGCCCACTCCTTCCTCCTCCAAATTCCACAGGTTAGTACCCCCCTCGCTCTCTGTATAAAGACTGCAGTTGTGGGTAATCGACCCCTCCTTCTCTCCGCCTGATTCTTCTAACAGCTGCAGGTAATTAACCCTCTGAGGACTAAGTCAGAGTGGAGAAATTACAAGCTCTCTCACTGCGGAGCTCGCCCCTTCTCCTGTCCTTAATGAGTCACAGATGTCAGTCCTCTGCATACGAGCCTGTGGGCAGCTGCTGCTTAAAAAGCCCCCTGCGTCTCCCTCTTTGCAGCTCCGTGACATACAGGCAGTCAGATCCTGACCTAAACCCAGCATTCAGGAAGTCTGAGTTCTTCCTTGTTTCAAGGCCACCGATGAAAAAAAATGGCACACTGTAGGCCTGCAGTGTAATCTCTCCCAGATCAAAGGCCAAACCTTTCTCTGAAAACCTCCTGACCCACAGGCAAAACAACACATACAATGTATATGAAGCTCACCTGTGGTTTTTGAGAGTGATCAGTACAAGATTTCTCCCGTGCCGCCCCCATACTCTGGAACGCTCTACCTCAGCATATCAGACTTTCCCCTACCATGGAAAGCTTCAAGAGGAACCTCAAGACCCATCTCTTCCAACAAGCCTACAACCTACAATAAACCTCAGTCCAGTACACCACTGCGCAACCAGCTCTGTCCTCACCTATGGTACCATCACCCATTCCCTGTAGACTGTGAGCCCTTGCGGGCAGAGTCCTCTCTCCTTGTATACCAGTCTGTCTTGTACTGTTAATGATTGTTGTACGTATACCCTCTTTCACTTGTAAAGCGCCATGGAATAAATGGCGCTATAATAATAAATGATAATAATAATAATAATAATAATAATTCTCATTGTCGAGGGACCCTCGGGTACTTGGAAACAGCCTCCTGGATCTGAAAGAGAAATTTAGCCAATAGTTCTTTTGGTGGCTCCACGTTTGGAGCGCCAACTGTTGAGATGAGACTACAATGGGTCTCTTAAGGTCTGACTGCCGTCTCCAAATTATCTGGAATGTCATGTGTGCACGCGAGATAGATAATAATTGAATAGGCCGATTATGACTCTCTCGCTCATGACTGACGCGAACAACTCTATCTCTTTATTTCCCAGACAAAGCTTTTATACTATAGGTGTAGACAAAAGTATAGTCATTATTATTATTTATTATTATAGTGCCATTTATTCTACGGCGCTTTACAAGTGAAAGAGGGTATACGTACAACAATCATTAACAGTACAAAACAGACTGGTATAGGAGGAGAGAGGACCCTGCCCACAAGGGCTCACAGTCTACAGGGAATGGGTGATGGTACAATAGGTGAGGACAGAGCTGGTTGCGCAGTGGTCTACTGGACTGAGGGTTATTGTAGATTGTAGGCTTGTTGGAAGAGCTGGATCTTGAGGTTCCTCTTGAAGCTTTCCACGGCAGGGAAGAGTCTGATATGCTGAGGTAGAGCGTTCCAGAGTATGGGGGAGGCAAGGGAGAAATCTTGTACGCGATTGTGGGAAGAGGAGATAAGAGAGGAGTAGAGAAGTAGATCTTGTGAGGATCTGAGGTTGCGTGCAGGTAGGTACCGCGAGACTAGGTCACAGATGTAAGGAGGAGAAAGGTTGTGGATGGCTTTGTATGTCATGGTTAATGTTTTGAACTGGAGTCGTTGGGCGATGGGAAGCCAGTGTAGGGATTGGCAGAGTGGCGAGGGGAGAGGTGGATTAAGCTGGCCGCAGAGTTTAGGATAGATTGGAAGAGTGCAAGAGTGTTGGACGAGAGGCCAGAGAGCAGGAGGTTGCAGTAGTCGAGGCGGGAAATGATGAGGGCATGCACTAATGTTTTTGCTGATTCTTGGTTAAGGAAGGCACGGATACGGGAGATATTTTTGAGTTGTAGTCTGCATGAGGGGAAGAGGGCTTAGATGTGTGGCTTGAAGAATAGAGCAGAGTCGAGGGTTACTCCAAGGCAGCGAGCTTGTGAGACTGGGGGGAGTGAGCAACCATCAAGTTTGATGGAAAGGCTTGTTGGAGGAGATGAGTGAGGAGGAGGAAAGACAATGAACTCTATTCTGTCCACGTTAAGCTTTAGGAATTGCGCAGAGAAGAAGGATGAAATAGCAGACAGACATTGTGGTATTTTGGTTAGTAGAGAGGTAATGTCAGGTCCAGAGAGGTAGATCTGTGTGTCATCGGCATAGAGATGATACTGAAAGCCGTGGGACTCTATGAGCTGTCCCAGGCTGAAGGTGTAGATGGAGAACAGCAGGGGTCCAAGAACTGAGCCTTGGGGGACACCGACAGATAGGGGGCGAGATGAGGAAGTGGTGTGAGAATGGGAGACGCTAAACGTTCGGTTGGTTAGGTATGAGGAGATCCAAGATAGGGCCAAGTGTGTGATGCCCAGAGATGAGAGAATCTGTAGTAGGAGGGAATGGTCTACTGTGTCAAAGGCAGAGGACAGGTCCAGGAGGAGGAGGATAGAGTAGTGTTGCTTGGCTTTGGTGGTTAGTAGATCATTGGTGACTTTGGTTAGGGCAGTTTCAGTACAGTGATGTGGTCGGAAGCCAGATTGTAGCCAGTCAAAGAGGGAGCAGAAGGAGAGGTATGAGGACAATTCAAGATGGACATGCTGTTCCACTAATTTTGAGGCATAGGGGAGAAGGGATATGGGGCGATAGTTTGACACAGAGGATGGGTCAATGGACGGCTTTTTGAGGATGGGTGTAATGGAGGCATGTTTAAAGCATGAGGGGAATATACCACTTGTTAGAGATAGGTTGAAGAGATGGGTTAGGGCTGGGATGAGGACTGCGGTGATGTTGGGGATGAGGTGCGATGGGAGCGGGTCAAGTGCACAGGTGGTTAGATATGATCTTGAGAGTAGAGTGGAAAGATTGTTTTCTATCATGGTGGAGAAGGTGGATTTGGAGGAAGAGGGTTGAGTAGCTATAATAAGGGGCTGTGGTGATTGTGGGCCAAAGCTTGCTCTGATGTTGTCAATCCTCTGCTTGAAGAAAGAGGCAAAGTCTTCAGCTGAGATGAGAGGAGAGGGAGGTGGTGCAATCAAGTATCGCAGGTTGGGGCTCAGGACATATAGGAATTTGCATAGTCTCTGCTGGATTGGTCAGTCCAAACTTCATCTGTCTTCCATATGGTATTCATTAGCTGGGCGTTGAACAGGATGCAGCAGACATCTTCAAGTTACATGTGCTGGTATACTGTATTAAGGAAAATCACTAAATATGCAGTATATATATATATATATATATAGCCGTTGGTGTCCCCCAAAATTCAGTTCTTTGACCCCTGCTGTTCTTCATCTACACCTTCGGCCTGGCACAGCTTTTTGAGTCCCATGGATTTCACTATCATCTCTATGCCGATGATACTCAGATCTACCTCTCTGGATCTGACGTTACCTCTCTACTAACCAAAATCCCACAATGTCTCTCTGCTATGTTATCCTTCTTCTCTGCGCGATTCCTGAAGATTAACATGGACAAAACAGAATTCATTGTTTTTCCTCCTCCTCATTCAACTCCTCTACCAAGCCTATCCATCAAAGTTGATGGTTGCTCACTCACCCCAGTCTCACAAGCTCGTTGCCTTGGAGTAACCCTCGACTCTGCTCTATTCTTCAAGCCGCACATCCAAGCCCTCTTCACCTCATCCAACTACAACTCAAAAATATCTCCCAGTTCTGTGCCTTCCTTAACCAAGAATCAGCAAAATCATTAGTACATGCCCTCTTCATCTTCTGCCTCGACTTCTACAACCTTCTGCTCTCTGGCCTCCCTTCCAACAATCTTGCACCCTTCTAATCTATCCTGAACTCTGCAGCCCACTTAATCCACCTCTTCTCTTGCTATTCTGCAGACTCCAGTTCAAAACATTAACCATGACCTACAAAGCCATCCACAACCTGTCTCCTCCTTACATCTGGGACCTAGTCTCTCGGTACCTACCTGCATGCAACCTCAGATCCTCAAAAGATCTCCTTCTTTACTTCTCTCTTATCTCCTCTTCCCACAATTGCTTACAAGATTTCTCCCGTGCCTTCCCCATACTCAGAAATGCTCTACCCGAGCATATCAGACTCTCTCCTACTGTGAAAAGGTTCAAGAGAAACCTGAAGACCCACCTCTTTCGACAAGCCTGCAACCTACCATAATCCTCAGTCCACTGCGCAACCAGCTCTGTCCTCACCTATTGTATCATCACCCATTCCCTGTAGACTGTGAGCCCTCGCGGGCAGGGTCCTCTCTCCTCCTATACCAGTCTGTTTTGTACTGTTAATGACTGATGTACTAGTTTTCATGTATACCCTTTTTCACTTGTAAAGCGCCGTAGAATTAATGGCGCTATAACAATAAATAATAATAATAATAATTAGTGATGAGCGAGTATGCTTGTTACTACTAGGTACTCGCACGAGTATCACTGTACTCGGGCTACTCGGCGGGGACCGAGTAATCTCGCGATACTCGTGCTGTACTCGTGGTCTTCATTTCTGCATGTTGGCGCTCTTTTGAGAGCCAGCCCTCATGCAGGGATTGGCTGGCAGACCACTGCAATGCCACAACCCTGTTAGTTGTGGAATTGCAGTGATTGGCCGGCCTGCACAGCGTGACCGAGCCTTTATACCGGCGGGCACGCTGTGCTCTGCTCACAGCCATCTAGACAGTGAGTGCAGGGAGAGTGTTGCTGCTTCAGGGAAAGGTTTGCGGCCCTTTATAGCTATTTCCGTAGCAGGGCTGCAAAGTGTGACCAGAAGTCCTTCTCAGGACTATTCTAGTTGTATACAGGCAGGCAGGGTATAGCCAGGTCGGAGTACAGTAGCAGAGTCCTTCTCAGGACTATTGTTGCTGTATACAGGCAGGGTATAGCCAGGTCGGAATACAGGCTAGTGACCAGAAGAGTCCTTGTCAGGACTATTGTAGCAGTATACAGGCAGGCAGGCAGGCAGGGTATATAGCCATTCCTAGTGGTGACCGTATACCAGCCTTCATCATATCTGGGGCTGGTGTACACAGTCTAAACCAGTCCAGATAGTGTCAGACTTCTCAGTAATTGTCGCTCCTAAAACCTGTTAGGTTCTTAGTGCGTCCGTGCTTACATTTAAAAACCGCACGTGTGTGCCTGTCGGTGGCAGCGTACAGGTGCACGTTTTGCACAAACTATTATATAACGCACAAGTCTAGTGAATAATACACGTCAGTCAGCAGTGGCTGATAGTGTCAGACTTCTCATTAATTGTCGCTCCTTAAAACCTGTTAGAATCTTATTGCGTCCGTGCTTGCATTTAAAAACCGCACGTGTGTGCCTGTCGGTGGCAGCGTACAGGTGCACGATTTGCACAAACTATTATATAACGCACAAGTCTAGTGAATACACGTCAGCACAGCATTGCAAAATGCGCAAGGGCGTTGGCAAGGAACAAGGAAGTGGACATGATGGTGGTGCAGGCAGAGGCCGAGGTCGTCGGCAAGCTCTAATTTCGCCACAACAAAGGGCCACATCTACTCGCTCGCACGTCCTGTCCCAAATTCTTGGGGACCGCAGCAGTACACCGCTCTTGAACCAAGACCAGTGTCAACAGGTTGTTAGTTGGATAGCGGATAATGCTTCCAGTCAGATTGGCACCACCACAAACACTCTGTCTTCCACACGGTCAAGTGTCAGTAGCCGTGATACTGCACCGCACATTTCAGAACCTGATCCTCCTTCCTACCACAAGGCTGAGTACACGTCCTCGGACATTACTGATCCCACACTTGGACACTCGGAAGAGCGGTTCACGTTTCCATTCGCACATTCTGGCCTCTCGCCAGCTCATGTTGAAGTGGGTCATGAGGAGATCGTATGTACAGATGCCCAAATATTTGAGCAGCCACGTTCTCATGAAGTTGGCAACGTGTCTCAACAAGGGGTGGACGATGATGAGACACAATTGTCAGGAAGTCAGGAGGAGGAGCAGGGTGCGGAAGAGGAAGACGACGTGGTGGATGATCCAGTAACTGACCCAACCTGGCAGGAGGATATGCAGAGCGAGGACAGCAGTGCACAGGGGGAGGGAGGCGTAGCATCCCAACAGGCAGTAAGAAGCAGGGTGGTGGCCCCAGGCAGAAGTCAGGCAACCGTTCCCCGGAACAACAACACGATACAAGGTGCCTGTACAAATGTTAGGTCTTCCCGAGTCTGGCAGTTTTTTAAGTTGGCTCCAGATGATTCTAAAAAGGCCATTTGCAACACCTGCCATGCCAGCATCAGCAGGGGTACCAAAACTAGCAGCCTGACCACCACCAGCATGATCAGGCACATGTCAGCCTAGCACCCGACTTTGTGGGAAGTACAACAGAGTCGAGGAGCAGTGCTTGCTGATGTCACTGCTACGTCTTCGCTTGTTGTGCATGCGAGCCAATCCCCTGTCCATGCTGCCTGCGAACAAGCCTCCTCCGGTCCTGCACCTGCAGTTGCCTATGCAGAAATAACACCATCATCAAGCACGTCCTTGTCCCAGCGCAGCGTTCAGTTATCCATTCAGCAAACCTTTGAACGCAGGCGCAAATACACTGCCAACGCCCCACATGCCACAGTTCTAAATGCTAACACTTCGCGACTGCTTGCGCTGGAAATGTTGCCTTTTAGGCTGGTGGAGACAGAAGCATTCCGCGACCTGATGGCGGCAGCTGTCCCATGTTACTCGGTCCCCAGTCGCCACTATTTCTCCTGGTGTGCCGTCCCCGCGTTGCATAACCACGTGTCACAAAACATCACACGTGCCCTGAACAACGCTGTTTCACCCAAAGTCCAACTAACCACAGACACGTGGACAAGTGCTTGTGGGCAAGGCCGCTACATCTCGTTGACGGCACACTGGGTTAATTGTGGAAGCTGGGACCCAGTCTGAGCGAGGGACGGAACACGTCCTTCCCACACCAAGGTTTGCAGGCCCTACCTCAGTCAGGGTTTCACCCACACTCTACAGCTCCGGAATGTCATGCTCTTCAGCCTCCTCCTCCTGCGCATCCTCATGCACTTTACCCTCCACACCAGTCCCAAGCTGGAAGCACTGTAGCACTGCCTCGGCGAAGCGGCAACAGGCTGTGCTGAAGCTAATCTGCATAGGTGACAAACCCCACAATGCAGAAGAGGTGTGGACAGCTCTGAAACAGCAGGCAGATCACTGGCTCACACCTCTGAACCTAAAGCCAGGAAAGGTCGTGTGTGACAATGGCCGGAACCTGGTGGCGGCTTTGAGGCGAGGCCAGCTGACACATGTTCCATGCGTGGCCCATGTGCTCAACCTCGTGGTTCAGCGGTTTATAAAGTCATACCCAGAGCTGTCTGATCTGCTGGTAAAAGTTCGGCGCCTGTCTGCACATTTTCGAAAGTCACCTACTACTTCAGCCGGCCTTGCCGGCTTTCAGCGCCGTTTGCATCTTCCGGCTGACAGACTGGTGTGTGATGTCCCCACGCGTTGGAATTCAACTCTGCACATGTTGGTCAGGATATGTGAGCAGAAGAGGGCAGTTGTTGAGTACCTGCATCACCTAAGCCGTCGGGGAATGGGTCAAACTCCACACATAACACCTGAGGAGTGGAGATGGATGTCCGACCTATGTACCATTCTCCAAAACTTTGAGGACTCCACCAAGATGGTGAGTGGTGATGACGCCATTATTAGCGTCACCATACCGCTTCTCTGCCTTCTAAAACGGTCTCTGCTCAAAAACAAACATGATGCATTGCAGGCGGAGCGCGATGAGTTGGAGCAAGAAACAGTAGTGGGTGTGGGTGATAACACACAGCCCAGCCTCGTCTCATCACAACGTGCAGTGGAGGACTATGACGAGGAGGAGGATGAAGACATGGAGCAACTCTCCGGCCAAATTGAGGATATGACATGCAGTCATATCCTCGGTTCAGCGTGGCTGGCCAGAGGACAGGGTAGATGAGGAGGAGGAGGAGGAAGACAGCATGTTCAGTCATCGTGTTGGTCAGGATACTGAAGTACTGGCTGTTAAGAGTCTGGTGCACATGGCTGACTTTATGGTAAGCTGCCTGTCTCGTGACCCTCGCGTTAAGAACATCTTGGCCGACAATCATTACTGGTTGGTAACACTGTTAGACCCACGCTACAAGGAGAACTTTATGTCTCTTATTCCCGAGGCGGAGAGGTCAACCAAAATGCAGCAGTTCCGGAAGGCCATAGTCACGGAAGTAGGCAAAGCATTCCCCTCACAAAACGCTAGCGGCATAGGTCAGGAATCAGTGGACAACCAAGGCGTACAGCCGAGAGAGGCACAAGTCCAATCCGCCAGAGGTAGGGGAACAGTCTTTAAGATGTGGGACAGTTTTCTCAGCCCCTCATGTACCACAGCCCCTGAGGTGCGGGGTAGTGCCACAAGAAATCCTAAGTTTGCCCAGATGCTCAAGGAGTACCTTGCAGATCGAACAACTGTACTCCGACATTCCTCTGTGCCTTACAATTATTGGGTATCCAAGGTGGACACGTGGCATGAATTGGCTCTCTACGCCTTGGAAGTCCTGTCCTGCCCTGCCGCTAGCGTTTTGTCAGAGCGTGTTTTTAGTGCCGCAGGTGGAATCATTACAGATAAACGCACCCGCCTGTCAACTGAAAATGCTGACAGGCTGACTCTGATCAAGATGAACAAGGGTTGGATTGGGCCAGACTTCACCACACCACCAGCAAATGAGAACGGAATTTAAAGTTTGAAACGGGAATTTGCCATGTACCTCCACTCACCCATGGGTACACACTTCTGGACTTTGGATAATTGCTGGACTGCTCCTCCTTCTCCTCATGCGCCACCATGATAACCGTTACAATAGTTAGGCCTTTGTTTCAGGTATACCCCCAGTGGTAAATTTTTTCGCCCATTCTTTCAGAATGGACATTACAACGACAGGAGACCCGCTCCTTTGCAATGGGAACAATGTTTTGAGGCCCTCATGCACGTCTCTATCCAGGGACAACGTGGAGCCTCCCAATTTTTGGCTGCCCTGCCAAAGGGCTATACTACAATAGACCCACTTCCTCAAAATGGGCACATTAGACTCAAGAGGCCTTCATGTACGTCTCTTCTCAGGGACATCGGAGTGCCACAAAATGTTTTCACTTAAAATCTTTCATGTAATCTCCAAAAGTAACATACACCAGCTCTATCTCACTATTGGGTATGTGCCCTTAACATTTCCGCCATGAAAATTCATTTTGGTGTCATTTTGAAGGTTTTCTGGTGAGTCCGTAAAAATGGCGTAAAACGCGGACAAAATTGTTCACAGCTGTGACTTTTGAGTGATAAATGCTTCAAGGGGTCTTCCCCATGCTGTTGCCATGTCATTTGAGCAGTCTTCTGAGACTTTTGTGACATTTTTAGGGTTTCTACATGCTGCCGGGGGTCATTTCATAAAAATACTCGGGTCTCCCATAGGATAACATTGGGCTCGGTGCTCGGGCCGAGTACACGAGTATCTTGGGATGCTCGGCCCGAGCCTCGAGCACCCGAGCTTTTTAGTACTCGCTCATCACTAATAATAATAATTATTCAGTAATGCATGTTTTATGGACAAATGAATGCCACGCTGGGACATCGAAGCTGATGTCGCTGATGATGATTGCATCTGGCTAAAAGCAGGTTGGGAGCAGGAGGCATCATCGCCTGCTTCCTAGACCGCAGTTTGTGAAGCATGCAGCACCGTGGAAGTGGCAGTTGTTTCACTCTGGAACTCAGGCTTTATTCCACTAGCTAACACCGAGGATTTAAAAAAAATCAGTTTAAAAAAACTTCAAAATTCCCCAGGGGGTAATGGTTCAGACACAATGGAGCACAGCATCAGAAGGTACTCCCAACTGCTTTTTTTTTAAATTGGGAGGATTTGCAACAGTGCATAACATGCCAAGGAGTTAAAAAAAAGTCTGATTCCGCAGGGGGCCATGTGTAACACACCGTGGAGCACAGCATCAGAAGGCACTTCCAACTGCTTTTGAAAAAAAAATTGGGAAAATTTGCAATAGTGCATAACATGCCAAGGAGTTAAAAAAAAAAATCTGATTTTGCAAATTCCAACTTCGAGGACCCTCTTCCCCTGCGACATGCTGCTATGAAAAACTACAGAGTTACTTAATGGCCAATACTTGTAAAATAACTGATAAACCGTTACTGATCTAATGGATTTTTTTTTTTTAAATTAACGTAAACATGATGAATTTTCCAAAAATAGGGAGGGTGGGTGGGAGATTGCTCTGTTTCTGTGCCTAAAATGGATGACCCCACTAACTGACAAATCCTTATAAATCCCCTAATATTCCCTCCTCCTCTTGACTACGCCCCCAATGCTATTTCAAATCCCTTATTTCCGCACCCTCTAAATATCTTTAACCCTTGCCTAACCACAATCACTTGTTCCCAATTTAATTCCTGTCCTAACCCAGTCATGTTGGCCTCCCTTTTAAGGCAGGGCCCAGTACGGCCTCTCTGGAATGCTATCACAAGGCACTGCACTGTCACTGGCCCTATAGCTGGAGATTTATAGAACTGCTAGCAGCTACTGGACACTGTCTTCAGCCCTTAGAAGGACTATTTATTAGTTGGATCTATGAACGCTCTGCCACACACAATACAGTGTATCTACACCACCAGCTCCTTATCACTGTGTGTTCACAAAATGGCGGCAGCCTTATATAGCCCCTATGACGCTGTGCGGCCAGGCCAATCACAGTATCACCACAACAAAGATGGCTGTGGCGTTACTGTGAGGGCAAGCAACGTCAGATGTGTTCATTGGCTGGAAAAAGGCGCCAGGAAGTCAGAAATGAAAATGGAAGTATTAGAGCGGATGTTGTTTATTAGTTGTTCACTGAATGGTGCGAATAGGCTGTTTTCCGTCGGATACCGAATAGTGGCGAATACATTCACTCATCCCTAGTAATACTCTGACAACATTTCCCAGCAGCGACCTGGGTGTCAGAGATGTGTCCAGGCATCTTCCCCATTTTGTTCTCATTACATTTTCACACTGTCTCCATCCATTTTAGTGATTTCCCGGCCCCCCTGAGACCTCCTGGGGGTCTGTCTGATAAATGCTCAAGTTCCCCATTGACTTCCACTATACTCATTACTCTAGTCTAGTCGAGCCCATCAGAGCGCCTGGCCTGCTGGATTTGAGTAATGAGTACCCGAGAATTTTACTGCTCGCTCATCACTACTGTTTGTAAAAAAAAAATGAAACACTCTCTTATATTATTTTTTTCCCCCAAAAAAGCGCTAGGGCTTATATTCCAGAGAGGGCTTACTATTGGAGAAACATGGTAGGGGCTAAGCTTAGCCCCCCATAAAAGCAGATCCACCCCCCCTTCCCAGGAGAATCATACTTACCAGACCTTGGACATCTGCGTGCCTCCCAGCTCCTGCTGCGATCTTCGGCGGGTGCTCCCAGCAGGAATGCTTCACATTCCCCTGTTTCTCGCCAACATACTCACATACATCAGATCGCAAACACACGCATACACATATGCCGCTACCGCGTCAGCAGCCGGGCTGCTTGGATCCGAATCCGCAGTGCCTTGAGGGATCTCCGGACCCGTGGGGACGGGATCGCGCACCCACTTGGAATAAAGGGGGGATATTTACACGGGGGGGTTATGTTTGAAGTTCGTGACACCACCCGTAGTGTGTGGTAAGGTAGAGTACCACTGCTGCAGTTGGCAGTACCCCATGGTGATGGTGTGGGCCAGGTGTTTAACCCCTCCACGAGTAGGGGGAATGCCCCGGGACTCAATGAGGGCAACGGGGAGGTGCCGTTGGGATGGTAAGGGTAACTCACTCAGTCCAATAACGCTGACACCGACAACTGTGGTAAACCAAAGTTCTTGACACCGCTGCCGCTGGGAGGGAGAACGCCTGGATCCCGTGCCCATTGGTGTTGCCTGTTAGTCTGTGACCTTTTTCCTTGGCACCTAGTTTTTCTGATTGGTCCCTTGAGTATAAAACTGGTCTGGTCCCGCTCACCAGTATGGCTAACTGGGTGAGCTTGCTCTCAGGGTTCACGCTTGGGATTTTCTGGACCATATAGTGGGAAAGTCCTATCCCCCTCGTTGCGCTAGTACCCCGATTTTGGAGCGGGTGGAGAATGGATCTTGAAGGCTCCGTCCTCGTTGGGTAAATTGTCAGGACACCTGAAGCTACTTCCTGACCCAGGATACATGTTCCCCGTCATGCCCTGGCCCCTGCCCGGTGATGGCACAAGGCCGATGGCTGTCCTCCTCGACAGTTCCGTGCACCTTGTCATGATCCCCTGCGACCGGGGTCCAGCTCCTACCAGGCCCAGACCAACATCTGCCACCTAGTAATTCCAAGGAGCCCAGCTCCTGACCTCTCCTCTCGAAAGTCACTGCTCAACTCACTGTCTCCTGATATCCTCACCACCCTTACCAACACCCCAAGTGGGCGACCCTATTCCACTCATGCCGTCCACTGGTGTGTCTAATGGTTGTGGTGCAGAGTGTTCCTAGGATTTTGATTAGCTTGTTCTTGGCAACACCAAAAGTCAGGGACCCGTAACCAAGGAGGAGGTGGATACTGTGCAGAAGGGAAGAATGCACAATACCCTGTGACGACCTGATAGGCCAGGGCGTCACACACACACATCAGATCACAGCTACAATCACACATCTGGCAATACTGATTGCTATCAGCCAGCAAGGGAAGATGGGATGCATGGCAGTGGAGTGTGAGGAGCTGTGGTGGAATGCATAAAGAATCTGCAGTGGAACGCATAGAGGACCTGCAGTGGAATGCAGAGAGTACCTGGGGTGGTCCACCGCAGGTCCTCTATGTACCACCTTGGATCCGCCATGCATTCCCCCGCAGGTCCTCGAGCTCCACTGTACTGTGTCCCAGGTTCACCTACTAGCCAGAAGTTATCGGTATCACTGGATGTGGTGAGTGTGTGCTATCTGATGTGTTATTGTGTGTGGGACCTGATGTGTATGTGTGCGATCTAATGTAGATATGTGTGATCTGATGTGTATGAGTGTGTGATTTGATGTGTATGTGTGATCTGATGTGGGTGTGATCTGATGTGTGTGGTTGTGCAATATATTGTCTGTGGGTGCGCGATCTGATTGTGTGTGGGTGTGTGATCTGATATATGTGGGTGTGTGATCTGATGTGTGTGGGTGTGTGATCTGATGTGTGTGGGTGTGCGATCTGATGTGTGTGGGTGTGCAATCTGATGTGTGTGGGTGTGCAATCTGATTGTATGTGTGATCTGATGTGTGTATAGGTGTGTGATCTGATGTGTGTGGGTGTGCGATCTGATGTGTGGGTGTGTGATCTGATATGTGTGGGTGTGCGATCTGATGTGTGTGGGTGTGTGATCTGATGTGTGTGGGTGTGTGATCTGATGTGTGTGGGTGTGTGATCTGATGTGTGTGGGTGTGCAATCTGATGTGTGTGGGTGTGCAATCTGATTGTATGTGTGATCTGATGTGTGTATAGGTGTGCGATCTGATGTGTGTGGGTGTGCGATCTGATGTGTGTGGGTGTGCGATCTGATGTGTGTGGGTGTGCGATCTGATGTGTGTGGGTGTGTGATCTGATGTGTGTGGGTGTGCGATCTGATGTGTGTGGGTGTGCGATCTGATGTGTGTGGGTGTGCAATCTGATTGTATGTGTGATCTGATGTGTGTATAGGTGTGCGATATGATGTGTGTGGGTGTGTGATCTGATGTGTGTGGGTGTGCGATCTGATGTGTGTGGGTGTGCGATCTGATGTGTGTGGGTGTGCGATCTGATGTGTGTGGGTGTGCAATCTGATTGTATGTGTGATCTGATGTGTGTATAGGTGTGCGATATGATGTGTGTGGGTGTGTGATCTGATGTGTGTGGGTGTGCGATCTGATGTGTGTGGGTGTGCGATCTGATGTGTGTGGGTGTGTGATCTGATGTGTGTGGGTGTGCGATCTGATGTGTGTGGGTGTGTGATCTGATGTGTGTGGGTGTGCGATCTGATGTGTGTGGGTGTGTGATCTGATGTGTGTGGGTGTGTGATCTGATATGTGTGGGTGTGTGATGTGATGTGTGTGGGTGTGCGATCTGATATGTGTGGGTGTGTGATGTGATGTGTGTGGGTGTGCGATCTGATGTGTGTGGGTGTGTGATCTGATGTGTGTGGGAGTGCAATCTGATTGTATGTGTGATGTGATGTGTGTGGGTGTGCGATCTGATGTGTGTGGGTGTGTGATCTGATGTGTGTGGGTGTGCAATCTGATTGTATGTGTGATCTGATGTGTGTGGGTGTGTGATCTGATGTGTGTGGGTGTGTGATCTGATGTGTGTGGGTGTGTGATCTGATGTGTATGGGTGTGTGATCTGATGTGTGTGGGTGTGCGATCTGATGTGTGTGGGTGTGTGATCTGATGTGTGTGGGTGTGCGATCTGATGTGTGTGGGTGTGCGATCTGATGTGTGTGGGTGTGTGATCTGATGTGTGTGGGTGTGCGATCTGATGTGTGTGGGTGTGTGATCTGATGTGTGTGGGTGTGTGATCTGATGTGTGTGGGTGTGTGATCTGATGTGTATGGGTGTGTGATCTGATGTGTGTGGGTGTGCGATCTGATGTGTGTGGGTGTGTGATCTGATGTGTGTGGGTGTGCGATCTGATGTGTGTGGGTGTGCGATCTGATGTGTATGGGTGTGTGATCTGATGTGTATGGGTGTGTGATCTGATGTGTGTGGGTGTGTGATCTGATGTGTGTGGGTGTGCGATCTGATGTGTGTGGGTGTGTGATCTGATGTGTGTGGGTGTGTGATCTGATGTGTGTGGGTGTGTGATCTGATGTGTGTGGGTGTGTGATCTGATGTGTGTGGGTGTGTGATCTGATGTGTGTGGGTGTGTGATCTGATGTGTATGGGTGTGTGATCTGATGTGTGTGGGTGTGTGATCTGATGTATGTGGGTGTGTGATCTGATGTGTGTGGGTGTGTGATCTGATGTGTGTGGGTGTGCGATCTGATGTGTGTGAGTGTGCGATCTGATGTGTGTGGGTGTGCAATCTGATTGTATGTGTGATCTGATGTGTGTATAGGTGTGTGATCTGATGTGTGTGGGTGTGTGATCTGATGTGTGTGGGTGTGTGATCTGATGTGTATGGGTGTGTGATCTGATGTGTGTGGGTGTGCGATCTGATGTGTGTATAGGTGTGTGATCTGATGTGTGTGGGTGTGTGATGTGATGTGTGTGGGTGTGTGATCTGATGTGTGTGGGTGTGTGATCTGTTGTGTGTGGGTGTGTGATCTGATGTGTGTGGGTGTGCGATCTGATGTGTGTATAGGTGTGTGATCTGATGTGTGTGGGTGTGTGATCTGATGTGTGTGGGTGTGCGATCTGATGTGTGTATAGGTGTGTGATCTGATGTGTGTGGGTGTGTGATGTGATGTGTGTGGGTGTGTGATCTGATGTGTGTGGGTGTGTGATCTGTTGTGAGTGGGTGTGCGATCTGATGTGTGTGGGTGTGGGATCTGATGTGTGTGGGTGTGTGATCTGATGTGTGTGGGTGTGTGATGTGATGTGTGTGGGTGTGCGATCTGATGTGTGTGGGTGTACGTTCCACTGCAGATCCTACTGTTCAGCATCTGGTGAGTGTGATTGGGGGTCTTCTATCGTCTTTCTTCTCTCTTTTGGGGGTGTCTGCTTTCTTTATTGAAGTGTCCTGCAGTATTCTGTAATTTCTTTTCAGCAGCGTGCACACTTTATTATTGAACCGCGACTAGGGCTTATTTTCAGGGTTGGGCCTATTTTTAAGCCTTAAGGCTACTTTTCATGCTGCGACATCGCTAGCGATGTCATTAGCGATGTGAAATTGTAGATCGCAAGTGCGATCTTTAGGATCGCACATGGCTCATTTTACGCATGTGCAATCTCAAAAGATCGCACTTGCGATCTAGAATTTCACATCGCTAATGAGATCGCTTACGATGTCGCAGCATGAAAAGTAGCCTTTACACCAAAAATGCTGAAAACTTCTGCTAGGGCTTATTTTTGGGAAAGACTTATTTTTGGAAAAACACAGTAGTTCTCATCTTTTCCTTCAGATGCCGGTGTCCCGCTGCTCAGATCCATGTTCACCTGGAAGCTGGAGAAAGGCAGGACGGACAATTCATCCCTGCTGCTACAACTGCGTCCTGTGTTCAGAAGGAGAGATCTCCAATATGACCGGTAGGTACAGTAAGAAGCTGTACATGGTTTTTTTTTTTTAGCAGAAACTAAAAAAAAAAGTATCTGCTCAGTCACAGACTCGTTGCTACATAAGATGCTTCTTCACTTCTGTGGAGACAGGAGGGTCAGTGGGTGGTCTCATCTGCTGGCTGTCTTCAGAGCAGGGCTCATCCCAGTGAGCGCTCACACTCCATCATGGACAGAACACTACTCAGACAGCAGAGTGAGGGCAGGGGTGTATCTAGGCTTTCCAGCACCCAGGGCAAGAATTCAGTTTGATGCCCCCCTAACCCAGCAGTTTGGGTGGTCGTCATGTGACCAATCATTCATATGTGATTTGCACACTTAGGGGTACTTTGCACACTACGACATCGCAAGCCGATGCTGCGATGCCGAGCGCGATAGTACCCGCCCCCGTCGCAGCTGCGATATCCTTGTGATAGCTGCCGTAGCAAACATTATCGCTACGGCAGATTCACATGGACTCACCTGTCCTGCGACATCGCTCTGGCCAGCGACCCGCCTCCTTATTAAGGGGGTGGGTCGTGTGGCGTCACTGCGACGTCACACGGCAGGCGGCCAATAGGAGCGCCCACCTCCTTCCTTCCGCATATCCTACGGGAGCCGCGATGACGCAGGTAGGAGATGTTCCCCGCTCCTGTGACTTCACACACAGCGATGTGTGCTGCCGCAGGAACGAGGAACAACATCGGACCGTCGTGTCAGCATAATTATGGATTACGCCGACGCTACACCGATGATACGATTACGACGTTTTTGCGCTCGTTAATCGTATCATCTAGGCTTTACACACTACGATGTCGCATGCGATGCCGGATGTGCGTCACTTTCAATTTGACCCCACCGACATCGCACCTGCGATGTCGCAGTGTGCAAAGTACCCCTTACAGTCATGTGACGACAAACTTCTCTTAATAATTCTCTCAATGTTCAATGAAAAATGTAGAAAGAAAAGCTAATTGTCATATGAAAGTATGAAAGTCACACAGGAGGGGAGCAGCCATGTGGTGGAACCATTGAGCAGAGTTGAATTGTGACAGTGGGTATGGAGCACCCCACAGGGCCTTGGGGTAATACTCATCGCTGGGCCGGTGAAGAGTCAAGGAATGTCACGGGTGGCCCTGTCCGGTTTCATGACTAGAGATGTTCGAGGTTCGAGGTCCGCCAATTTCATGTTTGAGTGATTTTGGGGGGTGCTCGAGATCGAACGCGAATGCGAGCTTTTAGCTGAAAGCTCGACAGCTCGAGTTACGTTCGATAACGGTTCGATCAGCAAAAAGCCTAGCTAGTTACTAGCTAGCTTTTCACTGTAATAGTGTGAATCACTCTGTGATTCACATTATTATCAAATTTCAGCATACAGTGTGCCGGGGGGACGCGGTTAGATCTGTGGTGCTTAGAGAATGCCATTTTTTTTTTCCTAAGTGCGTGTGTAGTGGGGCGGGCCAGGATGTCAGCCAATCCCAGACACACACACACACAGCTAAGTGGACTTTTTGTCAGACAAGCAAGGGCATGTGTCTTAGGCTGTCCATGTCACATGTCCTTGCATTATAAATACGGCCATTTTTCCCTCACGCCGCCATTATCTGCTTTCTGCGTGTAGGTGACAGTCATAGCTCACGCAGCTCCTGTCGCCGCTCCTGCTGTGTACGCTACACACACAGCGCTGTACAGATTAGGGACACAGAAGTTTATTTCAGCCCTTTTCAGGACTGATTTCCAGGCGCTCAGAGCCACAGGTGACAGTCAGGTCCGTGGAAATGCTGTATACAGCTTCAGATACCAGCGTCTGTGTACCTAAGCTCAGGAAATTCCTTGCTGCATTTCATCATTAGGAGGGATAGAAAGTGAGGCTTCCTTTCCTGTCCTGGTACCCACAAAACCTGGTCACTGTACCCACCTGCCCACTTTTGCCATGCTATTTTTATAGCAAACAGTGCTGAAACTTAGTGGCATCCCAAAAGTGTCTGCTATACTAAATTAGTGTCCCACTGGTGCCAAGCAAGTTCCACCACCTCTACATTCTACCCTCATGCCCATTTTGCCACGCTATTTTAATAGCAAACACTGCTGAAACTTAGTGGCATCCCAAAATTGGCTGCTATACTCCATTAGTGTCCCACTGGTGCCAAACAAGTCCCACCACCTCTGCATTCTACCCTCCTGCACATTTTGCTACGCTATTTTTATAGCAAACTCAGGGAATTCCTTGCTGCATTTGATCATTAGGAGGGATAGAAAGTGAGGCTTTTTTTACTGTCCTGGTACACACAGAACACGGCCCCTGTACCCACCTGCCCACTTTTGCCACGCTATTTAATTTGCACAAAGAGCTGACTCTTTTTCTGCCATCCTAAAATTGTCTGGAATACTAAGTTAGTGTTCCTTTGTTGCCAAGCAAGGTACAACACATGTGCATTCTACACTCCTTTCCATTTCTGGAACGCAATTATTAAATGCAGGTAGTCCAGGCAATCTGTGACGAAGGTGCAGGCGTGGATATAATGTTGCCTTCATCCAATGGTGGTTCTTTTGATGTCTGACAGCTCAACAATACCATCTGTTTCCACTTCCAAAACAAGTGACGACCTGCCAATCACACTCCCACTTACGGGTAAAGGGGTGGAAGTTCAGCGTGAAAAAGCATGTGTGACTGCTGTCCCCACAGTCACAGAGGATGAAGAGCACGCAGATGCACTTGATGGGGCAGGCGGTGGTTGCACAAGCACGCTAGGCCGCATTGTAGCACAGTGAAATTCCCATTGCGACTTATGCTTCATTTTAAGTCATGTACAGAGTGGGCTCCCCAGTATGCAGCAAAACCACGCACCAGGAAATGCACTCTAGGCAGTTGGGTTCATAAATGATTGTTTAACTTTCCCAAAAAAAACAATAAGAACCATGCATAAAATTGAAATAATAGAACAATCTATTCAGTTGCCTACTACCTGCTAATCCTCCTGCGTAGCAGCAGTAATTGTGTGTGTGTGCGTGTGTGTGTGCGAACAACACTTACCAGTGGCGCATCACAAGAGCTTCCAAGTTATGTACAGTTAGGTCCAGAAATATTTGGACAGTGACACAATTTTGGCGAGTTGGGCTCTGCATGCCACCACATTGGATTTGAAATGAAACCTCTACAACAGAATTCAAGTGCAGATTGTAACGTTTAATTTGAAGGTTTGAACAAAAATATCTGATAGAAATTGTAGGAATTGTACACATTTCTTTACAAACACTCCACATTTTAGGAGGTCAAAAGTAATTGGACAAATAAACCAAACCCAAACAAAATATTTTTATTTTCAATATTTTGTTGCGAATCCTTTGGAGGCAATCACTGCCTTTAGTCTGGAACCCATGGACATCACCAAATGCTGGGTTTCCTCCTTCTTAATGCTTTGCCAGGCCTTTACAGCAGCAGCCTTCAGGTCTTGTTTGTTTGTGGGTCTTTCCGTCTTAAGTCTAGATTTGAGCAAGTGAAATGCATGCTCAATTGGGTTAAGATCTGGTGATTGACTTGGCCATTGCAGAATGTTCCACTTTTTTGCACTCATGAACTCCTGGGTAGCTTTGGCTGTATGCTTGGGGTCATTGTCCATCTGTACTATGAAGCGCCGTCCGATCAACTTTGCGGCATTTGGCTGGATCTGGGCTGAAAGTATATCCCGGTACACTTCAGAATTCATCCGGCTACTCTTGTCTGCTGTTATGTCATCAATAAACACAAGTGACCCAGTGCCATTGAAAGCCATGCATGCCCATGCCATCACGTTGCCTCCACCATGTTTTACAGAGGATGTGGTGTGCCTTGGATCATGTGCCGTTCCCTTTCTTCTCCAAACTTTTTTCTTCCCATCATTCTGGTACAGGTTGATCTTGGTCTCATCTGTCCATAGAATACTTTTCCAGAACTGAGCTGGCTTCATGAGGTGTTTTTCAGCAAATGTAACTCTGGCCTGTCTATTTTTGGAATTGATGAATGGTTTGCATCTAGATGTGAACCCTTTGTATTTACTTTCATGGAGTCTTCTCTTTACTGTTGACTTAGAGACAGATACACCTACTTCACTGAGAGTGTTCTGGACTTCAGTTGATATTGTGAACGGGTTCTTCTTCACCAAAGAAAGTATGCGGCGATCATCCACCACTGTTGTCATCCGTGGACGCCCAGGCCTTTTTGAGTTCCCAAGCTCACCAGTCAATTCCTTTTTTCTCAGAATGTACCCGACTGTTGATTTTGCTACTCCAAGCATGTCTGCTATCTCTCTGATAGATTTTTTCTTTTTTTTCAGCCTCAGGATGTTCTGCTTCACCTCAATTGAGAGTTCCTTAGACCGCATGTTGTCTGGTCACAGCAACAGCTTCCAAATGCAAAACCACACACCTGTAATCAACCCCAGACCTTTTAACTACTTCATTGATTACAGGTTAACGAGGGAGACGCCTTCAGAGTTAATTGCAGCCCTTAGAGTTCCTTGTCCAATTACTTTTGGTCCCTTTAAAAAGAGGAGGCTATGCATTACAGAGCTATGATTCCTAAACCCTTTCTCTGATTTGGATGTGAAAACTCTCATATTGCAGCTGGGAGTGTGCACTTTCAGCCCATATTATATATATAATTGTATTTCTGAACATGTTTTTGTAAACAGCTAAAATAACAAAACTTGTGTCACTGTCCAAATATTTCTGGACCTAACTGTACCTAAACATACACAAAACCCATTTCCCCCCCTGAATACCCTTGTTAGCTGAAGCCTCACACATAAGGCAGATGATACTGTTGCGGGCGGAGGGGTGGGAACGCCGCTCATCTTGAATCGCTGGCGCTCGGGACCGGTGCTTTTGCTCCTCGGTGGCTCGAGCGTAGGGGTGGACCTGGGGCTTGAGCAGCGCCTCCTCGCCCACGAGTGAAAAGGGGAGGTTTTTGGTGGGTATTTGGGATGTCGGTTGTGACTCCACCCACGGGTTGTGGTGATGGTGGGCACCACCGATGCTGGTGACGGGGGATCCCAGGAGCGATGGCGGAGAGCAGCTAAGGTGTTGACCCCTCCGTGGGTAGGGGCTGTTGGTCCCAGGGACCCGGTTGGGTAGCAGGGAGGAGGTATAGGTGCAGGTGCAGGTGCCGAGGCGGGGAGACATCATGGGCGCTGGTGCAATGTGGCGATGCAGCGCGGTGCGGTGCCGGATGGCACTGTTGTACTCACTCAGACACACAAGGACAGGGTCTCTGGGAAACCAAACGGCTGGATGGATAGGGCCCAAAGCCGACTGCGGTGTTCTCACTTTCCCCAGACGGGTTGATGGTGGCTGTCGTTTTCCTGCACCTGTGTAAGTGTATTTGATTCCTATGGCTTCCCACGGGTTGTCCGCTCCCCAGCGTGTACGTGTCGGGAGAGCCCGTTTGCCCGCAGGTGCTGGCCCTTGGATCTCTCGCCCTTGACGGTGGCACTTATCCGGACGGGTTGGGCTGTTGCCTTCTGACGGGACTTAAGTGGGAATGAACCCCTGAGGTCCAGACCGCAATCAGATAATTTGACCTTTACGGCGGCTCCTAGCCTAGTCAGGGGTCTGAGTACCCTGCCTTGGTGCTTGTCTTTAATCTGCTCCCCGGTTCGGTACCGGCGGGCCACCGCCCGACCTCGGTCCTACGGTTCTGCTGACCTACACCAACTCCTGCAGATGGCCACCACCACCTTGCTAAACGTGCCTGGGCTCCAACCCAGACACCAACAGTTTTCACTCCTCTCACTTTCACTCTCTACCACAATCTACTTGCCACTTTCAACTGTCTACTTTTCCCGCCTCCAGGCCTGTGAACTCCTCAGTGGGTGGGGTCAAATGCCTGGCTCCGCCCCACCTGGTGTGGCCATCAAACCTGGAGGGTGGCAACAAGGATTTGATTGACTGGTGTCACCTACCCAGGGGAGGGGGGTGTATGTATGTTAGTGTACCATGACCCCTGGAGGTCCAGGGCGTCACAATACCAGTGTGAATGCAAACCACACAGCTCTGCAACACAGTCATGTAAATCTTGAAAAGCAACAGTCAATGCAAACATGTGTCGCTGTCCCTCTATGATTGAAACTGTACATGACAATTTGACAGTGCAGAGGCAGCAAGTCTTATTGTCTATATAGTCAGCTTACCCAGAACAGATATGTGTTGTGCTAATAAAACAAAGTGTTGCTTGCGCGCATTACTGTCTGGGCACAGCCTACCGTACCCGGGTACTGTGATGTCCAGTTGCCAGAAATACAGACTTTACGCTCCTTTTACGGTAAACAGTATAGACAGCACCGGAAGAATGTTGGTCTGTGGCACAGGATGCTGCTCACTGGCTTTACGGTGCTCCTCACCAAACTGCAATACAATTCACCTCACAATTGAACAAAGTGTTTCCGCGGTGGCTCCTTGCTGTAACACACACCTTTAGCTTTTCCTTCTGTTCATAGACAGCATCTCCAAGTCCACACCCGAAGACCAATTTGCTATTGCTATAGTGACCAAACAGACAAAGGTAGATGCAAAAAAACAGCAGCCCCTTGTGTGTAGTCTGCAACAATGCATGCAATGAATGGCAAATAAGCATGTTGCATTGACAGTGGCTGAAGCTAAGCAATACACCTTCACGCTATCAATTCATACCCATGTGACACTTCATGGAGGAAGTACTCATAGGTGTGAGTTTTTGCCTTCTACTTAGAGATTGTTGACAAATTTTACAGATTCCATGACTTGGTTGATACTTTGCAATGTCAAAAAAGTCCCAGGCTAGGCAAGGCTTACAGCCCATGCGACCTGCATAGCCAACACAAGTTGTGGCCGAGGATTCAGATATTGACGTGCTTCCAGTACTTTGTATCTGGCCAGGAAGACGCAACGTAAACTCGTCGTCAGTAGCATCCTCCTCCACCTCCTCTGCTGACCTCATCGACTGGCTGACTTTGGTTTGACAGTAAGTGGGGTCTCCAACCTCATCATCACCCTGTGTCTTTTCATTCCCCTCTTCCTAAATCCTACGAGACAGCCTCTCCCTGTCCTGACCGAATAGTAAAGTTGTCGTTCCAATCAGGTATCTGTGTCTCCTCATCGTGTTCCCCATTGTCTCCATCAGGAGGATTTACTGTTTGGAAATGAGGTTGTAGATTAGGCTCAGCACCTTCTTCATCGAGGCCTGGATCCGACTCACAAAGCTTCTGGCGATCTGTGCAGATCATTTCTACTGTCTCCTGGAACTTGCTACCTCAACACGTCAGATTATCTGCTACACCTGCAAGCTTCAAACGGAATCTGAAAACTCATCTGTTCAGAAATGACTATAACCATCGATGACCCCACCACTGTGTTAGAAGGCAAAAGGCCACACAATATAGGTAGGAAAGGGGCAGCATGATACACCTTCCTACATGGCACACTCTAGACATATAAGAACAAGGAGAACAAAACAGAGTGTATTGCAAAATTAACAATTTATTGAAGCACAGGACTGGCACAGGAGAGGATAAGCGGCCACATCAAAGGCATGTGTGTGACAGAAAATTGTATGAATGATGTTACAACATACAGTAAGTAAACATTGGGCCACCATGGGATAATGAGTATTAAATGGACATGGGTAACTGTTGAGATGGCAACATAAATTATATATATGTGACAAATACACACGTACAATTACAGACAGATGCAAATGAAAAAACGGAGGAAAATGTCATAGGTACGAATAACGTACCCCCCATTTAATCATGCATCGGGAATAATCAAGGCCATCGACATAATACCCATGATAGATTACCATGTAGCATTTGCAAAAGATAAAAGTGATGAAACACGTGTGCTCATGGGAGAATCATGAATAAATGATGTAACAGTGCTAATGCGTATAAGTAAGGCAGAAGTCATAAATTGTAAGTACAATGAAACAACGCAGCGTCAGCATCACATATAATCCATGATAGCACAGGCAAAATGCTATAATAGGCATGAAAATTACATTTGCATAGCAAAACAAGGTGGCAGCCACATTGAGCCTAATTCAGGCATATAGCAAAGAACAGAGGGCGCAAACCCAGATTGGAAGCATACCCATAAGGCACACACAGCCAGTGAGTGGCAGCAAAGAGGTCCCCCTGGAGACCCCGACGTATACGTTTCACGATCCTATGAGTGTGATCATTTCATCAGGGGGATGACCACGCTGTGAATGAAACATGCTTTTAAGCATGGCGCCATACCTCCCTGGTCACTCCCCCCACAGCGTCAGCACAGACCGCATCACAGGAAGTCCCGGGCCCGGAATCACCGGCAATCAACGCCCATCAGAGTGGTATGCGCATGCGCGGAGATGAGGACGCGTCACTCATAACCGGCGCATGCGCAGAGGCGATTAAAGATGCCGAGGAGACCGGCTGTTACCCGGAAATGCGGCTGTCAGACGCAGAGGGGAGGGACCAGGGAGGGGGCATGAGAAAAAAGAGTAACATAGATCACATAGAAGGAAGATGCAATGCAAACGATCTTGTGGTCTTGAATATAAGTCCAGATCCGTGATCCCAAACATAAAGAATATGAAAGAATGCCATGCAGAGGTATTCAGCGCTCCTAAGGAAGTGCCAGGAGAAATTTATTGCTAAAATTAAAAACAGAAAAGTAAATAATTAAAAACGAGGCACTTAAGACCAGGGAGACAGGAAAAACAGAGACAATGCATTATCACAAAAATGGTGCAAAGCTAAGATGCTCGTTTAACCCCCTAGGGGACATTGTTCCCAAGGTGTAAATCCAGCGGGTTTCACGTTGTGCTAGAAATTTCCGTACATTCCCTCCACGTGCACCCCCATGAATAACATCTATACCCCTAACAAGCAGGGATTTGGGGTCACATGCATGGAAGGCACGAAAATGACGTGGGAGGGTCTTAAGGCTGGAAGTGTCAACCACCGTCTGTGCCGCAGCAATGTCCCTCACATGCTCCCTCACGCGTTTGCGTAACTCTCTGCTGGTGAGACCTATATATACCATGCGGCACCCACAAGTGGCATAATAAACCACATTGCTGGTGCCGCATGGCGGAGAGCAGCTAAGGTGTTGACCCCTCCGTGGGTAGGGGCTGTTGGTCCCAGGGCCCCGGTTGGGTAGCAGGGAGGAGGTATAGGTGCAGGTGCAGGTGCCGAGGCGGGGAGGCATCATGGGCGCTGGTGCAATGTGGCGATGCAGCGCGGTGCGGTGCCAGATGGCACTGTTGTACTCACTCAGACACACAAGGACAGGGTCTCTGGGAAACCAAATGGCTGGATGGATAGGGCCCAAAGCCGGCTGCGGTGTTCTCACTTTCCCCAGACGGGTTGATGGTGGCTGTCGTTTTCCTGCACCTGTGTAAGTGTATTTGATTCCTATGGCTTCCCACGGGTTGTCCGCTCCCCAGCGTGTACGTGTCGGGAGAGCCCGTTTGCCCGCAGGTGCTGGCCCTTGGATCTCTCGCCCTTGACGGTGGCACTTATCCAGACGGGTTGGGCTGTTGCCTTCTGACGGGACTTAAGTGGGAATGAACCCCTGAGGTCCAGACCGCAATCAGATAATTTGACCTTTACGGCGGCTCCTAGCCTAGTCAGGGGTCTGAGTACCCTGCCTTGGTGCTTGTCTTTAATCTGCTCCCCGGTTCGGTACCGGCGGGCCACCGCCCGACCTCGGTCCTACGGTTCTGCTGACCTACACCAACTCCTGCAGATGGCCACCACCACCTTGCTAAACGTGCCTGGGCTCCAACCCAGACACCAACAGTTTTCACTCCTCTCACTTTCACTCTCTACCACAATCTACTTGCCACTTTCAACTGTCTACTTTTCCCGCCTCCAGGCCTGTGAACTCCTCAGTGGGTGGGGTCAAATGCCTGGCTCCGCCCCACCTGGTGTGGCCATCAAACCTGGAGGGTGTCAACAAGGATTTGATTGACTGGTGTCACCTACCCAGGGGAGGGGGGTGTATGTATGTTAGTGTACCATGACCCCTGGAGGTCCAGGGCGTCACAATACCAGTGTGAATGCAAACCACACAGCTCTGCAACACAGTCATGTAAATCTTGAAAAGCAACAGTCAATGCAAACATGTGTCGCTGTCCCTCTATGATTGAAACTGTACATGACAATTTGACAGTGCAGAGGCAGCAAGTCTTATTGTCTATATAGTCAGCTTACCCAGAACAGATATGTGTTGTGCTAATAAAACAAAGTGTTGCTTGCGCGCATTACTGTCTGGGCACAGCCTACCGTACCCGGGTACTGTGATGTCCAGTTGCCAGAAATACAGACTTTACGCTCCTTTTACGGTAAACAGTATAGACAGCACCGGAAGAATGTTGGTCTGTGGCACAGGATGCTGCTCACTGGCGTTACAGTGCTCATCACCAAACTGCAATACAATTCACCTCACAATTGAACAAAGTGTTTCCGCGGTGGCTCCTTGCTGTAACACACACCTTTAGCTTTTCCTTCTGTTCATAGACAGCATCTCCAAGTCCACACCCGAAGACCAATTTGCTATTGCTATAGTGACCAAACAGACAAAGGTAGATGCAAAAAAACAGCAGCCCCTTGTGTGTAGTCTGCAACAATGCATGCAATGAATGGCAAATAAGCATGTTGCATTGACAGTGGCTGAAGCTAAGCAATGCACCTTCACGCTATCAATTCATATCCATGTGACACTTCATGGAGGAAGTACTCATAGGTGTGAGTTTTTGCCTTCTACTTAGAGATTGTTGACAAATTTTACAGATTTTTACCCCTAACCCCTCCTGCGTGACAACATATGTGAGGGTGCTGAGAATGTAGAGTCCCTATGGGTGGAGATAAGGGGGGGGGGGGGGGGGGAATAATAAAATACTGATAGGGGTGTGTTATAAGACGCCGAATATTATGGAAGAGGTAGAGAATCTCCTCATAAAGCAAATTGATAAAGCAGCGAGTCTCGGAGAGGTAATTATTATGGGGGACTTTACCTATCCTGATATAAATTGGGGAACAGAAACTTGCAGTTCCAGCAAAGGAAATAGATGTTTGATAACAATGAAAGATAATTACCTTTCACAAATGGTCCAGGACCCCACAAGAGGGGGAGCACTACTAGACCTTGTACTAAGGAGGTTATTGTACTAAGGATTCTGGTTAGTAACGGCTGATATCAGGTCCAGAGAGGTAGATCTGAGTATCATCAGCGTAGAGAGGATACTGGAAGCCGTGGGCCTCTATGAGCTGCCCCAGGCCGAAGGTGTAGATGAAGAACAGCAGGGGTCCAAGAACTGAGCCTTGGGGGACACCGACAGATAGGGGGCGAGATGAGGAGGTGGTGTGAGAGTGGGAGACGCTGAAAGTTTGGTCGGTTAGGTATGAAGAGAGCCAAGATAGGGCTAAGTGTGTGATGCCCAGAGAGGAGAGAATCTGTAGTAGGAGGGAATGGTCTACTGTGTCGAAGGCAGAGGACAGGTCCAGGAGGAGGAGGACAGAGTAGTGTAGAAGGCAGAGGACAGGTCCAGGAGGAGGAGGAGGAGGATAGAGTAGTGTAGAAGGCAGAGGACAGGTCCAGGAGAAGGAGGACAGAGTAGTATAGAAGGCAGAGAAGAGGTCCAGGAGGAGGAGGACAGAGTAGTGTAGAAGGCAGAGGACAGGTCCAGGAGGAGGAGGACAGAGTAGTGTAGAAGGCAGAGAACAGGTCCAGGAGGAGGAGGACAGAGTAGTGTAGAAGGCAAAGGACAGGTCCAGGAGGAGGAGGACAGAGTAGTGTAGAAGGCAGAGGACAGGTCCAGGAGGAGGAGGACAGAGTAGTGTAGAAGGCAGAGGACAGGTCAAGGAGGAGGAGGATAGAGTAGTGTAGAAGGCAGAGGACAGGTCCAGGAGGAGGAGGACAGAGTAGTGTAGAAGGCAGAGGACAGGTCCAGGAGGAGGAGGACAGAGTAGTGTAGAAGGCAGAGGACAGGTCCAGGAGGAGGAGGAGGACAGAGTAGTGTAGAAGGCAGAGGACAGGTCCAGGAGGAGGAGGACAGAGTAGTGTAGAAGGCAGAGGACAGGTCCAGGAGGAGGAGGACAGAGTAGTGTCGCTTGGCTTTGGTAGTTAGTAGGTCATTGGTGACTTTAGTTAGGGCAGTTCCGGTAGAGTGATGCGCTCAGAAGCCAGATTGTAGCCAGTCAATAAGAGAGCAAGAGGAGAGGTATGATGAGATGGATATGCTGTTCCAGTAGTTTTGAGGCATAGGGGGAAGGGATATGGGGCGGTAGCTATGCACAGAGGTTGGGTCAAGAGAAGGCTTTTTAAGTATTAGTAATTTGAATAGAATTTGAATAGTGGGCCACTGGAACCGGTGGTGGAGGAGGAGGAGGGCAAAAAAGGAGGAAGTCTTTCATTTGTGAATCCGACCCCACCCACACCTATCACCAGTCCACATTATACATATATAGCCGGGGTCTCAGCTTCCCATACATGGTAGGTTTTTTAACTGCAAGAGAGGACACACATTAGCTAGGGACCCCAATGTAAGAGAATACCATGACGAGGTGTTGGGGCTTTGTTGTATTGATCAATTCAATAGCTACATTTCTCTTTACTCTTAAAGTTCATGGCAGTTATACAGATTCCATTGTCATATTTTCATTCTTACATATAGCTATTCTGGGCCCCCCCTCCACATACACCGACACTTGGGGTACGGGATAATGACACTGACACTCGGTGTACAGGATAATGATACTGAAATTTGTCTCTTAGCCTCAGCACCCAGATTTCCCATGATCTGAAATCCCTCTATCAGCACCCAGCTTTCCTATGTTCTGATAGCCATCTTGTCCTCGGCACCCAGTTTCCCAAGCTCTGATATACATCTTTCCCTCAGCACCTAGACTTCCCATATCAGAGCATGAGAAAGCTGGGTGCTGAGAGAATATGTATAGCAGAGTATGGGAAAGCTGGGTGCTGAGAGAAGATGTATAGCAGTGTATGGGAAAGCTGGGTGCTGAGAGAAGATGTATATCAGAGCATGGGAAAGCTGGGTGCTGAGGGAAAGATGTATATCAGAGCATGGGAAAGATGGGTGCTGAGAGAAGATGTATAGCAGGGCATGGGAAAGATGGGTGCTGGTGCTGAGAGAAGATGTATATCAGAGCATGGGAAAGATGGGTGCTGGTGCTGAGAGAAGATGTATATCAGAGCATGGGAAAGATGGGTGCTGAGAGAAGATGTATATCAGAGCATGGGAAAGCTTGGTGCTGAGAAAAGATGTATATCAGAGCATGGGAAAGCTGGGTGCTGAGAGAAGATGTATATCAGAGCATGGGAAAGCTGGGTGCTGAGGGAAAGATGTATATCAGAGCATGGGAAAGCTGGGTGCTGAGGGAAAGATGTATATCAGAGCATGGGAAAGATGGGTGCTGAGAGAAGATGTATAGCAGGGCATGGGAAAGATGGGTGCTGGTGCTGAGAGAAGATGTATATCAGAGCATGGGAAAGCTGGGTGCTGAGAGAAGATGTATATCAGAGCATGGGAAAGCTGGGTGCTGAGAGAAGATGTATATCAGAGCATGGGAAAGCTGGGTGCTGAGAGAAGATGTATATCAGAGCATGGGAAAGCTGGGTGCTGAGAGATGTATATCAGAGCATGGGAAAGCTGAGTGCTGAGAGAAGATGTATATCAGAGCATGGGAAAGCTGGGTGCTGAGAGAAGATGTATAGCAGGGCATGGGAAAGATGGGTGCTGGTGCTGAGAGAAGATGTATATCAGAGCATGGGAAAGATCAGTGCTGAGAGAGGATGTATATCAGAGCATGGGAAAGATGGGTGCTGAGAGAAGATGTATATCAGAGCATGGGAAAGCTGGGTGCTGAGAGAAGATGTATATCAGAGCATGGGAAAGCTGGGTGCTGAGAGAAGATGTATATCAGAGCATGGGAAAGCTGGGTGCTGAGAGAAGATGTATATCAGAGCATGGGAAAGCTGGGTGCTGAGAGAAGATGTATATCAGAGCATGGGAAAGCTGGGTGCTGAGAGAAGATGTATATCAGAGCATGGGAAAGCTGGGTGCTGAGAGAAGATGTATAGCAGGGCATGGGAAAGATGGGTGCTGGTGCTGAGAGAAGATGTATATCAGAGCATGGGAAAGATCAGTGCTGAGAGAAGATGTATATCACAGCATGGGAAAGATGGGTGCTGAGAGAAGATGTATATCAGAGCATGGGAAATCTGGGTGCTGAGAGAAGATGTATATCAGAGCATGGGAAAGCTGGGTGCTGAGAGAAGATGTATATCAGAGCATGGGAAAGCTGGGTGCTGAGAGAAGATGTATATCAGAGCATGGGAAAGATGGGTGCTGAGAGAAGATGTATATCAGAGCATGGGAAAGCTGGGTGCTGAGAGAAGATGTATATCAGAGCATGGGAAAGCTGGGTGCTGAGAGAAGATGTATATCAGAGCATGGGAAAGATGTGTGCTGAGAGAAGATGTATATCAGAGCATGGGAAAGATGGGTGCTGAGAGAAGATGTATAGCAGGGCATGGGAAAGATGGGTGCTGGTGCTGAGAGAAGATGTATATCAGAGCATGGGAAAGATCATTGCTGAGAGAAGATGTATAGCAGAGCATGGGAAAGATGGGTGCTGAGAGAAGATGTATATCAGAGCATGGGAAAGCTGGGTGCTGAGATAAGATGTATAGCAGAGTATGGGAAAGCTGGGTGCTGAGGGAAAGATCCTTTTCCCTCAGCACAAAACGTTCCCACCCCCTGATTGTATCTTTGTCCCCCCTTGTATATAGTTCTCCAAATACAATAATGGCCCCCACATAGCCTTCCATATAGTATAAAGGGTCCCACATAATCCTTCATATATTAGAATGCACCCCCATAGTCCTCCATGTATTATAATGCACTTCCATAGTCCTCCATGTATTAGAATTCACCCCATAGTACTCAATATATAATACTGCACCACAAAGTCTTCCATATATTATAAGGTACCCCCATAATCCTCCATGTATAAAGTAACCCTTCAATTATTATCATGAATTTCTCATAGTTCTCCATGTATTATACTGCACCACATAGTCCCCAATGTTTTATAATGCACCCCCATAGTCCATGTATAAGGTAGGCTCCATAGCCCTCCATATATTATAATGCAGCCCCCATAGTCCTATATGTATTATAACGCAACCCCATAAAACTTCATATTGTATTATGCAGCCCCCAAACACCTCCATGTATTATAATGCACCCCTATATTCCCCCAGACTTCCATGTATAATAATGCAGCCAGCCTCCCCAGACCTCCATGTATAATAATGCAGCCAGCCTCCCCAGACTTCCATGTATAATAATGCAGCCAGCTTCCCCAGGCCTCCATGTTTAGTAATACAGCCAGCATCCCCAGGCCTCCATGTATAGTATAGCAGCCAACCTCTCCAGGCCTCCAGGAATAGTATAGCAGCCAGCTTCCCCAGGCCTCCAGGTATAATATAGCAGCCAGCCTCCCCAGGCCTCCAGGTATAATATAGCACCCAGCCTCCGCAGGCCTCCAGGTATAATGCAGCCTCTCCAGGACTCTATGTATAATATAGCTGCCAGCCTCTCCAGGCCTCCATGTATAACCTAGCAGCCAGCCTCTCCAGGCCTCCATGTAGAATATAGCAGCCAGCCTCCCCAGGCCTCCCTATATAATGCAGCCTCCCCAGGCCTCCATGTATAATGCAGTCTCTCCAGGCCTCCATTTATAATATAGCAGCCAGCCTCTCCAGGCCTCCATGTATAATATAACAGCCAGCCTCTCCAGACCTCGATGTATAATATAGCAGCCAGCCTCCTAAGGCCTCCATGTATAATGCAGCCTTCCCAGGCCTCTAGGTATAACGCAGCCTCACTAGGCCTCCATTTATAATATAGCAGCCAGCCTCTCCAGGCCTCCATGTTCAATATAGCAGCCAGACTCCCCAGACCTCCATCTATAATAATGCAGCCAACCTTGCCAGTCCTCCATGTATAATAATGCATCCAGCTTCCCCAGGCCTCCATGTTTAGTAATACAGCCAGCATCCCCAGGCCTCCATGTATAGTATAGCAGCCAGCCTCTCCAGGCCTCCAGGTATAGTATAGCAGCCAGCCTCCCCAGGCCTTTAGGTATAATATAGCAGCCAGCCTCCCCAGGCCTCTTGGTATAATATAGCAGCCAGCCTCCCCAGGCCTCCATGTACAATGCAGCCTCTCCAGGACTCTATGTATAATATAGCAGCCAGCCTCTCCAGGCCTCTATGTATAACCTAGCAGCCAGCTTCTCCAGGCCTCCATGTAGAATATAGCAGCCAACCTCCCCAGGCCTCCCTGTATAATGCAGCCTTCCCAGGCCTCCATGTATAATACAGCCTCTCCAGGCCTCCATTTATAATATAGCAGCCAGCCTCTCCAGGCCTCCATGTATAATATGGCAGCCAGCCTCTACAGACCTCCATGTAAAATATAGCAGCCAGCCTCCTCAGGCCTCCATGTATAATGCAGCCTCGCCAGGCCTCCATGTATAATGCAGCCTCCCCAGGCCTCCATGTATAATGCAGTATCTCCAGGCCTCCATGTATAATGCAGTGTCTCCAGGCCTCCATGTATAATGCAGCCTCTTCAGGCCTCCATGTATAATGCAGCCTCTCCAGGCCTCCATGTAAAATAATGCAGCCTCCCCAGACCTCCATGTATAATGCAGCCTCTCCAGGCCTCCATGTATAATAATGCAGCCTCCTCAGACCTCCATGCATAATGCAGCATCTCTAGGCCTCCATGCATAATAATGCAGCCTCCCCTGATCTCCATGTATAATGCAGCCTCTCCAGGCCTCCGTGTATAATGCAGCCTCTCCAGGCCTCCATGTATAATAATGCAGCCTCCCAAGACCTCCATGTATAATGCAGCCTCTCCAGGCTTCCATGTATAATAATGCAGCCTCCCCTGAACTGCATGTATAATGGAGCCTTCCCAAGCCTCTGGCCGCTGTGTGCTCACTAATGTATATTAAAAAAAAAAAAAACAAGTACTCACCCTCTCTCTTCCTTCCAACACTGCTCTGTCTTCACGTCTCCTCGTTCCTCCGCTGCTCTGTCTTCACGTCTCCTCGTTCCTCCGCTGCTGTCCTCACCTCCTCACCTCGTTCCCCAGCCGCTGCTGTGTCCTCACCGCATTCTTCTTCCACCGCTGCTCGTCCTCCCCTCTCCTCGTTCTCCCGTTGCTGCGGTCGGCGTCCTCCCATCCTGCACTCTGTGCACTCTGCACAGCAGTTGCACAGGAGTGACGTTACCGCACAGGCACAGGGGAAGAATGGTGATGCATAGCGCGGCACCTGCAGCGCTATGCTTCATCATTACTGTGCGCGGTGACGAGGGAGCCGCCGCAGCCGCTGACACCAGGCAGGGGGCCCTGTGCCGCCGCTGACACCAGGTAGGGGTCCCGATGCCGCCGCTGACACCAGGCAGGGGGCCCCGGTGCCACCGCTGACACCAGGCAGGGGGCCCAGTGTTGTCGGCGGCACCGGGTAATATAGCAGCCTCGTGGTCTATGACAGATCAGCGCAGCTCCTCTCTCACTGACAGGAGCTGGCTGCTGATCTGCCTGACGGCTGCCGGGCCCCTGACCTCCTGGGCCAGTCGCAATGACGACCTCTGCGACCGCAGTAGTTACGCCCCTGGTGTGCAGCCCTTCTCTCTATATAGTAGAATTCTGAAATTTGGCCTGGGCGTTAAGTACAAAATTGGCTTAAGGCCGCTTTACATGCTACGATTTATCAGACGATCTCTTAAACGATGTGACACGCCAGATCGTTGTTACGATTTGCCAAGATCGCACATATGTGTGACCGCTAATAAACGACCTAACAATCTCAAAAATGACGCAACATCGTTCAGCAATATATTGTTTGACCAACGCGGTCATTTGGATGTTGTTCGTCGTTGGCAGAGTGTCAAACGTACCAATATGATCCAAACAAGGAACAATATTTTGAAACTGAACGACGTGTCAACGATCAATGATTTTCAACCTATTTGCGATTGTTCGGAGTCGCTCGTAGGTGTCACACGCAATGAAGTCGCTAACGATGCCGGATGTGCGTCGCAGAAACCGTGACCTTGACGACATATCGTCAGATAAATTGTAGCATGTAACACCGCCTTTAGTCTTTAAGGGGTTAATAGACAAAAAGACTACAATTAGTCTGACATGAAACAATGGCTAACGTGTCTTGATTTACCAATCAAAGGAACAATATGTCTGGCCAAATTAAGTGTAGTTCAACCCCTCATACGTGGCCAGATGCTGAATTGTCACACATCTACTAGTTATCTCTATAGAAGCTTACAATAGAAAATGAAACTTCAGGTAGAGTATAGTACAGATGTGAAGCCCCAGGACACCTCATTACCTTCAGGGACTCCACGTGAAGGGATCTTCTGGTCACAGGTAGGATCGGATTGACTTCTATGGGAATTCCGTGACGCCACTCTCAGTATTGCGGTCAGGGGACCGCCGCCGCAGATGAGGGGTTTGCCTGGGGCTGGTGTTAGGTGCAGCCAGATGTAGTGGCCTCCTGAGAGTGAGGCTAGCCCCAGGGCCCAGAGTAAGTGGGTAGAACTACAAGGCGCAGAATGACTCAGAAGCACACCAGACAGTCTTTAAGGGTTTTTACTCACATTAGGTGGCAGGGTGAGTAACCCGGGCATAGCTGGGATGAACCAGGCTGGAACTAGGTATCCTTCTGGCTGGCTGATGAGGGTGACTACCAACTCGCCTTCTTAGCCCTGTGTGTTTTTGTGGTGACCCTCGACTTGAAGTCCCTACGGGGGTCACCCAGGGGAGTTGCTGCTGTCTTTCTCCCCTCGTTTTGGCCCGTTTGCTTGTAGCTTGGACCAGGTCACTCCGGCTGCTTGCCTCCTGTGAGCTATGGGCCCTCTCTTTTGCTACGTGGCTCCGGACTCTTGTGTAGTGGTATGGTGTGGGTCTGAAGTGCCCCCACCGTCAGGTTTGGCAGAAGACAACTAAATCTATCTCTGCTGTTACCCTTGCGGTCATGGTACCTCCCTAGCAGTTCCCTTACTCTGCCACCCCCTTGCTCTCTCTAGCCTTGGGTGGATTTCGGGTGGCACTACTAGGTGACCGATTTCCACCGTTGGTAGTCACTGCGCGTACGCTGTCAGCTTCGCCACAGCCTGCAAGGTCTGCTTCTATGCTCTCTCTGAGCTGCACTAACTAACTGGCTCACTAGTGGGTCCTGCACGTCTGCTCTCTCTGAGCTCCACTCCAGACTCCTCTCTCTTTCCTCTCTACTTCCTCTCTCCACTGTGCCTGTCTATGCAACCTAGCAACCAGGCCCTCTACCACACCCCCTGAGTGGAGATGGAAGCCACGCCCCCTCCTGGATTCCCCAGGCGTCGACTCAAAGGTCTATGTGGGAGACCTGATTACAGTACTATGCGCCTGTAGTCACACCTCAGTCAGACTTCTGGTTTACCTGTATCGTACTGCCCCCAGCATGGGTGCAGTACTCAGTGGTGCCTGACCAGGTCAGGGGCACCACATTCCCCCTTAGTTATCACCAGCACGTCCTATGGCTGCAAGACAACATTTAAAAAATGCATAAAACCTTAAAAACATTTAAAACATTATAAAACATACCAGGTACCATACATCACCACCCTCCACCCAAAACCCTCTCAAGAGGTCGGTCACCGGTCCTTTTGGCAACCAGGTCTGGGTCAGCTCTATCCCAGCCTTTCCTCCAATCTTCCTCTCCCGTTGGCCGTGCCTTCAGCCACTTCTGGCAGGATGTAGAGGCGGCTTTCGTGGTTTGGTGGTTTTAGGGCATACCTGGCCTGGTGGATCCGCGCCTTCAGCCTCTTCTGGCAGGATGTAGAGGCGGCCTCCACAGTTGGTGCTGACCAGGTCCTCTCTTGTGGTGGAGAGCCAGGCCCCATAAGCAGGCTGGGTCTGATGGTGGTACTATTCCAGGTAACTATTTACACTGCGAGAGTTTATGGCTATAGCCAGTTCATAGCCTTAAGGTTCATATAAGAAGGTGTTGGAAAAACGGGTTTCTCACATAAGTTCATGTGGGCACATCACTTAAACGGGTGTCAAATGCTGCAAAACTGGAAACTTGTCTGTACTCTACTTTTGCTTCTTTACATGGATTCCTCCTCTCCAGGGCTTGGGCCTGTAGGGCTGTGGCACCTGTCATTTTCTACATTTCTGTCGTCATCTGTAGTTGTTGCGTCATCAATGGGTTCTTTGTCTCTGTCTGTTCTTTCTGTTTCTTTTGTGGTTTTCTCTTGGGTTTTTGTAGAGGCAGCTGGGCCACAATCAGGTTATTTAGGACATGGTGTAACGTCTAGCGCATACCATCCACATTCTCCTCTGTGTTTGGTAAATTCTACTAAGTCTCCCATGTATAAAGTCCTTTCAGGATGACCTCTTGGTAGATGGGCTCTGACGTCTCTGCGGCTAACAAAAATGCCTTCCGTCATACCAGGTGCTATGATAAAGCCATATCCTGATTTAAGGCTGAAGTCTTCTACTACAACACGGCAAAGGGATCCCCTTTCCTGGTAGCAAGTTTTCCTCAGGGACTGCTTTTCTTCGAGGTCTTTGGCTGTAACCTTCTGACTGTACCGATCTGGAGACTGCTGTGCTGCGGCTTGTTTGGCGTGGGCGCGGCGCTGAGCTCTGGTTGTGAGGCTCTAATGCACTGCAGGCTCCCAAGTCACATACATGGCTGGCATTGTGATGGTCAGAGGTTCATCTTCTGAGGGTGTTAGGCTCTCCTCATCCCAGCAGAAGTACGGCAGCATCTCTGGCTCCGCGGTCTGAGCTTCAGCGTCCAGACCTGTCTTCCGCTTTAGTGCTTTTGAGCACTCCTCTGGCAGCCGCGCTGGGGATGGATCTTCATCAGCAGGCCAGAGCGGTGGGCTCTTTGCTGCAGACATCACTGAGGCCACTCTGCAGGAGTGCCTGGGGAGCAGAAAGCGGTCCACCATTTACTTGGGGAACTGAGCCTCCAGATCCGCCTTGAACTTTGGTTATTCAGAGTCTTCTCCTGGCGGGAACATGGAGCCCAGCTCCCTGGACTGGTGAACAGTGTCTGCTCTGGCCTTACAGGCGGGGGTAAATAACTTTGTGTCCTTGTCTTTGCGGGCCGCGCCCGGCGTGACGGCGGCCTGGTCTTGTCGGGCCGCGCCCAGTGCGGCGGCGACCTGGTCTTGGTGGGCCGCGCCCAGCGTGGCAGCGGCCTGGTCTTGGCGGGCCGCTCTTAGCGTGGTGGTGGCCTGGTCTTGGCGGGCGGCGCCCGATGCGTCGGTGGCCTGGTCTTGGCGGGCCGCGTCCGATACGGCAACCAGGCCCTCTACCACACCCCCTGAGTGGAGATGGAAGCCACGCCCCCTCCTGGATTCCCTAGGGGTCCACTCAAAGGTCCATGTGGGAGACCTGATTACTATGCGCCTGTAGTCACACCTCGGTCAGCCTTCTGGTTTACCAGTATCGTACTTCCCCCAGCATGGTTGCAGTACTCAGTGGTGCCTGACCAGGTCAGGGGCACCACACAAGCAGGCTCACAAATTTCCTCAACCTTTAATAAAAATATATGTTTAATAATAAATTCATTAAAAATTCCAAGGACACACAAACACAGAATACCGAGATCAGGTGACCCCTATATCAATACAGGAGGACGGCAACGTATTAGAAGTGAAAAGGGGAAGGGGTGGAAGGAGACCCTGATGACCCTGAACAATTCAAGTGTCCGTACCTGACAACGGAGGGTGTGACACCTTAAGTTACCGGGCGCCCCCTTTCCACGTCGACTTTTTCCTTGCCCTTAAATTAGGGACAATACTCCAAATAGGAAAAAGGGAAAAAAAGGGAAAAATTGCCGTTCCCAAAGATACAATAGGGTACAATACACCAATATGTGTTCCATGGATTACCACCATACAGGATCTGCTGCTGTCTCCCCAAGCCTCCTGAGGAACCTTTAATGGGAAAGGAGAAACGCGTAGAGGCTCGGCAGGGATGAAGACCTGCTTCTTTCAGGGAAGTAAATCATCTATATTTTCCCTTTTCTGTCTTATGCAAAATATCAAAAAAAAAAAAAAAAAAAAAAAAACTAACTGCACCCTAATAGGACATTATTTATGTGTGGCAGTGACATTTTCTGCTAATTTCCTGGTCTTTTCCTGATTGTGGAGAGACTATGGTGGCTCCTTTTGTGACACATTGCGGTACAATGGATTATTATATGCGGTAAATTCTGCTGACACTTTAGTTTGTATATCACCTCCTGTGGTTGTGTATCGTGTTACCTTGAGTCAGGTTTGGAACACATATTGGTATATTGTACCCTATTGTATCTTTGGGAATGGCAATTTTTCCCTTTTTTCCCTTTTCCCTATTTGGAGTATTGTCCCTAATTTCAGGGCAAGGAAAAGGGAAAGTCGACATGGAACGGGGGTGCCCGGTAACTTAAGGTGTCACACCCTCCATTGTCAGGTAGGGACACCTGAATTGTTGAGGGTCATCAGGGTCCCCTTCCCCCCCCTTCCCACTTTTAATACGTTGCCGTCCTCCTGTATTGATATCGGGGTCATCTGATCTTGGTAGTCTGTGTTTGTGTGTCCTTGGGAATTTTTAATGAATTTTTTAATAAACATATTTTATTAAGGGTTGAGGAGATTTGTGAGCCTGCTTATATCTATAGAACAATGATCAGTAACCAGTGGATAATGATGCAGAGAACAGATAGTTAATAGATGAATAATAGGTAAATAGATAATTTTTACTATTATATATGTAATATTTTATGTAATTTCCTTACAGACGCTGACAAATGCATTAAATGCCAAAGTGACGAATGGCCAAATGAGAAGAGTGACCGGTGTCTGCCCAAAGTGATTGAATTCATCTCCTACCAGAAGGACCCCATTGCTTCTGTATTTTCCGGTGTTTCGCTCTTTGGATGTCTTGTGACCGGCTTCATATTTGGAATATTTATTTCCTACCGGGACACTCCTATTGTTAGAGCTAATAACCGGAACCTGAGTTATCTCCTCCTGGTCTCCATCTTCCTCAGCTTCCTCTCGGGGTTCTTGTTTCTTGGTCGTCCCACTGATGTAACTTGTAGATTACGTGAGACCAGTTTTGGTATTTTCTTTTCAGTCGCAATCTCTTCACTTCTCGCCAAGACCATCATGGTTTGTGTGGCTTTTAAGTCCACCAAGCCCGGAAGCCCCTGGAGAAGATGGCTGAGTGTGAAACTGCCCTATACCATAGTGTTGTTGTGTTCGTCCCTTCAGGTTGTGATCTGTGCTATCTGGTTGTCTATTTCTCCCCCATTCCAGGACCTGGACACCGAGTCTTACCCTGGGACAATCATCATTCAGTGTAATGAGGGCTCAGATCTCTGGTTCTGCTCCATGTTGGGTTATCTGGGGCTCCTGTCAGCTGTCAGCTTTGTTCTGGCTTTCATGGTGAGGACATTACCGGACAGTTTTAATGAGGCCAAGTACATCACCTTCAGCATGCTGGTGTTCATCAGCGTCTGGATCGCCATGATCCCGGCTTATCTGAGCACCAGAGGGAAGTCCATGGTGGCAGTGGAGGTATTTGCAGTCATGGCTTCCAGTGCTGGGCTCCTGGGTTGTGTGTTTTTCCCCAAATGTTTTATCATTTTATTTAGATCTGAAAGGAATAGAAAAACTGATCTGCTCCGGAAAAGTAATGAAAGACTGTGAGATATTAGCCGTGTGGTGATAGTGACTGATTCTGTGCATTAGAGGAGGCCATATTACAGTAGAGCTTCTCTATCGGCTCGTGTATGAAGGAAACATATAAAATGTAACAAATACATGTAATATCTGCTGTTATCAGTGCAATTATTAGAATATCACATGTTTATAAAGGAATCAATATGAGTAAATACAAAAAGCTGCTTCTTGTAAGGACATTATTCCAGGCTCCAGATCTATGCAGAGAGGGGGAAACTGTGCAATGGGTTTATCTGAGAAAATAGAAATGATCATCTGTGCTCATCTCGGTGGGAATAAGATCTATAAATGACCGCAGCTGCAGATCCACAGGATCAAAGAGCCGATAAGAAGGAGAGAAGGACCATTAGTGGTTATTCCGCGCTGGCGGTCAATAACGATGCCGTGCGCCATTCAAAAAACATGGTCCTTCGATTCAACGAGTAGAGATGAGCGAACCGGCCGTGATTCGGTTTGAGTTCGGTTCGCCGAACGGAGGTCTCGTTCGAGTTCGGTTCGGCGAACCACTCAAACCGCATAGGAAACAATGGGAGGCAATCTCAAACACATAAAAACACCTAGAAAACACCCTCAAAGGTGTTCAAAAGGTGACAAACAACTCACAACACAACACAAACACATGGGAAAGTGACACGGACATATACTCATGCGAAAACAAAACAGCGTTACGAGGAAAAGAGGAGGAGACACAGATATAGGCATGGCACGCCCTTCTAAAATCATGTAAATCACCGCAAGGTTACTCCAAGCGGAGTCTCCCTTCTTTCCAAAAATTGGGCCCCACACACACCCACCCATTCAGTGGCAGCACTTGTGCCCTAGTTGTACACTTCACAGCTAGATTTGCATCAAGCACATTCAAAAATACGCCATTCTTAACCGTCCCCAGGATGACACCGGGGTAGGTAGCAAATTCTTTCCCGATCCCAGCTCTGTTCATCTTGGATCATTTTTAAAAACAATGTAAGCAAGGGTTACTCCAAGCGGAGTCTCCCTTTTTCCGAAAATTGAGCCACACACAGACCCACCCCTTCAGTGGCAGCAGTTGTGCCCCAGTTGTACACTTCACAGCTAGATTTGCATCAAGAACATTAAAAATCCACAAGCCTTTACTCTCCCCAGGATGACACAGGGGTAGTAAATTCCTTGTGGATCCATGACTTGTTCATTTTGATGAACGTTAGTCTGTCCACATTGTCACTGGACAGATGCGTGCGCTTATCTGTCAGCACACACCCAGCAGCACTGAAGACACGTTCAGAGACAACGCTGGCAGCTGGACACGACAAGATCTCTAAGGCGTAAGTGGAGAGCTCTGGCCATTTTTCGAGATTTGCACGGTTGTTTGGTGGAAAAGCCAAGCTAAGATCGAGTAACAGCTTCTGCTGATACTCCTGCATACGTGCGTCCCTTTCTATGGCTGGAATTATGTCACAAAATTTGGACTTGTACCGAGGATCTAATAGTGTGGCAAGCCAGTACTCATCATCACTTCTAATTTTGACAATCCGAGGGTCATGTTGAAGGTAGTGCAGCAAGAAGGCGCTCATGTGTCTTGCGCAGCCATGCGGACCAAGTCCACGCTGTGTTTGTGGCATAGAGGTGCTAACCGTTCTTTCTTCCTCTGACATCTCCCCCCAACCTCTTTCAACTGAAGGTCTCCCTCATCCGCTGAGTCTTCCATGTCCATGGACAGTTCGTCATCCATTTCTTCATGTCCTCCTGCACCTTCCTCAACAGTCGCCTGCTACCATGCGCCCTTGTTGATCCCTGTCCCCAATGGTCCCATGACTGCCGCGTTGGTGATGATGAACGTCTGGACCTTGGTGATGTTGTTGTCTCTTGCGCATATGAATCCTCCTGTAGTTCCTCCCCTTCCTGTTGTCCCACCCCCTGACTCCGAATAGTGTTTAGCGTCTGCTCCAGTATGTATCATAGTATCATAGTATCATAGTTTTTAAGGTTGAGGGGAGACTCTAAGTCCATCTAGTTCAACCCGTAGCCTAACATGTTGATCCAGAGGAAGGCAAAAAAAACCCCAATGTGGCAAACAAGTTCCAATGGGGAAAAAATGTCCTTCCTTCGTCCACATCCGGCAATCAGACTAGTTCCCTGGATCAATACCCTGTCATAAAATCTAATATACATAACTGGTAATATTAAATTTTTCAAGAAAGGCATCCAGGCTCTGCTTAAATGTTAGTAGTGAATCACTCATTACAACATCATGCGGCAGAGAGTTCCACAGTCTCACTGCTCGTACAGTAAAGAATCCTCGTCTGTGATTATGATTAAACCTTCTTTCCTCAAGACGTAGCGGATGCCTCCGTGTTCCAGTCGCAGGCCTAGGTGTAAAGAGATCTTTGGAAAGGTCTCTGTACTGTCCCCTCATATATTTATACATTGTGATTAGATCCCCCCTAAGCCTTCGTTTTTCCTGTCTTGGTATTGCAGCCCACCCATTCCTCTAATAATCTTGGTCGCTCTTCTCTGCACCCTCTCCAGTTCAGCTATGTCTTTCTTATATATCGGTGACCAGAATTGTACACAGTATATAAGTGCGGTCGCACTAGTGACTTGTACAGAGGTAGAACTATATTTTTTTCATGAACACTTCTACCTCTTTTAATACATCCCATTATTTTATTAGCCCTGGCAGCAGCTGCCTGACACTGTCCACTAAAGTGAAGTTTACCATCCACCCATACACCCAAGTCTTTTTCTGTGTCTGTTTTACCCAGTGTTCTACAATTAAGTACATAATCATACAATTTATTTCCTCTACCCAAGTGCATGACCTTACATTTATCTACATTAAACTTCAATTGCCACTTCTCAGCCCAATCCTCCAATTTACATAAATCTCCCTGTAATATACAATTATCCTCCTCTGTATTGATTACCCTGCAGAGTTTAGTATCATCTGCAAATATTGAAATTCTACTCCGCATGCCCCCAACAAGGTCATTTATAAATATGTTGAAAAGAAGCGGGCCCAATACTGACCCCTGTGGTACCCCACTATGAACTGAGACCCAGTCCGAGTACGTACCATTAATAACCACCCTTTGTTTCCTATCACTGAGCCAGTTTTTAACCCAGTTACACATATTTTCCCCTATCCCCATTATTCTCATTTTATGTACCAACCTTTTGTGTGGCACCGTATCAAAAGCTTTTGAAAAGTCCATATACACAACATCCACTGCATTTCCCGGGTCCAGACTTGAACTTACCTCTTCATAGAAGCCGATCAAATTAGTTTGACAGGATCGATCCCTCATAAACCCATGTTGATACTCTGTCATAAGGTTATTTTTCTTGAGATACTCCAGTATAGCATCTCTCAAGAAACCCTCCAGGATTTTACCAACCGTAGAGGTTAAACTTACCGGCCTATAATTTCCCGGCTCAGTTTTTGTCCCCTTTTTGAATATTGGCACCACATTTGCTATGCGCCAGTCCTGCGGTACCGACCCTGTTATTAAGGAATCTGAGAAGATTAAAAATAATGGTCTATCTATCACAGAACTCAATTCCTGTAGTACTCTGGGGTGTATGCCATCCGGGCCCGGAGATTTGTCAACCTTAGTGATTTCGAGGCGGCGGCGTACTTCCTGCTGGGTTAAGCAGGTAATATACAAGGGTGAATTTATGGTATCACTGGTCATGTCATCTGCCATGGCATTTTCTTGTATAAAAACCGTAGAAAAAAAGTCATTCAGCAGGTTGGCTTTACCCTCATCCCCTTCCACCATTTCACCAAGACTATTTTTAAGGGCGCCAACACTATCGCTTTTCAGTTTTTTACTGTTTATGTAGTTAAAGAATATTTTAGGATTATTTTTACTTTCTCTCGCAATGAGTCTCTCTGTCTCAAACTTAGCTAACTTAATTTGCTTTTTACATATTTTATTTAATTTTCTATAATTATATAATGCCTCATCACTACCTACCCTCTTTAATTCTTTTAAGGCTTTCTGTTTTTCTTTTATTGCTTCCGTTACAGCTCTATTTAGCCATAGGGGTTTCCTCCTATTTCTAGCATGTTTGTTCCCATAGGGTATATTTTCTGCACAAGCCCTATTCAGGATGCTCATAAAAGTCTCCCATTTGCTTTGTGTACTTTTATTACTTAGTACATCATCCCAGTTTATTGCACTAAGATCATCTCTCAACCGTTTAAAATTTGTTTTCCTGAAGTTTAGTGTCCTTGTAGCCCCTCTACTAGACATCTTACTAAAGAATACATGAAAACTTATTATTTTGTGATCACTATTCCCCAAGTAACCCCCAACTTGTATATTTGATATGCGGTCTGGCCTATTGGTTAGTACAAGGTCTAGTAGTGCTCCCCCTCTTGTGGGGTCCTGTACCATTTGTGAAAGGTAATTATCTTTCATTGTTATCAAAAATCTATTTCCTTTGCTGGAACTGCAAGTTTCTGTTCCCCAATTTATATCAGGATAGTTAAAGTCCCCCATAATAATTACCTCTCCGAGACTCGCTGCTTTATCAATTTGCTTTATGAGGAGATTCTCTACCTCTTCCATAATATTCGGTGTCTTATAACACACCCCTATCAGTATTTTATTATTCATTCTCCCCCCCTTATCTCCACCCATAGGGACTCTACATTCTCAGTACCCTCACATATGTTGTCACGCAGGATGGGTTTTAAGGATGATTTTACATATAGACATACACCTCCCCCTCGCTTATTTGTACGGTCATTCCTGAATAGGCTATAACCCTGTAAATTAACAGCCCAGTCATAGCTCTCATCCAGCCATGTCTCTGATATCCCCACTATATCATAATTTTCTTCCAAGAATATTAATTCTAATTCCTCCACCTTATTTGTGAGGCTTCGGGCATTAGTGTACATGCACGTTACGTATGACTCTGTACCTGTATTCCTGCTTACTGTATTAACTGTCCTAACCCTTCCCCCCGTACCACCCCCAATTTCATTACTTGTGCCCTGGTCACTATCTGCACTACATTCCCCTTCTATAAAGTGAATACCCTCGCCCCCCATTCCTAGTTTAAACACTCCTCCAACCTTCTAGCCATTTTCTGCCCCAGCAGAGCTGCACCCTCCCCATTAAGATGCAGACCATCCCTAGCATAGAATCTGTAGCCAACTGAAAAGTCGGCCCAATTCTCCAGGAACCCAAAACCCTCTTTCCTACATCAATTCCTGAGCCACCTGTTAACCTCCCTGATCTCTCTTTGCCTCTCTGGTGTGACTCGTGGCACAGGTAGTATTTCCGAAAATACCACCTTTGAGGTCCATGCTTTAAGCTTACAACCTAATTCCCTGAAATCATCTTTAAGGACCTTCCACCTACCTCTAACTTTGTCATTTGTGCCAATGTGTACAATGACCGCTGGGTCCTCCCCAGCCTCTCCCAGTAATCTGTCAACCCGATCAGCGATGTGCCGAACTCGAGCGCCAGGAAGACAACACACTGTTCGGCGATCCCTGTCTTTGTGACAGATTGCCCTATCTGTCCCCCTAATAATTGAGTCCCCCACTACCAGTACCTGTCTTGCCTGCCCTGCACTCCTATTCCCCCCCTTACTGGAGCAGACACTCCTCTGGCGTTCAGAGGTCATGCCTTGCTGCAGCAATGCTACCCCTGTAATGACATCCCCCTCATCTGCCAAGTTTGCAAACCTATTGGGGTGTGTCAGTTCAGGACTAGCCTTCCTAGCACTTTTCCCTTTACCCCCCTTTCTAACTGTCACCCAGCTACCTACCTCACCGTCCTGCCGCTCCCTACTACGATCCTCCCCCACATCTGACCCAGCAAGCTGCTGCTCAGTGAGCAGCACACTCCTTTCCATATTGCTAATGCATCTCAGAGTTGCCAGCTGCTCATTTACATCCAGTATCTGGGCTTCCAAACGTGCAACTTGCTCACATCTCGAACAACAGTATGCACCCTCGAACGGCTTTTCAAGGACTGCATACATGAGACAAGATGTACACTGGATCGCATTAGCAATAGTGGAGCACATTTTCTAATGGGGATAGCACTAAACAAATGTTAAGTAATTAAACAACTAAATACAAACAATTCTACTCACACTTACTTTTGCTCACACTTTGCTCACTCACGCTCACAATGAAGAAGACAGGCTAAAATTCCAGGTAGGCAGGCTAGCGGCACGCGGTCTTCAGAAGTCTTCCTTCCGGCTGTAACGGCCAAAACCCGGTTCTCCTTGAGCTCGCGGTGACTCTTCACTTATCCCAGAAGGCACTGGGAATATGCAAATTATCCTCGCAAGACTCCTTCCCATGTAAATGACTGGAATTGTCATGCTGATAATGGCATTGTCAGCGCTAAACATATTCGTCACCATGTCGAAACTGTGCAGAAGGGTGCATAGGTCCTTGATCTGAGACCACTCCATCAGGGTGATCTGCCCCACCTCTGCATCTCGTTGGCCCAGGCTATACGTCATGACGTATTGCACCAGGGCTCGACGGTGCTGCCACAGTGGCTGTAACATGTTGAGAGTCGAATTCCAGCGTGTCGGCACATCGCATTTCAGGCAATGAACCGGAAGGCTGAAAGACTTCTGGAGCAATGCAAGTCGCTCAGCAGCGGTGGTTGAACGGCGGAAGTGAGCAGGGAGTTTTCGTGCCCTGTTCAGAAGGCCATCTAGGCCAGGATAGTGTGTTAAAAACTGCTGGACAACAAGGTTCAACACGTGAGCCATACAAGACACGTGTGTCACCTTGCCCAGGCGAAGGGCCGCACCCAGGTCTTCCAGGCAGCAGGTTGAGTGGAGACAACCATTTACCAAACTCAATCCCCAGAACTACCCACAACTCAGCCGCTGTGTGACTCTTATTTCCAAGACATTTCAAGCTACAGATCGCCTGATGCCGTTGCGCTCTGCTGCCAGCATAGTAATGAGGGGTGCGTGATTCCTTCTGCGCAGTTAGAACGCTGGTGGCCTGACCAGGCAGGCTTGGGGCGGAGGTGAAGGACCCAGACGAGGTGGAGGAGGCAGAAGCAATGGCGGAACTTGGACAGACAGAGGATTGACACACAAGTCGTGGGGACGGCAAGACTTGTGCAGCAGACCCTTCATGCGACATGCTGATGTAGTGCAGGCACACCTTTCTTAGAGAAGTAGTGGCGACTGGGCATCTGGTACTGTGGCACAGCGACAGACATAAGGTCTCTAAAATCCTGTGTGTCCACCAGGCGGAAAGGCAGCATTTCGATAGCCAAGAGGTTACAGAGGGATAAAGTCAACCTCTTAGCTTTGTCATGGGTCGCAGGAAATGGCGTTTTATTTGTCCACATCTGAGGGACAGAGATCTGGCTGCTGTGTGTAGACGGTGTTGAGTAGGGTGTCCCTGGAAAAATGCAGGTTTGTGAGGAAAGTGCAGGCGTAGACATGATGTTGCCTTCATCCAACGTTGGTGCTATCGATGTCTGAGAGAGCTGTACACACACACTTGTTTCCCCTTCCAAACCAACTGATGACCTACCAAGCAAAACTGCCTGTTGCGGTTACAGTGGTGGAAGTTGTGCGTGGAAAACCAGGTGTGACAGCTGTCCCCACAGTCCTAGAAGATGAAGAGCGCGCGGATGCACTGGAAGGGGCAGGCCGTGGATGGTTCGCTTCGCTAGGCCGCATTGCAGCACGGTGAGCTTCCCACTGGGACATATGATATTTATTCATGTGACGATTCATGGAAGAAGTTGTCAAACTGCTGAGGTTTTGCCCTCTACTAACAGAATCACGACAAATTTTACAGATCACATAATTTGGGCGATCTTTTGCTATGTCAAAAAAGGACCAGGCTAGGCAAGGCTTAGAGGGCATGCGACCTGCTGATCCACCCCGACTAGTGCTCAGAGGCAGAGTGGTGGCTGAGGATGCAGTTGTAGATGTGCTACCAGTGCTCCGACTCTGTCCAGGAAGGCGCAAGGTAACTTCGTCGTCAGTTGCATCCTCCTCCACCGCCTCTGTTGACCTCCTCGAGTGCCTGACTGTGGGTTGACAGTAGGTGGGATCTAGAACTTCCTCATCAATTGTTATGTTTGCACTCCCCTCACCCTCAGACCGAGCCTCTTCTTGCCCTGACCGAATATTTATGTTATCATCCCAATCTGGTATCTGCGTCTCATCGTCATCAGAATGTTCCTCATTGTCTATAACAACAGGTGTTACAGTTTGTGAATAAGGGTCAACATTATGCTCAGAAACTTGGTCCTCGCGGCCTGAATCAGAGTCACAAAGGTTCTGGGCATCATTGCAGACCATTTCCTGGTCTGTACTCACTGTAGCTTGGGAGCAGACCTCTGATTCCCAGGCTATAGTGTGACTGAACAGCTCTGCAGACTCAGCCATCTCAGTTCCACCATACTGTGCAGGGCGGATGGAGACTTCAGAGCTGGGAGAAAGCAAGTTTGATTGGGATGACAACTCAGAGGACTGGGGTTTTTTGGATGCAGTAGTTGAGGTGGCTGAGAGGGCACTTGTTGGACCACTTGAGATCCATTCAAGCATTTTCTTTTTTTGGCCATCATCTACCTTTGTTCCAGTTGTTCGTGTTCGTAAAAAAGGGAGCACATCGGATTGTCCACGGTAAGTAGTAGACATCTTACTTTTGCTGGAAGATGGTCTATCTTCAGCAGATGTTAATGGAGCTTTGCCACCTTCCCCACGGACAAACCCTTTTTTTCCTTTTCCAACACGCCTCTTCCCCTTTCCACCAGCATCTGTCATTTTGCCACTCATGTTGATTGCGACAAGATTGTGCACTGAAAATGTGGTAGTAAAAATTGAGAGGTGGTGTAGATTTCAGCGGTGGTCTATCTTTATTAACAGCAGAATAAACAACAATAACTATCCCTGACAATGCAACTACGGCCCTTAAACTGGCAGCATAGTTTGCTATTAGAATGGCTTAGTAATAATGAGTTTCAGTGTGCAATGCAGAAGTCCTGCAAATAGATTTGCACTAGTGGGACACTAATGGAAGTCCATCAGCCACGTTTAGGATGCCACTAAGTTTCCTCAGTGTTTGCTAGTATAATGGCTTAGTAACAATGAGTTTGAGTGTGCAAAGGGCAGGAGGGTACAGTGGCAGATTTGTGGGTCAGTGTACAGGAAAGGAAGCCTCACTTTCTATCCCTCCTAATGGGGAAATGCAGCGAGGAAGTCCTTGAGCTTAGCTACACAGACGCTGGTATCTTCTGTAGCTGTTAAAATCTGTTTCTGCGGACCTGACTGTCACCTATGGCTCTAAGCCTGCTGTTATTAGCCCTTACAAGGGCTAAAAGAAACTTCTATCCCTATTCTGTATAGCACGTACACAACCGTATCGGAGATAGGAGCTGCGCCAGCGGTGACTGACACCCAGATGCAGAAGGCAGATAATGGCATCCAGACGGGCAGATTCCCGTTTTTATAATGCAGGGACATGTGACATGGACATCCTATCACACATGCCGTTGCTTCTCTGGCTAAAAGTCCACTTAGCTGTGTGTGTGTCTGGGATTGGCTGACATGCTGGCCCGCCCCACTACACGCGCGCTTAGGGAAGGAAGACAAGGAAAAAAAAAAATTGGTGATCGCCATTATCCCAGCAGCAGTGGTCTGAATGCGCTGTTCCCGCACACTATACACTGAAATTTCATAACAGTGTGAGTCACAGAGTGACTTACACTATTACAGCAGAAAGCCAACTAGTAATTAGCTTGGCTTTTTGCTGCTAGAACCATTCTCGAACGTAACTAGAACTATCGACCTTTAGCAAAAAGCTCAAGTTCTAGTTCGATCTAGAACAGCCTCCAAAATCACTCGAACCGCGAACTGGAGAACCACGAACCGCGCTCAACTCTATCAATGAGCCTTTAAGGTGCCTCGGCTCTGCAGACACCACGGATAAACTGTAAAACACAGGCGGCTCCTGCACATCTCCTGTGCTCCAGAACTGGGATGTACAATTACTGTAGTTTGCAGTAAAGGGGATCTTTGGTAAAGAGAAGTTATCACTGATGCACAGGATCCACAGGTCTGTTGGAGATAACTTATTGATGTGTGGAACCAGACCACTGGAAACTGCACCGATCGGAAGAATCTGGAACTTTTATCCCCATTCTATAATGCAGGGGCGGCAAGTGGGGTGTGTGACCGCAGCTCCATTCATCCTCTGTGGGGTGGGGTGTGTGACCGCAGCTCCATTCATCCTCTGTGGGGTGGGGTGTGTGAACGCAGCTCCATTCATCCTCTGTGAGATGGGGTGTGTGATCGCAGCTCCATTTATCCTCTGTGGGGTGGGGTGTGTGACCGCAGCTCCATTCATCCTCTGTGGGGTGGGGTGTGTGACCGCAGCTCCATTCATCCTCTGTGGGGTGGGGTGTGTGACCGCAGCTCCATTCATTCTCTGTGGGGTAAGGTGTGTGACGGCAGCTTCATTCATCCTCTGTGGGGTGGGGTGTGTGACCGCAGCTCCATTCATCCTCTGTGGGGTGGGGTGTGTGACCGCAGCTCCATTCATCCTCTGTGGGGTGGGGTGTGTGACCGCAGCTCCATTGATCCTTTGTGGGGTGGGGTGGGTGACCGCAGCTCCATTCATCCTCTGTGGGGTGGGGTGTGTGACCGCAGCTCCATTCATCCTCTGTGGGGTGGGGTGTGTGACCGCAGCTCCATTCATTCTCTGTGGGGTAAGGTGTGTGACGGCAGCTTCATTCATCCTCTGTGGGGTGGGGTGTGTGACCGAAGCTCCATTCATCCTCTGTGGGGTGGGGTGTGTGACCGCAGTTTCATTCATCCTCTGTGGGGTGGGGTGTGTGACCGCAGTTCCATTCATCCTATGTGGGGTGAGGTGTGTGACCGCAGCTCCATTCATCCTCTGTGGGGTGGGGTGTGTGACCGCAGCTCCATTCATTCTCTGTGGGGTGGGGTGTGTGACCGCAGCTTCATTCATCCTCTGTGGGGTGGGGTGTGTGACCGCAGTACCATTCATCCTCTGTGAGGTGGGGTGTGTGACCACAGCTCCATTCATCCTCTGTGGGGTGGGGTGTGTGACCGCAGTTCCATTCATCCTCTGTGGGGTGGGGTGTGTGACCACAGCTCCATTCATTCTCTGTGGGGTGGGATGTGTGACCGCAGCTCCATTCATTCTCTGTGGGGTGGGGTGTGTGCCCGCAGCTTCATTCATCCTCTGTGGGGTGGGGTGTGTGACCGCAGTTCCATTCATCCTCTGTGGGGTGGGGTGTGTGACCGCAGCTCCATTCATCCTCTGTGGGGTGGGGTGTGTGACCGCAGCTCCATTCATTCTCTGCGGGGTGGGGTGTGTGACTGCAACTCTATTCATCCTCTGTGGGGTGGGATGTGTGACCACAGCTCCATTCATCCTCTGTGGGGTGGGGTGTGTGACCGCAGCTCCATTCATTCTCTGCGGGGTGGGGTGTGTGACTGCAGCTCCATTCATCCTCTGTGGAGTGGGGTGTGTGACCGCAGTTCCATTCATCCTCTGTGGGGTGGCATGTGTGACCGCAGCTCCATTCATCCTCTGTGGGGTGGGGTGTGTGACCGCAGCTCCATTCATTCTCTGCGGGGTGGGGTGTGTGACTGCAGCTCCATTCATCCTCTGTGGGGAGGAGTGTGTGACCGCAGTTCCATTCATCCTCTGTGGGGTGGCATGTGTGACCGCAGCTCCATTCATCCTCTGTGGGGTGGGGTGTGTGACCACAGCTCCATTCATCCTCTGTGGGGTGGGGTGTGTGATCGCAGCTCCATTCATCCTCTGTGGGGTGGGGTGTGCGACCGCAGTTCCATTCATCCTCTGTGGGGTGGGGTGTGTGACCGCAGCTCCATTCATCCTCTGTGGGGTGGGGTGTGCGACCGCAGTTCCATTCATCCTCTGTGGGGTGGGGTGTGTGACCGCAGCTCCATTCATCCTCTGTGGGGTGGGATGTGTGACCACAGCTCCATTTATCCTCTGTGGAGCAGCTGTGGCGCCCCAGGACCTGGTCGCCACAACAGCATTGCCCTCCCAAAGGGTTAATGCTGAGCCTGGAGGTAATTGGGAGATCTATTGGCCAGTAAGTTAACACCCAACACAGTTCTCCCTCCGGCCAGCAGGGGGAGCTCTGAACCTGGAACTTCAGGGAGCATTCCTTAAGTCTGGCTGGAAGGAGGAAGTAGTGGTTAGTCTGTAGACAGGAGTGAAGGAGGACAGACGCAGAGTAGTGCTGCCTTGTAGAACTGGGGCCTAGAGCTGGGATAGCTTGGCCCAGTGAAGCAAGAGGTGCAGAGAGGCACAGCAGAGACTCGGACATCGGAGTCTGTGGTTGCCAGGGCATAAAATCCATCCCTGGTAGCTGAATCCGGAGGGCAGGAGAGCTGCAAGCCCCCTGGCCCAGAAGTAATCTGAAGGTACAGCTGCATTCCAAGGGCCCGGTGTAGAATCCAACAGAGAAGCACCAGAGAGGGCCTGCGCAGTCTACCACACAGAAACAGGGACGAACAACCAGTCCCAGCAGCAAGAGGGCAATTGCGAACTCAAAGTGCAGTGTCCTAAAACAGCAGAGGAAGATAGGGAGTAGGCCTCATACTCAACTGGCCAAAGATCACCCCAGGCACTTCCAGGCCGGCCGGACCATCTTTACCATCTGTGACGGTCTCCCTGGACTAAACTTCTGCCGAGTAAAAGAGGAGAAGGTAAAGAGACTACTGTTTGTGCCTGGTTCTTTCATTGCTTGTCGGCCCTGCACCGTGTTAGTCACAAAACACCATAGACTTCCACAAGCACCAACTGTGTCCCGGGGTACCGCTCCACCTGTGGGGAGCAGTACCACCATTGCTGCCACTTCATCACCCCGGAGGCCTTACACAGCTGCGGCGGCTTAATAGCCGCATACCACAGGTGGCGTCACGAATACAAACTTAAAGTCATCAGCCACATATTCTACTGACACCCACCAGGGCCACGGAGCCGGGCCCAGCCACCACTGACTACCACCGGACTAGTCCGGCCCGGCACCGGGTGTCCCATAGCCCTGGGGTGGGCGAGTCAACTTTTGGCGTCACGAACAGGATTTCGTGCCCGGTCACACCGGGTACTGTGCGCCTGCAGGAATTGTGCTTAAAAGACTGTGTACTGTCTGCAAACCGCCGCCGCCATTAGCCTCGCCGAGCGCAGGAAGAAGGGGGGCGTGCCTGACAAAGAGCGCGAAGGGAGCGCGCCATCAGAGCAGAGCGCTGTTAACCCCGCGCGACCCGGAAGAAAATTTGAAAAGTGAACGGAGCCTGGTAAGGTTCACTAAGGGGGAGGAAGATGTCCGACTCAGAGGGAGAGCAGGTGGCTGCCATAGCCCGAGACGCCGCAGCACCAGCCGAAGCAATCCCAGTCGCCGTCGCCCCAGCCCCCGCTGCAGCGCCGGTAATGCCGATCACAATGCCGTACATCCCGGGAGCAGAATGGCTACCGCAGTACTCCGGGGAGTCCCATACCTTGAGCGACTTCAGGGAAAGCCTGCACAGCTTGTTCCGGGTGTATCCTCTGACTGAGAGCCAGAAGGTGGGCATATTAATGGGGCAGCTAGCCGGCGCGGCCCAGCGTGAAGTGAAGTCCTGGCCTGATACAGATAAAGGGACAGTAACCCAGATATTGGCCAAGCTAAAGAGTACTTTTGACACCCGCAACGCAGCAGAGATAAAGATGAGATTCTTTGGGTGCAAGCAACGGGCCACAGACAGCATAAGGGACTATGCCCTAAACTTGCAGGAGGCCCTGAAAGCAGTTAAACAGGTGGACCCAGAGAGTGTACGTGAAGAAGACAAACTCCTAACTGAGCAGTTCATAGAAGGGCTCCTGTCAGATGCCCACAGGACACAGCTGCGTATCATGGTCCTGCAGAACCCTGCTCTGGACTTTGCAAAGTTTAAGGACCAGGCCATCCGGGTACTGAGAGAATCTACACCGAATGACCCAGTATCCCTCCGGCCTCTTGCTATCACGTACCCCGGGGTGGTGCCTGCAACACGAGCCGCTGCAGGGGCCGAGGCGCAGTCCCTGGATAAGGACCCCACTGCAGAGCTCAGACAGCAGGTCCAGGAGCTGACCAAGACTGTAGCTGCCCTGGCCAAGACCGTGCAGTCTCTACAAGTGACCCCATCGCCTGCAAGACTCGAGTTGGCCTCCAGCCCAGATGACGTCCCCTGGATGCGACAGAGGAGGATTCCGCCGACCCGAGGCAGAGACACAGGCCGGTATGACTCAACGGGACAACCGATCTGCAGCCGCTGCAGCCAGGCGGGCCACATTGCACGACGCTGTCCTTTAAATGGGCCGAGCCTGGGGCCAGGAGCCAACCCCCAGGTGTGAGGAAGCCCGGCTCAACCCCCAGCCGCAGCAAGTATGTGGGAGGACGCCCGGTCCTTCCTATTGTGCTGGACGGGATCCCTTTGAATGCCCTCCTGGATACGGGGTCCCAGGTAACAATCATCCCCTACAAACTGTACAAAAGATATTGGGCTGATTCAGACATGGACCATGGCCCAGATGATGATTTAACAATTGTGGCCAGTAATGGTCAGCCCTTGCCCCAAATTGGGTACAAAGAAGTAACCATTAAAGTGGGGCGGGTAGAATTGCCATGTCAGGGGATGATAATTGTAGATATAGATCGCAAAGAATCTGAACCACTGCTAACCATTGGTACAAATGTGATAGAAAATTGTATTGCCGAAGTGATAATTTTGTTGCAACAGGCGTCTGAAACCGCCAGCTCCGGGCAGCAGCGTGCCCTACAGAGGGAGATCAGAGCCCTGATGAGGAGGCAGCAGGTAGAGCTGGCCGGAGGAGAAATTGGCAGTGTGAGGGTAAGTGACCCCCTTCCCATTGCAATACCCCCAAGAAGTGAAATGTTGATATGGTGTCGGGCAGCAATAGGCCTCAAGGGTCAGGATTACCATGCCTTGGTAGAACCGGTGTATTCAGACAGTAGGCCGGGAGTCCTGATAGCCAGAGGGGTAGCAGACGTCCGCAAGGGGAGAGTGCCCGTCCGTGTCCTGAATTGTGGGGAGGAGGAGGCCAAATTGCCCCGGTACGCCACTGTAGCAAAACTGTACACTGTCAGCAACAATATCATTAAAGCAGTGGAACCCTTGATCCCGTCCGACCAGGCGGAAGACAATGGCTCCAAGGGGCAGCTGGAAGACTGGTGCCAAAACTTACATGTGGGCACCGACTCCACCCCCTCACACCAAAAGCATGGGGTTTACCGGGTGGTACAGGAGTACAAGCGGGTCTTCAGCAAACACCCCCTAGATTTTGGCCAGGTGAAAGGGGTTAAACATCAAATCCCCACGGGTGATCATCATCCCATTAAAGAGAGATACCGCCCTGTGCCCCCCGCACAGTATCAGCGTGCCAAAGAAATGTTACGGGAAATGAAGGAGGCTGGGGTTATCAGAGATAGTTGTAGCCCCTGGGCAGCTCCCCTAGTGCTCGTAAAGAAAAAAGATGGTACAATGAGAATGTGCGTAGATTACAGGCAAATTAACCGCATTACACATAAAGATGCTTATCCACTGACCAGAATAGAGGAGTCACTAACAGCCTTAAAGTCAGCTAACTATTTCTCCACCTTGGATCTCACCAGTGGGTATTGGCAGGTTCCCGTGGCAGAGGCGGACAAAGAGAAGACTGCATTCACGACACCAATGGGCCTCTGTGAGTTCAACTGTATGCCATTCGGGCTCTGCAACGCACCAGGGACATTCCAAAGGCTGATGGAGTGCTGCTTGGGCCACCACAACTTTGAAACCGTGCTGTTGTACCTGGATGACGTTATAGTCTACTCCAAGACGTATGAAGACCACCTGAGGCACTTAGCAGAGGTGTTTGAGTCCTTGTCGAAATACGGCCTGAAGATAAAGCCGTCCAAATGTCACCTCTTGAAACCAAAGGTACAGTACCTGGGTCATGTGGTCAGCGCGGAAGGTGTGGCACCTGATCCAGAGAAAGTCACCGTAATCAAGGACTGGCCAAGACCCACCACGGTAAAGGAGGTGCGGCAGTTCCTTGGGCTGGTGGGCTACTACCGAAGGTTCATTGATCGTTTCACCAAGATAGCAGCGCCCCTTCAAGATCTCCTGGTGGGCCAGCCAAAGCAGGCTAAGAAGCAGAGCCCTCCATTTGAATGGAGCAGCCAACTAGAAACATCCTTTGTCCGGCTGAAAGGGGCTCTCACGGGAGAAGAGATTCTGGCCTACCCTGACTACAGCCAGCCGTTTGTACTGTATACAGACGCCAGCAACGTGGGACTGGGAGCAGTTCTGTCCCAGGTGCAGGGAGGCAGAGAGAAGGTGATAGCTTACGCCAGTAGGAAGCTACGACCCACAGAAAGGAATCCAGAAAACTACAGTTCCTTCAAGCTGGAGTTCCTCGCTATTGTTTGGGCAGTGACTGAACGCTTCAAGCACTATCTGGCATCGGCTAAGTTAACCATCTTCACGGACAACAATCCGTTGACACACCTGGCAACAGCCAAGTTAGGTGCGTTGGAACAGCGATGGATGGCCCAGCTGTCTAACTTTGACTTTACCATCAAGTATCGGGCTGGCAAGAAGAATAGCAATGCTGATGCGCTGTCCAGAATGCCGCACTTACCCGAGTCTGGAGAAGACCTGGATGAACTCGAAGAAATAGAGTTACCGGCTTTCCATCACCAAGGTGTGTCCCAGTGTGAGCATGCTGTAGGAGTGAAGCGCTCGAGCCAGCACGAGGTCTCGGTCAACCCATTACTCCACCATAATTGGGAAGAGACGCAGAACGGTGACCCGGCCGTGCGATTGGTCAAAGAAAAGCTAGCACAAGCTGAGACTTATCTTGGCCCAGATGCTCCAGAAGAAGCCCAGCAGTTGTGGAAGGAGAGGGGACGGCTGTTCACCTATCAAGGCAAGCTCTGTAAGAGATATGTCAACTGGCGAACGAATGGGATAAGTGAAGAGTCACCGCGAGCTCAAGGAGAACCGGGTTTTGGCCGTTACAGCCGGAAGGAAGACTTCTGAAAGCCAGGGAAGGAGTCTTGCGAGGATAATTTACATATTCCCAGTGCCTTCTGGGATAAGTGAAGAGTCACCGCGAGCTCAAGGAGAACCGGGTTTTGGCCGTTACAGCCGGAAGGAAGACTTCTGAAAGCCAGGGAAGGAGTCTTGCGAGGATAATTTGCATATTCCCAGTGCCTTCTGGGATAAGTGAAGAGTCACCGCGAGCGAATTTTAGCCTGTCTTCTTCATTGTGAGCGTGAGTGAGCAAAGTGTGAGCAAAAGTAAGTGTGAGTAGAATTGTTTGTATTTAGTTGTTTAATTACTTAACATTTGTTTAGTGCTATCCCCATTAGAAAATGTGCTCCACCATTGCTAATGCGATCCAGTGTACATCTTGTCTCATGTATGCAGTCCTTGAAAAGCCGTTCGAGGGTGCATACTGTTGTTCGAGATGTGAGCAAGTTGCACATTTGGAAGCCCAGATACTGGATCTAAATGAGCAGCTGGCAACTCTGAGATGCATTAGCAATGTGGAAAGGAGTTTGCTGCTCACTGAGCAGCAGCTTGCTGGGTCAGATGTGGGGGAGGATCGTAGTAGGGAGCGGCAGGACGGTGAGGTAGGTAGCTGGGTGACAGTTAGAAAGGGGGGTAAAGGGAAAAGTGCTAGGAAGGCTAGTCCTGAACTGACACACCCCAATAGGTTTGCAAACTTGGCAGATGAGGGGGATGTCATTACAGGGGTAGCATTGCTGCAGCAAGGCATGACCTCTGAACGCCAGAGGAGTGTCTGCTCCAGTAAGGGGGGGAATAGGAGTGCAGGGCAGGCAAGACAGGTACTGGTAGTGGGGGACTCAATTATTAGGGGGACAGATAGGGCAATCTGTCACAAAGACAGGGATCGCCGAACAGTGTGTTGTCTTCCTGGCGCTCGAGTTCGGCACATCGCTGATTGGGTTGACAGATTACTGGGAGGGGCTGGGGAGGACCCAGCGGTCATTGTACACATTGGCACAAATGACAAAGTTAGAGGTAGGTGGAAGGTCCTTAAAGATGATTTCAGGGAATTAGGTTGTAAGCTTAAAGCATGGACCTCAAAGGTGGTATTTTCGGAAATACTACCTGTGCCACGAGCCACACCAGAGAGGCAAAGAGAGATCAGGGAGGTTAACAGGTGGCTCAGGAATTGGTGTAGGAAAGAGGGTTTTGGGTTCCTGGAGAATTGGGCCGATTTTTCAGTTGGCTACAGATTCTATGCTAGGGATGGGCTGCATCTTAATGGGGAAGGTGCAGCTCTGCTGGGGCAGAAAATGGCTAGAAGGTTGGAGGAGTGTTTAAACTAGGAATGGGGGGCGAGGGTATTCACTTTATAGAAGGGGAATGTAGTGCAGATAGTGACCAGGGCACAAGTAATGAAATTGGGGGTGGTACGGGGGGAAGGGTTAGGACAGTTAATACAGTAAGCAGGAATACAGGTACAGAGTCATACGTAACGTGCATGTACACTAATGCCCGAAGCCTCACAAATAAGGTGGAGGAATTAGAATTAATATTGTTGGAAGAAAATTATGATATAGTGGGGATATCAGAGACATGGCTGGATGAGAGCTATGACTGGGCTGTTAATTTACAGGGTTATAGCCTATTCAGGAATGACCATACAAATAAGCGAGGGGGAGGTGTGTGTCTATATGTAAAATCATCCTTAAAACCCATCCTGCGTGACAACATATGTGAGGGTACTGAGAATGTAGAGTCCCTATGGGTGGAGATAAGGGGGGGGAGAATGAATAATAAAATACTGATAGGGGTGTGTTATAAGATGCCGAATATTATGGAAGAGGTAGAGAATCTCCTCATAAAGCAAATTGATAAAGCAGCGAGTCTCGGAGAGGTAATTATTATGGGGGACTTTAACTATCCTGATATAAATTGGGGAACAGAAACTTGCAGTTCCAGCAAAGGAAATAGATTTTTGATAACAATGAAAGATAATTACCTTTCACAAATGGTACAGGACCCCACAAGAGGGGGAGCACTACTAGACCTTGTACTAACCAATAGGCCAGACCGCATATCAAATATACAAGTTGGGGGTTACTTGGGGAATAGTGATCACAAAATAATAAGTTTTCATGTATTCTTTAGTAAGATGTCTAGTAGAGGGGCTACAAGGACACTAAACTTCAGGAAAGCAAATTTTAAACGGTTGAGAGATGATCTTAGTGCAATAAACTGGGATGATGTACTAAGTAATAAAAGTACACAAAGCAAATGGGAGACTTTTATGAGCATCCTGAATAGGGCTTGTGCAGAAAATATACCCTATGGGAACAAACATGCTAGAAATAGGAGGAAACCCCTATGGCTAAATAGAGCTGTAACGGAAGCAATAAAAGAAAAACAGAAAGCCTTAAAAGAATTAAAGAGGGTAGGTAGTGATGAGGCATTATATAATTATAGAAAATTAAATAAAATATGTAAAAAGCAAATTAAGTTAGCTAAGTTTGAGACAGAGAGACTCATTGCGAGAGAAAGTAAAAATAATCCTAAAATATTCTTTAACTACATAAACAGTAAAAAACTGAAAAGCGATAGTGTTGGCCCCCTTAAAAATAGTCTTGGTGAAATGGTGGAAGGGGATGAGGGTAAAGCCAACCTGCTGAATGACTTTTTTTCTACGGTTTTTGTACAAGAAAATGCCATGGCAGATGACATGACCAGTGGTACCATAAATTCACCCTTGAATATTACCTGCTTAACCCAGCAGGAAGTACGCCGCCGCCTCGAAATCACTAAGGTTGACAAATCTCCGGGCCCGGATGGCATACACCCCAGAGTACTACAGGAACTGAGTTCTGTGATAGATAGACCATTATTTTTAATCTTCTCAGATTCCTTAATAACAGGGTCGGTACCGCAGGACTGGCGCATAGCAAATGTGGTGCCAATATTCAAAAAGGGGACAAAAACTGAGCCGGGAAATTATAGGCCGGTAAGTTTAACCTCTACGGTTGGTAAAATCCTTGAGGGTTTCTTGAGAGATGCTATATTGGAGTATCTCAAGAAAAATAACCTTATGACAGAGATCAACATGGGTTTATGAGGGATCGATCCTGTCAAACTAATTTGATCGGCTTCTATGAAGAGGTAAGTTCAAGTCTGGACCAGGGAAATGCAGTGGATGTTGTGTATATGGACTTTTCAAAAGCTTTTGATACGGTGCCACACAAAAGGTTGGTACATAAAATGAGAATAATGGGGATAGGGGAAAATATGTGTAACTGGGTTAAAAACTGGCTCAGTGATAGGAAACAAAGGGTGGTTATTAATGGTACGTACTCGGACTGGGTCTCAGTTCATAGTGGGGTACCACAGGGGTCAGTATTGGGCCCGCTTCTTTTCAACATATTTATAAATGACCTTGTTGGGGGCATGCGGAGTAGAATTTCAATATTTGCAGATGATAGTAAACTCTGCAGGGTAATCAATACAGAGGAGGATAATTTTATATTACAGGGAGATTTATGTAAATTGGAGGATTGGGCTGAGAAGTGGCAATTGAAGTTTAATGTAGATAAATGTAAGGTCATGCACTTGGGTAGAGGAAATAACATTTATGATTATGTACTTAATTGTAGAACACTGGGTAAAACAGACACAGAAAAAGACTTGGGTGTATGGGTGGATGGTAAACTTCACTTTAGTGGACAGTGTCAGGCAGCTGCTGCCAGGGCTAATAAAATAATGGGATGTATTAAAAGAGGTAGAAGTGTTCATGAAAAAAATATAGTTCTACCTCTGTACAAGTCACTAGTGCGACCGCACTTATATACTGTGTACAATTCTGGTCACCGATATATAAGAAGGACATAGCTGAACTGGAGAGGGTGCAGAGAAGAGCGATCAAGATTATTAGAGGAATGGGTGGGCTGCAATACCAAGACAGGAAAAACGAAGGCTTAGGGGGATCTAATCACAATGTATAAATATATGAGGGGACAGTACAGAGACCTTTCCAAAGATCTTTTTACACCTAGGCCTGCGACTGGAACATGGGGGCATCCGCTACGTCTTGAGGAAAGAAGGTTTAATCATAATCACAGACGAGGATTCTTTACTGTACGAGCAGTGAGACTATGGAACTCTCTGCCGCATGATGTTGTAATGAGTGATTCACTACTAACATTAAGCAGAGCCTGGACGCCTTTCTTGAAAAATTTAATATTACCAGTTATGTATATTAGATTTTATGACAGGGTATTGATCCAGGGAACTAGTCTGATTGCCGGATGTGGAGTCAGGAAGGAAATTTTTTCCCCATTGGAACTTGTTTGCCACATTGGGTTTTTTTTTGCCTTCCTCTGGATCAACATGTTAGGCTACGGGTTGAACTAGATAGACTTAGAGTCTCCCTTCAACCTTAAAAACTATGATACTATGATACTATGAATGAACTCGTCTGGCAGATAGTGGTTCCGCAGAGGGATGCTCCAATGGTCCTAGCAGCTTATCACGATAATGCAGGACACTTCGGGTGGAAGAAGTTGGAGACCCTACTCCGTGATCGGTTCTACTGGGTGAACATGAGAAAGACAGTCGAGAAGTGGTGCCGAGACTGTGGTCCGTGTAACCTGAGGCGGAAAGATGATGCTAGCCAGAGGTCTCCCCTACAGCCAATTGTCACAAAGCAGCCCCTGGAGTTGGTGGCTCTGGACCACGTGAAGTTAACACCAAGCCGGTCAGGTTATGTGTACGCCCTCACCATTGTGGACCATTACTCTCGTTTCCTGGTAGTAGTGCCCGTGAAGGACCAGACAGCCCGAACAGCAGCGAGAGCATTTCAAGCCTACTTTTGTCGACCTCACGGTTACCCTGAAAGGGTACTGACTGATCAGGGTCCTGCATTCGAGGCAGAAGTGTTCCAAGAGTTCTGTAACCTGTACGGTTGTAAGAAAATCAGAACCACACCGTACCACCCCCAAACCAATGGATTGTGCGAGAAGATGAACCATGTGGTTATTGACATGCTCAAGACTCTACCTCTGGAAGAAAGGAACCAATGGCCAGAAAAGTTACCAGATCTGGTAGACTTGTACAACCATATCCCGGTAAATTCGACCAACTGCAGCCCTGCTTACCTGATGCGAGCCAGACCTGGCAAGTTACCTGTAGACTTTGAGATGGGGACTGTGTCACCTGAGGCGGTTCAGGAAATGGAAGATTGGGATACAGAGCGGCAGCAGTGGTACCGTAAGGTCCAGGAATGCGTAGAGAGGGCCCTGTCTCAAGCAAGAACGAGACAAGAGCAGCATTACAATCAAACAGCCCCAGCAACTCCCTTAGCACCTGGAGAACAAGTCCTCAAGAAGAAGCGGAGGACGCATAAATTGGATGATCAGTGGGAAAACGAGCCCTACACCATTATCCCCTCCAACTTTGACAACAGTAAGGTATGCCTCATAAGCAAGGATGAAGGCAAGACCTATCAAGCAATCTCTCGAGACCGCCTGAAAGCATGCCCTGAACGGTGCAGAATCCAAAGAGAAATGGAAGAAGTACAAGGAAGTCCCCAAAGTCAAGAGAAAGAGGGGGAGATGATCCAAACAATCCTTGGAAAATTCCCCAAAACTTGGACCCGAATAAACAATGCCATAGTGGTACCAGTTTTGACGTTTCCGCAGTTGGTCGACCCAGAAACAGAAGAGGTTCCGAATCCACCTAAAGAACCGTCCGCTCCAACACGAGATGACACGCCAGCAGTGGAGTAGGAGGATCAACCCCCTGTCAGTGGTGAACCTGTCATACCCTTGGCAACTCTTAGACCACATAGGCAATCATCACGCTTACCTATCGGGGTTAGGCCTACCTGTAGTGCTGAGGTAGAAGACACACTAAGCAGTCAGGGGCAAACACCAGAGCTACGCAGGTCTCAACGCAGCACCCGGGGACAACCCCCTCTAAGGTATAGAGAGTCAACTGTATAAGGGAAAGAGTACTTATTAGAATGTAAATAGTTATGCAAAATGTCTGTCATGTTGTGTACAAAATGTTTTTCTTTTTCTTTGATTGCGAAAATGGACAATTGGGCCACTGGACTATGGGTGGCCAACACCTAAATTGTTCATAGTTAGCACCAGTGTGCTCAACACCCCTGAAGAAAAACCCGTCCGGCGTGCATAGAGTGGGGTCATCAATGCTCTGACGCACGCCCAGAGCCTACGTTGGGGGTTTGAACGCGGCGGGTCCCCCATGGAGCAGTGTAATGGACACCCAGCAGGGAGCCACACTGGACTCTTATAGTAATGTTTAAGGTTGTAACGTTCAAGTAATGCGCCTCCCATAATGGGATGAAATGTTTTAACATGTCATGTTTGTTTCTACAGTCCGGGAGTACTGAATTTAACTAAGGGGGAGTGTGGCGCCCCAGGACCTGGTCGCCACAACAGCATTGCCCTCCCAAAGGGTTAATGCTGAGCCTGGAGGTAATTGGGAGATCTATTGGCCAGTAAGTTAACACCCAACACAGTTCTCCCTCCGGCCAGCAGGGGGAGCTCTGAACCTGGAACTTCAGGGAGCATTCCTTAAGTCTGGCTGGAAGGAGGAAGTAGTGGTTAGTCTGTAGACAGGAGTGAAGGAGGACAGACGCAGAGTAGTGCTGCCTTGTAGAACTGGGGCCTAGAGCTGGGATAGCTTGGCCCAGTGAAGCAAGAGGTGCAGAGAGGCACAGCAGAGACTCGGACATCGGAGTCTGTGGTTGCCAGGGCATAAAATCCATCCCTGGTAGCTGAATCCGGAGGGCAGGAGAGCTGCAAGCCCCCTGGCCCAGAAGTAATCTGAAGGTACAGCTGCATTCCAAGGGCCCGGTGTAGAATCCAACAGAGAAGCACCAGAGAGGGCCTGCGCAGTCTACCACACAGAAACAGGGACGAACAACCAGTCCCAGCAGCAAGAGGGCAATTGCGAACTCAAAGTGCAGTGTCCTAAAACAGCAGAGGAAGATAGGGAGTAGGCCTCATACTCAACTGGCCAAAGATCACCCCAGGCACTTCCAGGCCGGCCGGACCATCTTTACCATCTGTGACGGTCTCCCTGGACTAAACTTCTGCCGAGTAAAAGAGGAGAAGGTAAAGAGACTACTGTTTGTGCCTGTTTCTTTCATTGCTTGTCGGCCCTGCACCGTGCTAGTCACACAACACCATAGACTTCCACAAGCACCAACTGTGTCCCGGGGTACCGCTCCACCTGTGGGGAGCAGTATCACCATTGCTGCCACTTCATCACCCCGGAGGCCTTACACAGCAGCGGCGGCTTAATAGCCGCATACCACAGGTGGCGTCACGAATACAAACTTAAAGTCATCAGCCACATATTCTACTGACACCCACCAGGGCCACGGAGCCGGGCCCAGCCACCACTGACTACCACCAGACTAGTCCGGCCCGGCACCGGGTGTCCCATAGCCCTGGGGTGGGCGAGTCACAGCCAGATAAGAACAAGTGCAGCGCTCGCAGCCACTGAGGTAATGAATGGATCAGGGGTCGAGTCGGACATGACTTCCAGTGTAATGGGGATAAAGTTGCACATTTTACAGATCAGTGCAGGTGTGAAGTTTTCTGACTTTTTGCCTTGTTTTGTCATCTTGCTTTAATCTGTTTTTTCTGTCAGCCATCTTGCTTTCTGTTCTGTTGCCCTCACCTTTGCCCTCAGTCAATATGGAATCCTCTGCTTCTATGTTCCCGCCCTGTTCTCTGCCAATTACCTGCTTAAGCCTCCTCAGCTGATGGACCAGTGCTTCTGAATCCTGTTTGCAGTCTTCCTGTAACCTGATCTCCTGAATTCTTTGGAGGATCTACTTTTCTGCCATCCGCTGTTTTGGATCCCTGGAACTCGTGTCCACACAGGACCCTTCTGCTCGGCCATGGACGCTTACAAGTACAGTAAGAGACTGAGTTATACTTTGACACTTCTGCTGATCTTTGAGGATCCATTCCTGCTTAGTTTGTTCCCAGCCTCGGCACCCTGCAACTGTTTAACCCTTCATGTTTTGTGCACTTACTTGTATGAAGTAATACAAGAACTGTTTAGCAAACCTGAGTCTCTGTGTTTCCCTTGTACCTTGCACTAGACTCTATACAAACAGTATTTAACACCTTACAGCAGGTCCCAGAAATCAGACCCCACTGATGAATAAGTTATCACTAATCCTTAGGCCACGTTCACACTTGTAGATATTGGTCAGTACGTTGCATCAGTATTTCTTGGCAAAACCAGGAGTGGGTGAAAATGCAGAAGTGGTGCTGTGCTTCTATTATACTTTTCCTCTGATTGTACCACTCCTGGTTCTGGCTACAAATACTGCGGTAAAATACTGACCAAGTGCACGTGGCCTTAGAATAGAGGATTGCTTGATTCCAGCAGAGAACCTCTGTAAGTGCATATATGTTACAGTGTAATAATTACAGGACAGGGAGGGGTTAAACATTCAAGAATTTATTCTGGATATAAAGCATCTTCCCCAAATTCATAGAGAGAAAAAGTGACCCCCATACACAGCACAATCCACTACACCTAGACCAATACCACCACATACTGTAAGGTTCTGGTGGTGGAACAACTGGGCCGTGCACCGGACTCCTCCAGCGGAGCAACCCGGAGCTAACCCCTATACAGGGACTGTCCGGTCACCCCGTCAGAGGGCCTAGATGCACGGTAGCCAAAGCACTAGCTGTGAGGGCACAGTCCATTCCAGAAGGAGGAAGACAGATGTCCCTGAGGTCACAAGGGTCCAGATGGTGGTCCCAACGACAAGGCTTTGGTTCCGGTGCCGGGTGGAGATGACAAGTGGATCCGGATCGAACTGGACGAGAGGACTGAAGTCACCACGTGGCATTGGGAATCGGAACCGGGTCCGAACTGAAAATGATGGTGGAGTCCTCAGCCGACAACCCCCGACAGGAATTACGCAGCAGTCATGGTTAGGACCGGATGGTGAGACAAGACGGGCTCTGCGAGACAAACAAGGGTTAATACCAGACAAGGCAATGGGTGACCTGAACTCCTAGCTCACTAAACACGTAGAACAGGCCTCACCCACCTGGAATGATAACCCTCTTATACCCTGTACCTGCATATGCAATATCCTGTTTCTGGATGCTGGCCCTTTAAGAGAGGGTCAATGACCACGCGCGCGCCCTAGTGCGCATGTGCAAAGCCCATGTGCCAGACGCCAGGGCAGGAAGCGGTGCAGAGGATGCAGGTGAGGGAGAGGAAGCAGGAAGGCCGTGGAGGAGGAGGCCAGAGGCCAAAGCGGTGAGCAGGGGGCGCAGTCGGGACCCAGAGAGCGGGGCACGGGGACCGGAGAGCGGGGCACGGGACCCGGAGAGCGGGGACCGGGGAGCATGACACATACAGGGAGAATTAAACTCTACCCTAACCTACTGTATCCTCACCTATTCCTTGTAGACTGTGAGCCCTCGCGGGCAAGGACCTCTCTCCTCCTGGACCTGTCTGTGCCTTGTACTGTTTATGATTATTGTACTTGTCCCTATTATGTACACACATTTCACATATAAAGCGCCATGGAATTGATGGCACTATAATAATAAATAATAATAATAATTACCGCCACACCATGCCCAGACAACATAGTGACCAATAATACCACATACAGGGGAATTACCTCCACACCATGCCCAGACAACATAGTGACCAATAATACCACATACAGGAGAATTACCACCACACCATGCCCAGACAACATAGTGACCAATAATACCACATACAGGAGAATTACCACCACACCATGCCCAGACAACATAGTGACCAATAATACCACATACAGGAGAATTACCTCCACACCATGCCCAGACAACATAGTGACCAATAATACCACATACAGGAGAATTACCACCACACCATGCCCAGACAACATAGTGACCAATAATACCACATACAGGAGAATTACCACCACACCATGCCCAGACAACATAGTGACCAATAATACCACATACAGGAGAATTACCTCCACACCATGCCCAGACAACATAGTGACCAATAATACCACATACAGGAGAATTACCTCCACACCATGCCCAGACAACATAGTGACCAATAATACCACATACAGGAGAATTACCTCCACACCATGCCCAGACAACATAGTGACCAATAATACCACATACAGGAGAATTACCACCACACCATGCCCAGACAACATAGTGACCAATAATACCACATACAGGGGAATTACCACCACACCATGCCCAGACAACATAGTGACCAATAATACCACATACAGGAGAATTACCTCCACACCATGCCCAGACAACATAGTGACCAATAATACCACATACAGGAGAATTACCACCACACCATGCCCAGACAACATAGTGACCAATAATACCACATACAGGAGAATTACCTCCACACCATGCCCAGACAACATAGTGACCAATAATACCACATACAGGAGAATTACCTCCACACCATGCCCAGACAACATAGTGACCAATAATACCACATACAGGAGAATTACCTCCACACCATGCCCAGACAACATAGTGACCAATAATACCACATACAGGAGAATTACCACCACACCATGCCCAGACAACATAGTGACCAATAATACCACATACAGGAGAATTACCTCCACACCATGCCCAGACAACATAGTGACCAATAATACCACATACAGGAGAATTACCACCACACCATGCCCAGACAACATAGTGACCAATAATACCACATACAGGAGAATTACCACCACACCATGCCCAGACAACATAGTGACCAATAATACCACATACAGGGGAATTACCTCCACACCATGCCCAGACAACATAGCGACCAATAATACCACATACAGGAGAATTACCACCACACCATGCCCAGACAGCATAGTGACCAATAATACCACATACAGGGAGAATTACCACCACACCATGCCCAGACAGCATAGTGACCAATAATACCACATACAGGAGAATTACCACCACACCATGCCCAGACAACATAGTGACCAATAATACCACATACAGGAGAATTACCTCCACACCATGCCCAGACAACATAGTGACCAATAATACCACATACAGGAGAATTACCACCACACCATGCCCAGACAACATAGTGACCAATAATACCACATACAGGAGAATTACCACCACACCATGCCCAGACACCATAGTGACCAATAATACCACATACAGGGGAATTACCTCCACACCATGCCCAGACAACATAGTGACCAATAATACCACATACAGGAGAATTACCACCACACCATGCCCAGACAACATAGTGACCAATAATACCACATACAGGAGAATTACCTCCACACCATGCCCAGACAACATAGTGACCAATAATACCACATACAGGAGAATTACCACCACACCATGCCCAGACAACATAGTGACCAATAATACCACATACAGGAGAATTACCACCACACCATGCCCAGACACCATAGTGACCAATAATACCACATACAGGGGAATTACCTCCACACCATGCCCAGACAACATAGTAACCAATAATACCACATACAGGAGAATTACCACCACACCATGCCCAGACAACATAGTGACCAATAATACCACATACAGGAGAATTACCTCCACACCATGCCCAGACACCATAGTGACCAATAATATCACATACAGGGGAATTACCTCCACATCATGCCCAGACAACATAGTGACCAATAATATCACATACAGGGGAATTACCTCCACACCATGCCCAGACAACATAGTGACCAATGATACCACATACAGGAGAATTACCTCCACACCATGCCCAGACAACATAGTGACTAATAATACCACATACAGGGGAATTACCACCACACCATGCCCAGACAACATAGTGACCAATAATACCACATACAGGAGAATTACCACCACACCATGCCCAGACAACATAGTGACCAATAATACCACATACAGGGAGAATTACCACCACACCATGCCCAGACAACATAGTGACCAATAATACCACATACAGGGGAATTACCACCACACCATGCCCAGACAACATAGTGACCAATAATACCACATACAGGAGAATTACCACCACACCATGCCCAGACAACATAGTGACCAATAATACCACATACAGGAGAATTACCACCACACCATGCCCAGACAACATAGTGACCAATAATACCACATACAGGAGAATTACCTCCACACCATGCCCAGACAAACATAGTGACCAATAATACCACATACAGGAGAATTACCACCACACCATGCCCAGACAACATAGTGACCAATAATACCACATACAGGGGAATTACCTCCACACCATGCCCAGACAACATAGTGACCAATAATACCACATACAGGAGAATTACCACCACACCATGCCCAGACAACATAGTGACCAATAATACCACATACAGGGGAATTACCTCCACACCATGCCCAGACAACATAGTGACCAATAATACCACATACAGGAGAATTACCTCCACACCATGCCCAGACAACATAGTGACCAATAATACCACATACAGGGGAATTACCACCACACCATGCCCAGACAACATAGTGACCAATAATACCACATACAGGGGAATTACCACCACACCATGCCCAGACAACATAGTGACCAATAATACCACATACAGGGGAATTACCACCACACCATGCCCAGACAACATAGTGACCAATAATACCACATACAGGAGAATTACCTCCACACCATGCCCAGACAACATAGTGACCAATAATACCACATACAGGGGAATTACCACCACACCATGCCCAGACAACATAGTGACCAATAATACCACATACAGGGGAATTACCACCACACCATGCCCAGACAACATAGTGACCAATGATACCACATACAGGAGAATTACCACCACACCATGCCCAGACAACATAGTGACCAATAATACCACATACAGGGGAATTACCACCACACCATGCCCAGACAACATAGTGACCAATGATACCACATACAGGGGAATTACCACCACACCGTGCCCAGACAACATAGTGACCAATAATACCACATACAGGAGAATTACCACCACACCATGCCCAGACAACATAGTGACCAATAATACCACATACAGGAGAATTACCTCCACACCATGCCCAGACACCATAGTGACCAATAATATCACATACAGGGGAATTACCTCCACATCATGCCCAGACAACATAGTGACCAATAATACCACATACAGGAGAATTACCACCACACCATGCCCAGACAACATAGTGACCAATAATACCACATACAGGGGAATTACCACCACACCATGCCCAGACACCATAGTGACCAATAATACCACATACAGGAGAATTACCACCACACCATGCCCAGACAACATAGTGACCAATAATACCACATACAGGAGAATTACCTCCACACCATGCCCAGACAACATACGGACCAATAATACCACATACAGGAGAATTACCACCACACCATGCCCAGACAACATAGTGACCAATAATACCACATACAGGAGAATTACCACCACACCATGCCCAGACAACATAGTGACCAATAATACCACATACAGGAGAATTACCACCACACCATGCCCAGACAACATAGTGACCAATAATACCACATACAGGAGAATTACCACCACACCATGCCCAGACAACATAGTGACCAATAATACCACATACAGGAGAATTACCTCCACACCATGCCCAGACAACATAGTGACCAATAATACCACATACAGGGGAATTACCACCACACCATGCCCAGACAACATAGTGACCAATAATACCACATACAGGGGAATTACCACCACACCATGCCCAGACACCATAGTGACCAATAATACCACATACAGGAGAATTACCACCACACCATGCCCAGACAACATAGTGACCAATAATACCACATACAGGAGAATTACCGCCACACCATGCCCAGACAACATAGTGACCAATAATACCACATACAGGAGAATTACCACCACACCATGCCCAGACACCATAGTGACCAATAATACCACATACAGGAGAATTACCACCACACCATGCCCAGACAACATAGTGACCAATAATACCACATACAGGAGAATTACCTCCACACCATGCCCAGACAACATACGGACCAATAATACCACATACAGGAGAATTACCACCACACCATGCCCAGACAACATAGTGACCAATAATACCACATACAGGAGAATTACCACCACACCATGCCCAGACAACATAGTGACCAATAATACCACATACAGGAGAATTACCTCCACACCATGCCCAGACAACATACGGACCAATAATACCACATACAGGAGAATTACCTCCACACCATGCCCAGACAACATAGTGACCAATAATACCACATACAGGAGAATTACCTCCACACCATGCCCAGACAACATAGTGACCAATAATACCACATACAGGAGAATTACCACCACACCATGCCCAGACAACATAGTGACCAATAATACCACATACAGGGAGAATTACCACCACACCATGCCCAGACAACATAGTGACCAATAATACCACATACAGGGGAATTACCACCACACCATGCCCAGATAACATAGTGACCAATAATACCACATACAGGGGAATTACCACCACACCATGCCCAGACAACATAGTGACCAATAATACCACATACAGGAGAATTACCACCACACCATGCCCAGACACCATAGTGACCAATAATACCACATACAGGGGAATTACCTCCACACCATGCCCAGACAACATAGTGACCAATAATACCACATACAGGAGAATTACCACCACACCATGCCCAGACAACATAGTGACCAATAATACCACATACAGGGGAATTACCACCACACCATGCCCAGACAACATAGTGACCAATAATACCACATACAGGAGAATTACCTCCACACCATGCCCAGACAACATAGTGACCAATAATACCACATACAGGGGAATTACCTCCACACCATGCCCAGACAACATAGTGACCAATAATACCACATACAGGGGAATTACCTCCACACCATGCTCAGACAACATAGTGACCAATAATACCACATACAGGAGAATTACCACCACACCATGCCCAGACAACATAGTGACCAATAATACCACATACAGGGGAATTACCTCCACACCATGCCCAGACAACATAGTGACCAATAATACCACATACAGGAGAATTACCCCCACACCATGCCCAGACAACATAGTGACCAATAATACCACATACAGGAGAATTACCACCACACCATGCCCAGACAACATAGTGACCAATAATACCACATACAGGGAGAATTACCGCCACACCATGCCCAGACAACATAGTGACCAATAATACCACATACAGGGGAATTACCACCACACCATGCCCAGACAACATAGTGACCAATAATACCACATACAGGAGAATTACCACCACACCATGCCCAGACACCATAGTGACCAATAATACCACATACAGGGAGAATTACCGCCACACCATGCCCAGACAACATAGTGACCAATAATACCACATACAGGAGAATTACCACCACACCATGCCCAGACAACATAGTGACCAATAATACCACATACAGGAGAATTACCTCCACACCATGCCCAGACAACATAGTGACCAATAATAACACATACAGGGGAATTACCACCACACCATGCCCAGACAACATAGTGACCAATAATACCACATACAGGGGAATTACTGTGGCGCCCCTGACCTGGTCAGGCACCACTGAGTACTGCACCCATGCTGGGGACAGTACAAAACAGGTAATCCAGAATGCTGACCGAGGTGTGACTACACAGGCGCATAGTGATCAGGTCTCACACATTTACCTTTGAGAGGACCCCTGGGGATCCCAGGAGGGGGCGAAGCCTCCATCTCCACTCGAGGGGTGTGGTAGAGAGCCTGGTTGCTAGGTGACGTAGGCAAGAACAGGAGAGGAGGGAAGAGTGAGCCGAAGACAGTTGAGTGGTGAAGTTCAGGGAGGGCAGAAGCAGACCCTGTAGCTCTACACAATTCTGACAACGTACGCGCAGTGACTACCGACGGGGGAGAACGGTCACCTGGTAGTGCTGCCCGAAATCCACACACGGCTAAAGAGAGAGCAACGGAGTGGAAAGTAAGGAGACTGTCAGGGAGATACCAGGCCCAAACGGGTAGCAGGTCCCAGTGCAGGGATAGATTCACCTTTCCTTTGCCAAACCTGCATGAGGGGGCACTTTACACCCCCAAGACAACACCACAGAGTCCGCAGCCACGTAGCCAAAGTGAGGGCCCATAGCTCACAGGAGGCAAGCAGCCGGAGTGACCTGGTCCAGGCTACAAGCAAACGGGCCAAAAAGAAGGGGAGAGAGGCACCAGCAACTTCCCTGGGCGACCCCAGCAGGGCTTCAAGCAGGGGTTACCCCAAAACACAACGGGCTAAGGAAGGCGAGTTGGTAGCCACCCTCACCAGTCAGCCTGAAGGACACCTGGTTCCAGCCTGGTTCATCCCAGCTACGCCCGGGTTACTCACCCTGCCACCATCAGTGAGTAAAATCCCTGAAAGACATCCTGCTTGTGAGTGTGAGTCATTCTGCGACTTGTAGTTCCACACACCTACACGGGACCCTGGGGCATGCCTCACTCTCAGGAGGCTATTACAACTGACTGCACCTACTATCAGCCCCAGGCACCCCTAACCTGCAGTGGCGGTCCCCACTGACCGCAATTCTGAGAGTGGCGTCACGACAATCAAAATAGAGGATTTCCTACCTGTGACGAGATCCAGCCGCGTGGAGTCCCTGAAGGTGATGCACCGCTGCACCGACACCGAGCCTCGGGGCCCCACACATCTGGCGTCACGAACAGGATAAGGACTAGACCTGTTCAGACAGGTGACCATGTGCCTGGGCGGTCCGCTTGGAAAATTGGAAGCGCCGCCATATTGCCACCATGAAAAGCGCGCTGAAAAACAACAGCAGCCCGCGCTGGGAAAAGTTACCGCCCACGAAGAGGTGTGGCTACCCAGAGATCCCCTGAAGAGTCCTGTCCTCGCAAGTGATGAGAGCGGAGGCGTTCAGAGACGTCGGGAAGGAAAGGGAGCCAGAAGCCTGCTACTAGAAGAAGGAGACGCAGAGGAAATGGCGTCTGAACGCAGAGACCCAGAACCAGGCTCCGCTGCCTGGTGGTATCGGGAACTTGCCCAGTTTTGCGACCAACTGGAGGCCAGGGTCGTATGGCAGATCAGCGAGGGACGTACGGAGCTTCTGGAGATGGCTGCAGCGGTTCAGGCCTATGAGAGGGGAACCGCACGACGAGTGCCAGACCGAGCGGCGACGACTCAGACCCCGATGATGTTACCGATGGGTGAGTCCTGTGTTGCCCCTGTCAGCGCGAGTGCCCCGACCCCTGCTGCCATGCCCGCGGTCCCTGGAGAGATGCCCGGCGCGGCGACGCTGAATCAGGCCGCAGCCACGCCAGGTGCGGCCCGCCGAGCCCAGGCCGCCGCAACGATGCCCAGCCCGGCCCGCAAAGATCCGGCTGCCACCGCGACCCTCCTCCACGCCGCAGGTGCGGCCCGCCAAGGACCGGCTGCAGCTGCGACGCCAATCCAGGCCGCCGCAGCGATGCCCTGCTCGGCCCGCCAAGGACCGGCTGCAGCCGCAACGCCAATCCAGGCCGCAGAAGCGCCCAGCCCGGCCCGCACCGATCCCATCGCAGCTGCGACGCCAATCCAGGCCGCAGAAGCGCCCAGCCCGGCCCGCACAGATCCCATCGCAGCTGCGACGCCAATCCAGGCCGCCGTAGCGATGCCCTGCTCGGCCCGCCAAGACCAGGCCGCTGCCACGCCAGGCTCGGCCCGCCAAGACCAGGTCGCTGCCACGCCAGGCTCGGCCCGCCAAGACAAGACTGTACAATTATTTACCCCGGCCTGCCAGGTCAGAGCAGACACCGCTCCCCAGCCCAAGGAAGTCCCTGCTAGGAAGTCCCTGCTGGGGGAGGACCCCGAATACTGGAAGCTGAAGGCTGATCTAGAGGCCCACTTCCCAAAGGAGATGGTGGACCGGTATCTGCTCCCTCCGCATACTCACAGGAAGACTCCTGCAACATTCATGCCAAAGGGTCCCCCGCCCTGGCCTGCTGATGAAAATCCATCCCTAGCGCTGCCACAAGAGGAGTGCCCAGAAGAACTAAGGGGGAGGGGAGGCCAGGAAGCTGAGAAGCTGACCCCAGAGCCATCAGCAGTGGATGCAGCACCAGTCCAAGAGCCAGAGATGCTGCCATACTCCCGCTGGGATGAAGAGAGCCCGACATCCTCCGCTGAGGAAGATTTGTCCAGATACCTCACCTGGGAGCCTGCAAGCGGTGAGATAGCAGCCAGGCCGGACCCAGCCCGCAGGACACGGCGCCGCAGCAGGATAAGGGATCCACCTGCACAGCAGTCCCCCGAGGAGAAGGACGAGGTCACGGCCAGAGACTTAGAGGAAAAGCGGTCCTTGAGAAGAGCCAAATCGCAGGTCAGAGGCCCACTTTGTCGAGGAGTTGTAGAAGACTTCAATCTAAGGTCTGGATATGGCTTTATAGTAGCACCTGGTGTAAAAGAGGGCATATTTGTGAACAGAAGGGATGTTAGAGCACATTTACCTAGAGGACATCCAGGAAGAAACCTACAGATAGGAGACCCAGTAGAATTTACAAAGCACCAAGGAGAACGCGGATGGTACGCACTAGATGTCACACCCTGCCCCAGAAATCCCTACAGTAAACCTGCTGCCTCAACACTACAAGATAAAGAAAGAGAAAAAGAAACAGACACAGAAGAAGAGGAAAGAAAATACAAAGAACTCATTGATGAAACCACTACAGATGATGACGACAGGTGCCACAGCCCTACAGGCCCAAGCCCTGGTGAGGAGGAAGAAGGAGCAAAGTCCATGTAAAGTAAAGTAAGAAGTACAGCAAGTTAAAGTACAGTTTTGCAACGTTTACAAGTTCAAGCATGTGCCCACATGAACTTATGTGAGAAACCCTTTTGCACTTTAACCATGAACCTTAAGGCTATGAACTGGCTATAGCCACAAACTCTCGCAGTGTTTATAGTTACCCCAGAGGTACAACCACTACCAGGGAGCACGCCTGTTTATGGGGCCTGGCTCTCCACCACAAAGAGGGTACCTGGTCAGCACCAACTGTGGAGGCCGCCTCTACATCCTGCCAGAAGTGGCTGAAGGCGCGGCCAACGGGAGAGGCAGATGGGAAGAAAGGTCTGGGGAAGCTGATGGCCCAGACCTGGTTACCAAAAGAAACCGGTGACCTGCCGCCTGAGAGGGTTTAGGGTGGGTTAACGGACTTGTGGGTGGAGGGTGGTGATGTATGGTACCTGATGGTTTTAAAACGTTTTACCATGTTTTGCTGTTTTACGCATTTTAAAATGTTGTCTTGCAGCCCGAGGACTTGCTGGTGATAACTAAGGGGGAATGTGGCGCCCCTGACCTGGTCAGGCACCACTGAGTACTGCACCCATGCTGGGGACAGTACAAAACAGGTAATCCAGAAGGCTGACCGAGGTGTGACTACACAGGCGCATAGTGATCAGGTCTCACACATTTACCTTTGAGAGGACCCCTGGGGATCCCAGGAGGGGGCGAAGCCTCCATCTCCACTCGAGGGGTGTGGTAGAGAACCTGGTTGCTAGGTGAAGTAGGCAAGAACAGGAGAGGAGGGAAGAGTGAGCCGAAGACAGTTGAGTGGTGAAGTTCAGGGAGGGCAGAAGCAGACCCTGTAGCTCTACACAATTATGACAACGTACGCGCAGTGACTACCGACGGGGGAGAACGGTCACCTGGTAGTGCTGCCCGAAATCCACACACGGCTAAAGAGAGAGCAACGGAGTGGAAAGTAAGGACACTGTCAGGGAGATACCAGGCCCAAACGGGTAGCAGGTCCCAGTGCAGGGATAGATTCACCTTTCCTTTGCCAAACCTGCATGAGGGGGCACTTTACACCCCCAAGACAACACCACAGAGTCCGCAGCCACGTAGCCAAAGTGAGGGCCCATAGCTCACAGGAGGCAAGCAGCCGGAGTGACCTGGTCCAGGCTACAAGCAAACGGGCCAAAAAGAAGGGGAGAGAGGCACCAGCAACTTCCCTGGGCGACCCCAGCAGGGCTTCAAGCAGGGGTTACCCCAAAACACAACGGGCTAAGGAAGGCAAGTTGGTAGCCACCCTCACCAGTCAGCCTGAAGGACACCTGGTTCCAGCCTGGTTCATCCCAGCTACGCCCGGGTTACTCACCCTGCCACCATCAGTGAGTAAAATCCCTGAAAGACATCCTGCTTGTGAGTGTGAGTCATTCTGCGACTTGTAGTTCCACACACCTACACGGGACCCTGGGGCATGCCTCACTCTCAGGAGGCTATTACAACTGACTGCACCTACTATCAGCCCCAGGCACCCGTAACCTGCAGTGGCGGTCCCCACTGACCGCAATTCTGAGAGTGGCGTCACGACAATCAAAATAGAGGATTTCCTACCTGTGACGAGATCCAGCCGCGTGGAGTCCCTGAAGGTGATGCACCGCTGCACCGACACCGAGCCTCGGGGCCCCACATTACCACCACACCATGCCCAGACAACATAGTGACCAATAATACCACATACAGGAGAATTACCTCCACACCATGCCCAGACAACATAGTGACCAATAATACCATATACAGGAGAATTACCTCCACACCATGCCCAGACAACATAGTGACCAATAATACCACATACAGGAGAATTACCTCCACACCATGCCCAGACAACATAGTGACCAATAATACCACATACAGGAGAATTACCTCCACACCATGCCCAGACAACATAGTGACCAATAATACCACATACAGGAGAATTACCACCACACCATGCCCAGACAACATAGTGACCAATAATACCACATACAGGAGAATTACCTCCACACCATGCCCAGACAACATAGTGACCAATAATACCACATACAGGAGAATTACCTCCACACCATGCCCAGACAACATAGTGACCAATAATACCACATACAGGAGAATTACCACCACACCATGCCCAGACAACATAGTGACCAATAATACCACATACAGGGGAATTACCACCACACCATGCCCAGACAACATAGTGACCAATAATACCACATACAGGAGAATTACCGCCACACCATGCCCAGACAACATAGTGACCAATAATACCACATACAGGAGAATTACCACCACACCATGCCCAGACAACATAGTGACCAATAATACCACATACAGGAGAATTACCTCCACACCATGCCCAGACAACATAGTGACCAATAATATCACATACAGGAGAATTACCACCACACCATGCCCAGACAACATAGTGACCAATAATACCACATACAGGAGAATTACCGCCACACCATGCCCAGACAACATAGTGACCAATAATACCACATACAGGAGAATTACCTCCACACCATGCCCAGACAACATAGTGACCAATAATACCACATACAGGAGAATTACCCCCACACCATGCCCAGACAACATAGTGACCAATAATGCCACATACAGGGGAATTACCGCCACACCATGCCCAGACAACATAGTGACCAATAATGCCACATACAGGAGAATTACCACCACACCATGCCCAGACAACATAGTGACCAATAATGCCACATACAGGAGAATTACCACCACACCATGCCCAGACAACATAGTGACCAATAATGCCACATACAGGGAGAATTACCACCACACCATGCCCAGACAACATAGTGACCAATAATACCACATACAGGAGAATTACCACCACACCATGCCCAGACAACAAAGTGACCAATAATACCACATACAGGAGAATTACCACCACACCATGCCCAGACAACATAGTGACCAATAATACCACATACAGGAGAATTACCACCACACCATGCCCAGACAACATAGTGACCAATAATACCACATACAGGAGAATTACCACCACACCATGCCCAGACACCATAGTGACCAATAATACCACATACATGAGAATTACCACCACACCATGCCCAGACAACATAGTGACCAATAATACCACATACAGGAGAATTACCTCCACACCATGCCCAGACAACATAGTGACCAATAATACCACATACATGAGAATTACCACCACACCATGCCCAGACAACATAGTGACCAATAATACCACATACAGGAGAATTACCACCACACCATGCCCAGACAACATAGTGACCAATAATACCACATACAGGGGAATTACCACCACACCATGCCCAGACAACATAGTGACCAATAATGCCACATACAGGAGAATTACCACCACACCATGCCCAGACAACATAGTGACCAATAATACCACATACAGGGGAATTACCGCCACACCATGCCCAGACAACATAGTGACCAATAATACCACATACAGGAGAATTACCGCCACACCATGCCCAGACAACATAGTGACCAATAATGCCACATACAGGGAGAATTACCACCACACCATGCCCAGACAACATAGTGACCAATAATACCACATACAGGAGAATTACCCCCACACCATGCCCAGACAACATAGTGACCAATAATACCACATACAGGAGAATTACCTCCACACCATGCCCAGACAACATAGTGACCAATAATACCACATACAGGAGAATTACCTCCACACCATGCCCAGACAACATAGTGACCAATAATACCACATACAGGAGAATTACCACCACACCATGCCCAGACAACATAGTGACCAATAATACCACATACATGAGAATTACCACCACACCATGCCCAGACAACATAGTGACCAATAATACCACATACAGGAGAATTACCACCACACCATGCCCAGACAACATAGTGACCAATAATACCACATACAGGAGAATTACCACCACACCATGCCCAGACAACATAGTGACCAATAATACCACATACAGGGGAATTACCACCACACCATGCCCAGACAACATAGTGACCAATAATACCACATACAGGAGAATTACCACCACACTATGCCCAGACAACATAGTGACCAATAATACCACATACAGGAGAATTACCGCCACACCATGCCCAGACAACATAGTGACCAATAATACCACATACAGGAGAATTACCACCACACCATGCCCAGACAACATAGTGACCAATAATACCACATACAGGGGAATTACCACCACACCATGCCCAGACAACATAGTGACCAATAATGCCACATACAGGAGAATTACCACCACACCATGCCCAGACAACATAGTGACCAATAATATCACATACAGGAGAATTACCACCACACCATGCCCAGACAACATAGTGACCAATAATACCACATACAGGAGAATTACCACCACACCATGCCCAGACAACATAGTGACCAATAATACCACATACAGGAGAATTACCACCACACCATGCCCAGACAACATAGTGACCAATAATACCACATACAGGAGAATTACCACCACACCATGCCCAGACAACATAGCGACCAATAATACCACATACAGGGGAATTACCACCACACCATGCCCAGACAACATAGTGACCAATAATACCACATACAGGAGAATTACCTCCACACCATGCCCAGACAACATAGTGACCAATAATACCACATACAGGAGAATTACCTCCACACCATGCCCAGACAACATAGTGACCAATAATACCACATACAGGGGAATTACCACCACACCATGCCCAGACAACATAGTGACCAATAATACCACATACAGGGGAATTACCGCCACACCATGCCCAGACAACATAGTGACCAATAATGCCACATACAGGGAGAATTACCACCACACCATGCCCAGACAACATAGTGACCAATAATGCCACATACAGGAGAATTACCACCACACCATGCCCAGACAACATAGTGACCAATAATACCACATACAGGGGAATTACCGCCACACCATGCCCAGACAACATAGTGACCAATAATGCCACATACAGGGAGAATTACCACCACACCATGCCCAGACAACATAGTGACCAATAATGCCACATACAGGAGAATTACCACCACACCATGCCCAGACAACATAGTGACCAATAATGCCACATACAGGAGAATTACCACCACACCATGCCCAGACAACATAGTGACCAATAATACCACATACAGGAGAATTACCACCACACCATGCCCAGACAACATAGTGACCAATAATACCACATACAGGGGAATTACCACCACACCATGCCCAGACAACATAGTGACCAATAATACCACATACAGGGGAATTACCTCCACACCATGCCCAGACAACATAGTGACCAATAATACCACATACAGGGGAATTACCACCACACCATGCCCAGACAACATAGTGACCAATAATACCACATACAGGGGAATTACCACCACACCATGCCCAGACAACATAGTGACCAATAATACCACATACAGGAGAATTACCTCCACACCATGCCCAGACAACATAGTGACCAATAATACCACATACAGGGGAATTACCACCACACCATGCCCAGACAACATAGTGACCAATAATACCACATACAGGAGAATTACCGCCACACCATGCCCAGACAACATAGTGACCAATAATACCACATACAGGGGAATTACCACCACACCATGCCCAGACAACATAGTGACCAATATTACCACATACAGGGGAATTACCACCACACCATGCCCAGACAACATAGTGACCAATAATACCACATACAGGGAGAATTACCACCACACCATGCCCAGACAACATAGTGACCAATAATACCACATACAGGGGAATTACCTCCACACCATGCCCAGACAACATAGTGACCAATAATACCACATACAGGGAGAATTACCACCACACCATGCCCAGACAACATAGTGACCAATAATACCACATACAGGGGAATTACCTCCACACCATGCCCAGACAACATAGTGACCAATAATACCACATACAGGGGAATTACCTCCACACCATGCCCAGACAACATAGTGACCAATAATACCACATACAGGGGAATTACCTCCACACCATGCCCAGACAACATAGTGACCAATAATACCACATACAGGGGAATTACCTCCACACCATGCCCAGACAACATAGTGACCAATAATACCACATACAGGAGAATTACCACCACACCATGCCCAGACAACATAGTGACCAATAATACCACATACAGGGGAATTACCACCACACCATGCCCAGACAACATAGTGACCAATAATACCACATACAGGGAGAATTACCTCCACACCATGCCCAGACAACATAGTGACCAATAATATCACATACAGGAGAATTACCTCCACACCATGCCCAGACAACATAGTGACCAATAATACCACATACAGGAGAATTACCACCACACCATGCCCAGACAACATAGTGACCAATAATACCACATACAGGAGAATTACCTCCACACCATGCCCAGACAACATAGTGACCAATAATACCACATACAGGGGAATTACCACCACACCATGCCCAGACAACATAGTGACCAATAATACCACATACAGGAGAATTACCACCACACCATGCCCAGACAACATAGTGACCAATAATACCACATACAGGAGAATTACCACCACACCATGCCCAGACAACATAGTGACCAATAATACCACATACAGGGGAATTACCACCACACCATGCCCAGACAACATAGTGACCAATAATACCACATACAGGGGAATTACCACCACACCATGCCCAGACAACATAGTGACCAATAATACCACATACAGGAGAATTACCACCACACCATGCCCAGACAACATAGTGACCAATAATGCCACATACAGGGAGAATTACCACCACACCATGCCCAGACACCATAGTGACCAATAATACCACATACAGGGGAATTACCTCCACACCATGCCCAGACAACATAGTGACCAATAATGCCACATACAGGGAGAATTACCACCACACCATGCCCAGACACCATAGTGACCAATAATACCACATACAGGAGAATTACCACCACACCATGCCCAGACAACATAGTGACCAATAATACCACATACAGGGGAATTACCACCACACCATGCCCAGACAACATAGTGACCAATAATACCACATACAGGAGAATTACCACCACACCATGCCCAGACAACATAGTGACCAATAATACCACATACAGGAGAATTACCACCACACCATGCCCAGACAACATAGTGACCAATAATACCACATACAGGGGAATTACCACCACACCATGCCCAGACAACATAGTGACCAATAATACCACATACAGGAGAATTACCGCCACACCATGCCCAGACAACATAGTGACCAATAATACCACATACAGGGGAATTACCACCACACCATGCCCAGACAACATAGTGACCAATAATACCACATACAGGAGAATTACCACCACACCATGCCCAGACAACATAGTGACCAATAATACCACATACAGGAGAATTACCTCCACACCATGCCCAGACACCATAGTGACCAATAATACCACATACAGGGGAATTACCGCCACACCATGCCCAGACAACATAGTGACCAATAATACCACATACAGGAGAATTACCGCCACACCATGCCCAGACAACATAGTGACCAATAATACCACATACAGGGGAATTACCACCACACCATGCCCAGACAACATAGTGACCAATAATACCACATACAGGGGAATTACCACCACACCATGCCCAGACAACATAGTGACCAATAATACCACATACAGGAGAATTACCACCACACCATGCCCAGACAACATAGTGACCAATAATACCACATACAGGGGAATTACCACCACACCATGCCCAGACAACATAGTGACCAATAATACCACATACAGGGAGAATTACCACCACACCATGCCCAGACAACATAGTGACCAATAATACCACATACAGGAGAATTACCACCACACCATGCCCAGACAACATAGTGACCAATAATACCACATGATAACACAGAACCCATTCATTCTCATACCAATAAACTGACACAGACACTTGAATATGGTTGGAAAAATTGGCCGTATTGTTTTTATTAAGGGTTACCAAACTTAACCAGATCTCATAAAAACCATAACCATCATAAAAATACCACTTTAACCTTAAAGATACCATTTTACTGTACTGAATACCAGAATCCACCCATGGCCAATGGGCGATTTTACCCCACTAGGACACTAATGCCTCATTAGTGACCCCCCACACAACCACAGCCATTTTTCCACCATACTCTGAAGTCCAAGATTGAAAATATCGGACTATGTCTATGTCCGTCCGATGACATATCTATGTCCGTCCGATAGATGTACTCCATCAGGCCAATATAGACCACCCAAAAACCCTATTTATTCTTTTCCTAATGTTTTTCATAAATCCAAAATGAGAACAATTCCAACCAATCCAGGAATGATTTCCGAAAATACAACGGAAGCTGTAGGAAAAAAGGTTCTTAACAAAAATAATGTCCCTTTCAGCCCGAGAGATAAACTCAAGATTCTTCACCCTACTCAAATCTTCACCTCCCAGGTGGATTATTAAAAAATCCGGTGACTGATATCGCCTAGCACTCCTCTTCAGCTCAGCTATCAGGTGCTCCCATCTCATACCTCTACAACTAATCCAAAAAATAAATAACTTGATCGTGTGAAAAAGAGAGCTTTTCTGTGTACCTCCGCACAGCAGCCCGCTTCTGGGCCAAATAAATAAACGAACGCCCAACAATCCACACGATCAAAGGTTCTGAAAATAAATATAAGTAATTAAACAAAAAATTCGGTCAAACATATACGGTAACTTGTACTTACTAGAAGTCCATCTACCCAACTTCATAATTCTACTTTTTTTTTTTTTTTTTTATTACCAAAGCTAGCTGCTACTGTAGCCGCGCCAATTCTGAATGAATGTGATTACAATTTGAAATTGCTCTCACCGCAACTAACCAAACAGCTCTTTAACTTTGCATTAAATTGGAACCTAGCAGCCGGATCTCCAGACCTGTGCAAAAATAAAGCATTACCAAGATGCGGACAAATTGAAAACCAATGCCTGAGATTCGCAACCAGACAGACCCTTGAACTTCTAATAGTTGATAGCTTAACCAATTGCCCTTTTGCCGAGTTGATCAGTTTTTGAACATACAATAAAAATCAAACAATGACCTCTAAATACTTTCACATCATTAACCAATAGATCACCTACCACTTTCTTACTTGGCGACACCAACTCAGATATACGCAAAGCTGCCAAAAATGCTATCACAAATGCAGTCCTAAATAAAGCTGCTTCAAAGTCATCCATACACACCGAACCTAAGGTAACCCATAACTCTTCCAGCAATTCCACCCAAAATGGGACGTCTAACATCAACCTGCCTGGAGCTTCTCTTAAGCCCTTTCAAAAAACTGCCTGAAAGGAAAAAAACGAAAAACAGAGATTAAAAACCCCACAATTTAAGAAAAAAGGAAACCCCAGACAAAGCTTAGTGTAGTGTTGCATAACTAATACCAAATGACAGCTCAAAGTGAACATATTCCAACACAAATACGCATTTCCCATGCGGCAGTATATGCTGCCCATGTATTCGAAGCTAAAGAATTTTCAATATATACTGGTATTAAATTCCCAACACTACCCACAAGTGCTCTGGACAGGGCAACTCTTTTCTTCCCTCCTGCGCTCCGTCCCTCAGACTGGTCAGCCGCTGCAAGCAAGATAAAATTGAAACAACCTCTAGCTCCTGAACAGAGACGTCTTCAACCAAATATATTTCAAACACTGAAAACCAGCTGTCTCAAAACCTTCGCTGCCCAAAAACATTTTGAAGAAAGGGTATTGATCCCAAAAACAACCCCTTCACTACTAGACCGAAGACTAATCCTCTTATTGGCAAGCGTACTACCAAAGATAGAAACAGAAACAGAAACAAGAATTGAAAACAAATGCAAAACATCTCTTATTATTTAAACCAACCTCAACCCACTTCTCCTGCCAGGTCCCTGTTGACCAAGCCATACCAAAACAAACTAAAAAACCAAAACCACTATCTGTGCACATGCTCAAACCAAGATCCTCTGAAGAACAAAACCGATCCTGAAAACACGTAATTCCATTTAGCTCACACAAAAAACTCTGCCAAACCAATAAAACCTCCCTCATTTCAGCCGACACCCGAACATGCGCACCTGCTGAATTCAAACCTTTGATACTCTCATACAACCGTCGGCAGAACACCCTCCCCATAGGGATAAATCTGAGAGCAAAGTTCAATGATCCCAACAGAGATTGTAACTCTCGAAGGGTAACCTTTCTTTTAGCAGAAATTTCCTCTACCAAGCATTGCAAGCAAGACAATTTTTCCTTTGGAAAGCTGTATTCCATAGCCACAGAATCAATTGAAATTCCTAAAAATTCTATTTTCTGGCATGGGAATACCGTTTTTTCCTTGGCCACGGGAACCACAAAATGTTTCATGACCATTAAAAATTTTTGAACCAATTCCATACATAAATTCGAGCCCCCGTGGCCAATAAACAAAAAATCATCAAGATCGTGCAGGACTCCAGCAGCAAGTACTGAATCCTGCACTACCCAATCGAGAAATGAAGAAAAACATTTGAAATAAAAACGCAACAATGCGAACCCCATCGGGAGGCATCTATCGAAATAAAATTCACCATTAAAGAAAAAAAAAAAAAAAAAATATACAAGAGAGATAAACCTTGAAGGGTGTACTGGAAGCAGCCGAAATGCAGACTTGATGTCCGATTTTTGCCAGTAGGGCCCCCCTGACCAAATTGCCTAAGGAGCTCTACTGCCATATCAAATGACACATAACTAACTGAAGCTACTCCGGTATCCACCTCGTCATTGAGGGACCCACCATTAGGATATAAAAGGTGATGGAATACCCTGAAAAAGCCAGTTTCTTTCCTAGGTGCTATCCCTAATGGTGAAATACGAAAATTAACAAAAGGTGGTCCAGGGAAAGGCCCTGCTAACCTACCTAACCGCAGCTCTTTTCCGATGTGTTTAACAACAAAAAAAACCCTCTGAGGGCTAACACACGGTAAATTCTTTACTAAAACACATCCTAAACCTGTAAAATAAGGAACAAAAAAAAAAAAAAACATGTTTAAAGCCCTTATATATTATTCTGGCTTTCTCCCTGTCTGGGTACCGCTTTAACCATGGCAGCATTTTTCCCAACATCACAGGAGTCTGTGCTTTTGAGAAAAAAAAAAAAAAAAAAAAAAAAAAACTCCCAAGGATTATAAACCTGTTGACCCACTGACCCACCCCGTTTCCCGTTTAAAACATCTGGCTAATAGGTGAGAACCATCACAGGATGAGCACTCATGCCTGAACCCGAAATTATTAAGCCACTTACACGTCAATTCATTATTAACAAAACACACTCCTTTTTCAATTGTTGAGTAGGAGCCTGTTTTGCTAAAATACCCCTCTGTGGCAACATCAAGTTCAGCCATAACCCCACATCCTTCTCACTCCATCTCATCCTGGAATGTACCGACATCTTGTGCCGGAATGATTCATCTTATATAAGCCAAGCAATGCCCACAAAAGCTACGATAGGATAAATTGAGAAGGCCTGCAGCCAAATGTGAAAGGATTTGAAAACCTTCCTCATAAGCTCACTCTCACCTTTGGCTTCAGGCCCACTCAAACACAATAAAGCCCTACCTGGCGGTGACAAAGAAAACCCATCCATATATTCTCTGCTCCAAATCCTCTTTTGTCGCATTGCTCAGATGAAAACCTAAAGGCGAAGCCTGACAAGTTAATGCTTCCTCAAAGCATGTTTGAGGGATGCCCTTAAAGCTACCCTGATGTGCATCAGGCTGTACATGTGTGTGTATGGTGTCTACCCTAGTCCCCCCCGCACACGCTGTAAATGAACTCCCTAACACTGTCCCTATTACCTACTCCAGTGTTATTACCGAGGGAATAGGATAGCTCACCAGACTTGCAGGGACGATCACCAATCCTGTCGCTTGTCTCCAGCACCTGGGGAGCGATGGCTGCGCCGGCCACAGCGGTAGGCCCTGAAGTTCATCCCGCCTCACCGCTCTCGCTCCCGGAGTCCTCTGAAAACCAGGCCTGTAGCGCCGCCGCTGCACTAGAGCTCTTTTGCAGCAGCGACGGCAAGCTACAGCCCAGACCGAAGTCCTCACCCGTTGGCGGCCTGAAGAACCCATCTTCTTCTGGAGCGGTGGAAGCCAGACATCAGACATCGTGGTCGGCGGTCACCTCGTGATGACGCGACAACCAGCCAGCCCGTGATGCCCAACTCTCGCGATACCACTGGGATTGACCGCGAAGATCTCGCCCGACTGCCTCTTCCTTCACCGCGGGACTGCTCCAGCGATGCCGCCGCCGACTTCTTCCAAGCGCTGCTACTCTTCGCTCCAGCCGACCTCTGACCCGTTCTTCCTCTCGACGCCGGCGGTGAGTACACTTCTTTCCTTTTCCTCGACCACCGAGCACCGACCGAAACCTCCACCGGAGTCGCACCCGAACCAGGAACAGGTACTACAGACACCTCGCCCCGCTCCATACTGCCCGACACTTCAGCAGTACCATCCCAAGGCAGGCTCTCATCGCCGTCTTCCTCTCCAGCTCTCCTGAGCATTTGTTGCAGCAGTGACTTCATGACAAATCACTTGATCCTGTGAGCTGTGACTGACACGCCTGACTAAAACCCAGATATTTATACAAACTCCTTCTCACACAAAGTTGACAATAACCAATCAATATTTCATAAACACCCGTGCAGTCAGCTGATTGGCTACATACCAGCTGACTCACGTTACCAGGCAGAAAAATCCTCCTCATATTAACCAAAATAGGGTCCGTGCTATCATGACAATCCCAAAGCTACATGCCATGGGATTTTACATACAGGAGAATTACCACCACACCATGCCCAGACAACATAGTGACCAATAATACCACATACAGGGGAATTACTGAAGTGACCAGGCAGGGAGGCCTCTGGCTGTGTAGTCGTGGCAGCACTATGGTGCAGGCACATCCCTGTCTTCATCACTTCTTTAGGGTTAAAACAGTGTGTGTCAGTGTCTTCGTTCTCCATTACACAAAAAGACTTCAGGCAGTAGTTGAATGCAATAAAAGAGAACATTTATTCAGCACAGTCCAATAATCCGAACAGCAGACAGTAAAGAAACAGGCAGTTGTAGACTTTCAGTGGAGCTGGGGACACCCTGACCAAACGCCACCTCGGGTGGGGATATGCCCTCCGTACTCTACTTCCTTCGGGCGCCCACGATTCAGCCAAGCATACACCGGACCCACACCGGCAGAATAGGCTCTGAGGTTGCGTCCACCTCCTTATCTCCGGTGTCCCGTGCTGTTTCGCTCACACTCTGCCCAAGTGCACACACTGCTGTCCCGGATCTCACAGCTTGACAGACACTCCGGTAAAAACCACTCCGGTCAGCGGATCACGGCAATATTAGTGGAGCTGGGGACACTCTGACCAAACGTCACCTCGGGTGGGGATATGCCCTCCGTACTCTACTTCCTTCGGGCACCCACTATTCAGCCAAGCATACACCGGACCCACACCGGCAGAATAGGCTCTGAGGTTACGTCCACCTCCTCCTCCCTGGTGTCCCTTGATGTTCCGCTCACACTATCGCACTTGCCGCTGCAGATGCTCGCACTCCGCTGACCCGGATCCCTCTCCCCACACACACATTCAGACCTAGCCTAGATATCCGGCCGACTCCTCCTCCCCGGTGGCAACAGCCGTCCCACCCGGCCACTAGGGGGTGCCCTTACACATCACATAAAAACATAAAATTCAACACTTTTAATAATCACAATGCCGGGTAACTATGTTAAACTAGTAGGGGGTAGGCCCACCCACTACATTACCACCACACCATGCCCAGACAACATAGTGACCAATAATACCACATACAGGAGAATTACCACCACACCATGCCCAGACAACATAGTGACCAATAATACCACATACAGGGGAATTACCTCCACACCATGCCCAGACAACATAGTGACCAATAATACCACATACAGGGGAATTACCTCCACACCATGCCCAGACAACATAGTGACCAATAATACCACATACAGGGGAATTACCACCACACCATGCCCAGACAACATAGTGACCAATAATACCACATACAGGGGAATTACCACCACACCATGCCCAGACACCATAGTGACCAATAATACCACATACAGGGGAATTACCACCACACCATGCCCAGACAACATAGTGACCAATAATACCACATACAGGAGAATTACCACCACACCATGCCCAGACAACATAGTGACCAATAATACCACATACAGGGGAATTACCACCACACCATGCCCAGACAACATAGTGACCAATAATACCACATACAGGAGAATTACCACCACACCATGCCCAGACAACATAGTGACCAATAATACCACATACAGGGGAATTACCACCACACCATGCCCAGACAACATAGTGACCAATAATACCACATACAGGGGAATTACCTCCACACCATGCCCAGACACCATAGTGACCAATAATACCACATACAGGAGAATTACCACCACACCATGACCAGACAACATAGTGACTAATAATACCACATACAGGAGAATTACCTCCACACCATGCCCAGACAACATAGTGACCAATAATACCACATACAGGGGAATTACCACCACACCATGCCCAGACAACATAGTGACCAATAATACCACATACAGGGGAATTACCACCACACCATGCCCAGACAACATAGTGACCAATAATACCACATACAGGGAGAATTACCCCCACACCATGCCCAGACAACATAGTGACCAATAATACCACATACAGGGGAATTACCTCCACACCATGCCCAGACAACATAGTGACCAATAATACCACATACAGGGAGAATTACCCCCACACCATGCCCAGACAACATAGTGACCAATAATACCACATACAGGGGAATTACCACCACACCATGCCCAGACAACATAGTGACCAATAATACCACATACAGGAGAATTACCACCACACCATGCCCAGACAACATAGTGACCAATAATACCACATACAGGGGAATTACCACCACACCATGCCCAGACAACATAGTGACCAATAATACCACATACAGGAGAATTACCACCACACCATGCCCAGACAACATAGTGACCAATAATACCACATACAGGAGAATTACCCCCACACCATGCCCAGACAACATAGTGACCAATAATATCACATACAGGGGAATTACCACCACACCATGCCCAGACAACATAGTGACCAATAATATCACATACAGGAGAATTACCACCACACCATGCCCAGACAACATAGTGACCAATAATACCACATACAGGGGAATTACCACCACACCATGCCCAGACAACATAGTGACCAATAATACCACATACAGGAGAATTACCACCACACCATGCCCAGACAACATAGTGACCAATAATACCACATACAGGGGAATTACCACCACACCATGCCCAGACAACATAGTGACCAATAATACCACATACAGGAGAATTACCACCACACCATGCCCAGACAACATAGTGACTAATAATACCACATACAGGGGAATTACCTCCACACCATGCCCAGACAACATAGTGACCAATAATATCACATACAGGAGAATTACCACCACACCATGCCCAGACAACATAGTGACCAATAATACCACATACAGGGGAATTACCACCACACCATGCCCAGACAACATAGTGACTAATAATACCACATACAGGAGAATTACCTCCACACCATGCCCAGACAACATAGTGACCAATAATACCACATACAGGGAGAATTACCTCCACACCATGCCCAGACAACATAGTGACCAATAATACCACATACAGGGAGAATTACCTCCACACCATGCCCAGACAACATAGTGACTAATAATACCACATACAGGAGAATTACCTCCACACCATGCCCAGACAACATAGTGACTAATAATACCACATACAGGAGAATTACCTCCACACCATGCCCAGACAACATAGTGACCAATAATACCACATACAGGGGAATTACCTCCACACCATGCCCAGACAACATAGTGACCAATAATACCACATACAGGAGAATTACCACCACACCATGCCCAGACAACATAGTGACCAATAATACCACATACAGGAGAATTACCTCCACACCATGCCCAGACAACATAGTGACCAATAATACCACATACAGGAGAATTACCTCCACACCATGCCCAGACAACATAGTGACTAATAATACCACATACAGGAGAATTACCACCACACCATGCCCAGACAACATAGTGACTAATAATACCACATACAGGAGAATTACCTCCACACCATGCCCAGACAACATAGTGACCAATAATACCACATACAGGGGAATTACCACCACACCATGCCCAGACAACATAGTGACCAATAATATCACATACAGGAGAATTACCACCACACCATGCCCAGACAACATAGTGACCAATAATACCACATACAGGAGAATTACCTCCACACCATGCCCAGACAACATAGTGACCAATAATACCACATACAGGGGAATTACCACCACACCATGCCCAGACAACATAGTGACCAATAATATCACATACAGGAGAATTACCACCACACCATGCCCAGACAACATAGTGACCAATAATACCACATACAGGAGAATTACCACCACACCATGCCCAGACAACATAGTGACCAATAATACCACATACAGGGGAATTACCTCCACACCATGCCCAGACAACATAGTGACCAATAATACCACATACAGGAGAATTACCTCCACACCATGCCCAGACAACATAGTGACCAATAATACCACATACAGGGAGAATTACCTCCACACCATGCCCAGACAACATAGTGACCAATAATACCACATACAGGAGAATTACCACCACACCATGCCCAGACAACATAGTGACCAATAATACCACATACAGGGGAATTACCGCCACACCATGCCCAGACAACATAGTGACCAATAATACCACATACAGGGGAATTACCACCACACCATGCCCAGACAACATAGTGACCAATAATACCATATACAGGGGAATTACCACCACACCATGCCCAGACAACATAGTGACCAATAATACCACATACAGGAGAATTACCCCCACACCATGCCCAGACAACATAGTGACCAATAATACCACATACAGGAGAATTACCACCACACCATGCCCAGACAACATAGTGACCAATAATACCACATACAGGGAGAATTACCGCCACACCATGCCCAGACAACATAGTGACCAATAATACCACATACAGGAGAATTACCACCACACCATGCCCAGACAACATAGTGACCAATAATACCACATACAGGGGAATTACCTCCACACCATGCCCAGACAACATAGTGACCAATAATACCACATACAGGGGAATTACCACCACACCATGCCCAGACAACATAGTGACCAATAATACCACATACAGGAGAATTACCACCACACCATGCCCAGACAACATAGTGACCAATAATACCACATACAGGAGAATTACCACCACACCATGCCCAGACAACATAGTGACCAATAATACCACATACAGGGGAATTACCACCACACCATGCCCAGACAACATAGTGACCAATAATACCACATACAGGAGAATTACCACCACACCATGCCCAGACAACATAGTGACCAATAATACCACATACAGGAGAATTACCACCACACCATGCCCAGACAACATAGTGACCAATAATACCACATACAGGGGAATTACCTCCACACCATGCCCAGACAACATAGTGACCAATAATACCACATACAGGAGAATTACCTCCACACCATGCCCAGACAACATAGTGACCAATAATACCACATACAGGGAGAATTACCACCACACCATGCCCAGACAACATAGTGACCAATAATACCACATACAGGAGAATTACCACCACACCATGCCCAGACAACATAGTGACCAATAATACCACATACAGGGGAATTACCTCCACACCATGCCCAGACAACAGAGTGACCAATAATACCACATACAGGGAGAATTACCACCACACCATGCCCAGACAACATAGTGACCAATAATACCACATACAGGAGAATTACCACCACACCATGCCCAGACAACATAGTGACCAATAATACCACATACAGGAGAATTACCACCACACCATGCCCAGACACCATAGTGACCAATAATACCACATACAGGAGAATTACCACCACACCATGCCCAGACAACATAGTGACCAATAATACCACATACAGGGGAATTACCACCACACCATGCCCAGACAACATAGTGACCAATAATACCACATACAGGGGAATTACCTCCACACCATGCCCAGACACCATAGTGACCAATAATACCACATACAGGAGAATTACCACCACACCATGCCCAGACAACATAGTGACCAATAATACCACATACAGGAGAATTACCTCCACACCATGCCCAGACAACATAGTGACCAATAATACCACATACAGGAGAATTACCTCCACACCATGCCCAGACATCATAGTGACCAATAATACCACATACAGGAGAATTACCACCACACCATGGTCAGACAACATAGTGACCAATAATACCACATACAGGAGAATTACCTCCACACCATGCCCAGACACCATAGTGACCAATAATACCACATACAGGAGAATTACCACCACACCATGGTCAGACAACATAGTGACCAATAATACCACATACAGGGGAATTACCACCACACCATGCCCAGACAACATAGTGACCAATAATACCACATACAGGGGAATTACCTCCACACCATGCCCAGACAACATAGTGACCAATAATACCACATACAGGGGAATTACCACCACACCATGCCCAGATAACATAGTGACCAATAATACCACATACAGGGGAATTACCACCACACCATGCCCAGATAACATAGTGACCAATAATACCACATACAGGGGAATTACCTCCACACCATGCCCAGACAACATAGTGACCAATAATACCACATACAGGGAGAATTACCACCACACCATGCCCAGACAACATAGTGACCAATAATACCACATACAGGGGAATTACCTCCACACCATGCCCAGACACCATAGTGACCAATAATACCACATACAGGAGAATTACCACCACACCATGCCCAGACAACATAGTGACCAATAATACCACATACAGGGGAATTACCACCACACCATGCCCAGATAACATAGTGACCAATAATACCACATACAGGAGAATTACCCCCACACCATGCCCAGACAACATAGTGACCAATAATACCACATACAGGAGAATTACCACCACACCATGCCCAGACAACATAGTGACCAATAATACCACATACAGGGGAATTACCTCCACACCATGCCCAGACAACATAGTGACCAATAATACCACATACAGGAGAATTACCACCACACCATGCCCAGATAACATAGTGACCAATAATACCACATACAGGGGAATTACCACCACACCATGCCCAGATAACATAGTGACCAATAATACCACATACAGGAGAATTACCTCCACACCATGCCCAGACAACATAGTGACCAATAATACCACATACAGGAGAATTACCTCCACACCATGCCCAGACAACATAGTGACCAATAATACCACATACAGGAGAATTACCTCCACACCATGCCCAGACAACATAGTGACCAATAATACCACATACAGGGAGAATTACCACCACACCATGCCCAGACAACATAGTGACCAATAATACCACATACAGGAGAATTACCTCCACACCATGCCCAGACACCATAGTGACCAATAATACCACATACAGGAGAATTACCTCCACACCATGCCCAGACAACATAGTGACCAATAATACCACATACAGGGGAATTACCTCCACACCATGCCCAGACAACATAGTGACCAATAATACCACATACAGGGGAATTACCTCCACACCATGCCCAGACAACATAGTGACCAATAATACCACATACAGGAGAATTACCTCCACACCATGCCCAGACAACATAGTGACCAATAATACCACATACAGGGAGAATTACCACCACACCATGCCCAGACAACATAGTGACCAATAATACCACATACAGGAGAATTACCTCCACACCATGCCCAGACAACATAGTGACCAATAATACCACATACAGGGAGAATTACCACCACACCATGCCCAGACAACATAGTGACCAATAATACCACATACAGGAGAATTACCTCCACACCATGCCCAGACAACATAGTGACCAATAATACCACATACAGGGGAATTACCTCCACACCATGCCCAGACAACATAGTGACCAATAATACCACATACAGGAGAATTACCTCCACACCATGCCCAGACAACATAGTGACCAATAATACCACACACAGGGAGAATTACCACCACACCATGCCCAGACAACATAGTGACCAATAATACCACATACAGGAGAATTACCTCCACACCATGCCCAGACAACATAGTGACCAATAATACCACATACAGGAGAATTACCTCCACACCATGCCCAGACAACATAGTGACCAATAATACCACATACAGGAGAATTACCTCCACACCATGCCCAGACACCATAGTGACCAATAATACCACATACAGGAGAATTACCACCACACCATGCCCAGACAACATAGTGACCAATAATACCACATACAGGGGAATTACCTCCACACCATGCCCAGACAACATAGTGACCAATAATACCACATACAGGAGAATTACCTCCACACCATGCCCAGACAACATAGTGACCAATAATACCACATACAGGGGAATTACCTCCACACCATGCCCAGACAACATAGTGACCAATAATACCACATACAGGAGAATTACCTCCACACCATGCCCAGACAACATAGTGACCAATAATACCACACACAGGGAGAATTACCACCACACCATGCCCAGACAACATAGTGACCAATAATACCACATACAGGAGAATTACCTCCACACCATGCCCAGACAACATAGTGACCAATAATACCACATACAGGAGAATTACCTCCACACCATGCCCAGACAACATAGTGACCAATAATACCACATACAGGAGAATTACCTCCACACCATGCCCAGACACCATAGTGACCAATAATACCACATACAGGAGAATTACCACCACACCATGCCCAGACAACATAGTGACCAATAATACCACATACAGGGGAATTACCTCCACACCATGCCCAGACACCATAGTGACCAATAATACCACATACAGGAGAATTACCACCACACCATGCCCAGACAACATAGTGACCAATAATACCACATACAGGGGAATTACCTCCACACCATGCCCAGACAACATAGTGACCAATAATACCACATACAGGAGAATTACCTCCACACCATGCCCAGACAACATAGTGACCAATAATACCACATACAGGGGAATTACCTCCACACCATGCCCAGACAACATAGTGACCAATAATACCACATACAGGGGAATTACCTCCACACCATGCCCAGACAACATAGTGACCAATAATACCACATACAGGAGAATTACCTCCACACCATGCCCAGACAACATAGTGACCAATAATACCACATACAGGAGAATTACCTCCACACCATGCCCAGACATCATAGTGACCAATAATACCACATACAGGAGAATTACCACCACACCATGCCCAGACAACATAGTGACCAATAATACCACATACAGGGAGAATTACCACCACACCATGCCCAGACAACATAGTGACCAATAATACCACATACAGGAGAATTACCACCACACCATGCCCAGACAACATAGTGACCAATAATACCACATACAGGGAGAATTACCTCCACACCATGCCCAGACAACATAGTGACCAATAATACCACATACAGGAGAATTACCTCCACACCATGCCCAGACACCATAGTGACCAATAATACCACATACAGGAGAATTACTACCACACCATGCCCAGACAACATAGTGACCAATAATACCACATACAGGGGAATTACCACCACACCATGCCCAGACAACATAGTGACCAATAATACCACATACAGGGGAATTACCACCACACCATGCCCAGACAACATAGTGACCAATAATACCACATACAGGGGAATTACCACCACACCATGCCCAGACAACATAGTGACCAATAATACCACATACAGGGGAATTACCACCACACCATGCCCAGACAACATAGTGACCAATAATACCACATACAGGGAGAATTACCACCACACCATGCCCAGACAACATAGTGACCAATAATACCACATACAGGGAGAATTACCACCACACCATGCCCAGACAACATAGTGACCAATAATACCACATACAGGGGAATTACCACCACACCATGCCCAGACAACATAGTGACCAATAATACCACATACAGGGGAATTACTACCACACCATGCCCAGACAACATAGTGACCAATAATACCACATACAGGAGAATTACCGCCACACCATGCCCAGACAACATAGTGACCAATAATACCACATACAGGGAGAATTACCACCACACCATGCCCAGACAACATAGTGACCAATAATACCACATACAGGAGAATTACCACCACACCATGCCCAGGCAACATAGTGACCAATAATACCACATACAGGAGAATTACCACCACACCATGCCCAGACAACATAGTGACCAATAATACCACATACAGGGGAATTACCACCACACCATGCCCAGACAACATAGTGACCAATAATACCACATACAGGAGAATTACCGCCACACCATGCCCAGACAACATAGTGACCAATAATACCACATACAGGGGAATTATCACCACACCATGCCCAGACAACATAGTGACCAATAATACCACATACAGGAGAATTACCACCACACCATGCCCAGACAACATAGTGACCAATAATACCACATACAGGAGAATTACCCCCACACCATGCCCAGACAACATAGTGACCAATAATACCACATACAGGTCACCGTTTGGTCCAACGTGAAATTATTCGGGTTTCCCATAGACTTGCATTGGGGGTTGAATATTTGTGAATACTGGATTAGCGGTGACGTATTCGCCGGATATTTGGTGAAGGGAATATTAGGGTATTCGATCACCCCTAGTAATAATCCCACAATGGCTGATATATAAAATAGCGGGGTCTGTCAGGATAAAGACAGTAAATACTGTACTAATAAATGTCAATGTTGACCATAAGAAGTGAATGATTAACCCTCTGTATACAAGGGAATGCCGCGCTCAAGAATAGAATTGGGGGAAAAGGTAACAAAACATGTGACATTGATCCAAACCAAAAGAGCACCCTGCATAGCCAGTAAATCCCAGATGGAAATAGGACATGTCTGTAATTATAACAGTAATGGATAGAATACTGCACTGGAGAGTAATGCAAAGAAGAAATGTCATGTGCGTCAGGAAGTAAAAACCTATCAAATGTGAAGAAACGTAAGTAATGCCATAAAAAAGACCCAAGTGGAATAATAAGGACAAAACACAGGAGTCCTGACACTACATGACCGACATATAACCAGCCAAGTACAGATATATCCCACATAATCACATGCTGTATCCTACCATAGAACACCCTGATGCGTTTCGCCGAGGCTTTATCCAGGGGTGCTTATGTATAATGTGAGACTAGATGGGGTTTTGTACCCATAGCTCATTATCCATCATTCAGTCATTATGTGCATATTACACGTTGAGGCAATGCTCTGCTGGAGACAGGGCAGCTTCTGCCCATCGGGGATTTCACACAATGCACAATGAGTTTACCATAATAAAGATGAACTTACTAATTGATGTTATATTGGTGCCATAATCGCTGGCCTCCGGAAACCGGAAGTGTAACATCTCCACAGTGTGTGGAGCAGCCCGCTAGCGGAGCAATGATTCCAGCTCATGGGTGGGAGGATTATTCGGCGGCTCCACACGTGCCCATTGTGGAGACTGTGTTCACTTTACAGCATGGGCACAAAGCACAATAGACCGCAAGTATGGTTAGTAATGGTGTAATGTCGCCTATTATTGACCCATTCTAGACCCGTACCCCTATCACTATATCTATGGGTGGAGGCTAAACAATCTACACATGGCAGCACATAGCTTTATCTTCAGATGAAGGGATTAGTTATTTTGGCAATATACTGGCTATTAATATAGATGGGCGAATAATGAAACATTCGGGTTCGGAATATTCTAGCTGAATATTTTTTATTATTCATTTATTCGTCACAAATAATGAACCTAATGCAAGTTAATGGGAAACTCGAGTAATTTTCAGAGAACCTTGTTACTCAGTCTGCGAGGGCTGTAGAAAGGCTGCAATGTATGGAAAAGTGGAGAAACTGAATGGGAACAGCCCAGGGGAGAAGCCTGGAGGCATTTCTGACCCACATATGATTTCTGGGGATAATGTCAGAGTATTATGGGAATTAAAAGCTCGGAAATGACAATTAGTGAGATTGTAAGAAGAATAATCCAGCTGGGTGCAAACAGTGTTTCTTTATTCGTGCATGGACAGACAGTGTGCTGCTAATGTTAGTTGTGCACTGTCTGTCCATGCACAAATAAAGAAACACAATTTGCACCCAGCTGGATTATTCTTCTTATTGTTTGCTTTGTGGCCAGGGCAGGGCCGACATCCGAGTCTGGGCAACGGTCAGGTCAGGTGGCGGGGAGCTGGATCTTCAAGTATAATTAGTGAGAATGCTCGTGACTTTCACATTACTTCCAGGTCCACTCATTAGATAGATCTCATACATATTCGCTGCGTCCCTTGCCGACCCTCTCTGCCGGCATCTGTGATTGGCTGCAGTCAGACTTCTGTTGTATCTGATTGGCTGTCCTCACAGTAGCTGCCTGGGTCCCCGATTAGAGTATAAAAAAAATAAAATAAATAAAATGTCACAGGGTCCGCTGTATATAGACACCTAGTACAGATAAAGCATATGGCTACAGGCTGCAGCCTTCAGCCGTGTGCCTAACTTGACTGTGTAAAATAAGAGGAACTGCATTTGGTTTTTTTAACTTATTTAATTTTTTTTTTTTTTTTTTGCAGCCCCATGTCAATTTTGATACACAGCCAAGATAACACCTAAAAATAGCAGCTCGCAGCTACCCAGAATTGTCGCATCAATTAGATAGGACAATTCCGGTGCTTTAATCGGCTCATCCCGATTGTCCTGGTGCGGTGGCAATCGGGGTGATTTAAAGGGTTAATTACAACTGTTGTTTGTCAAAAATGACAGCTGTCACTAAGCCTGGATTAGTAATGTGGAGGTATGTACGAGACACTTCCATTACTAATCCTGTAAGTAAAAAGAAATTAACTTTGTTATTTATTTAAATAATTTTAAAATAACTGCATGGGGTCCTTGGTATTTTGATTCACAGCCCTGATAACGTGCACGGCTGGGGAAGCAGCATGTAGCTGTCTGCTTCATCTGTGCTATGTAACACTATACCGGGGACCTTGGGACTTTTTAATTTATAGATTTTTACACTCCATTTGGGATCCAGACAGACTCTATGAAGGCAACCAATCAGAGATGCTGACAGTCTGACTGCAGCCAATCACAGCTGCTGGCAGAGAGGCTGCTCGGAGGAAGGAGCGCATATGCATGAGATCTAATGAGCAGGCCCAGAAGTGGTGTGACAGCCACGGGGAAACTCAGTAAGTCATTTTTATTTCTTATTTTACTGCGCCTCCCAATCACATTAAAGCCAGTAGTAAAGATGACTATGGCATTACTGTGATTGGAAGCAATCCCAGCATGTTTAGTGGCTGAAAATCATGTATAGCTAATACTGTATTCATGCAAGTAACAAATAGTGACGAGTAAAAGGAGGAAAGCCATAGAGCATAGGATAGGTTTACAGCCAAAACTATATGTCTTGAGAAACGGAGAATGTTTACATAAAATTTCCCGAATTTGCTTCATCTGCAGTTGAATATGGAGACTCCCATTGGACTCTTCACTCTCTTTTCATTTGAAAAGCAGTTGTTTCCTAGGAGTATTCTTGGCTCTCAAATAGCCACGTATAAGGCTTTATTAGCTGTAACCTCTGGATCTGAGGGTCTCCTTAATGTCTGGTGCCTGTCGCTCAAATCTCTCTCTGTTGGAGCAGAACTGCTTTATTCTAAGGGACTGCCCCACAGGAACGGCTTTAATGGTAGAATGGGTATGGGCTGACGATTAGAGATGAGCAAACCTTTCAAAGTTCGGTTGGCCGAGCCTTACCAAATAAATGCTACGTTCACCGAACTGTTCGCCAAACCGAATTCTGAACCTCCCCCCCCCCCCCCTTTCTCCATTGTGTCTTTGCACAGCAGGGAGTTATGGTCCATGCAACACACAGGATGTGGCCTGGCATTTATATTTTAAAAAGTGAGCATACAGCAAACATGCCCAATGCATCAGTGCACCCAGTCAGGAGTAGTGGCCTATACATTTCTTTACAACCAGGTTGAGGACAGGAGCCATGAAATCATACCTCCCAACCGTCCCGGATTCTGCGGGACTTGCACGATTTATTAGGGCTGTCCCGCACTCCCGCGGCTCACAGCTGATGTCCCGGCTCCTCCCCTCAGTGGAGTGAATAAATTAAATTAAATTATCATCGGCTCTGGATTTTCGGGGCGGCCGGGACTCGAACTCGTGGAACTGTGAGTTCATTGTTTCAAAGGCAGCAGCTCTAACCACTGAGCTACTGCCTCTATTGAAACCAATAGGAAGATTTTGTTATCTTGACCTATATACTGCAGACACCAGAAGCAGGTTATTCAGCTGCAAAGATGGATGGAGGGATGGATGAATGGAGGGATAGAGGGAGGGATAGAGGCAGGGATGGATGGATGATAGAGGGATGGATAGAGGGAGGGATGGATGATAGAGGGATGAATGGAGGGATAGCGGGAGGGATGGATGGATGATAGAGGATTGAATGGAGGGATAGAGGGAGTGATGAATGGAGGGATAGAGGCAGGGATGGATGGATGATAGAGGGATGAATGGAGGGATGAATGGAGGGATGAATGGAGGGATAGAGGGAGGGATGAATGGAGGGATAGAGGAATGAAAGGAGGGATAGAGGGATGGATGGATGATAGAGGGATGAATGGAGGGATAGAGGGATGCATGGAGGGATAGAGGCAGGGATGGATGGATGATAGAGGGATGAATGGAGGGATGAAAGGAGGGATAGAGGGAGGGATGGATGGAGGGATAGAGGGATGAATGGAGGGATAGAGGGATGAATGGAGGGATAGAGGGATGAATGGAGGGATAGAGGGATGAATGGAGGGATAGAGGGATGAAAGGAGGGATAGAGGGATGGATGGATGATAGAGGGATGAATGGAGGGATAGAGGGATGAATGGAGGGATAGAGGGAGGGATGAATGGAGGGATGAATGGAGGGATAGAAGGAGGGATGAATGGAGGGATAGAGGAATGAAAGGAGGGATAGAGGGAGGGATGGATGGATGATAGAGGGATGAAAGGAGGGATAGAGGGAGGGATGGATGGATGATAGAGGGATGAATGGAGGGATAGAGGGAGGGATGGATGATAGAGGGTTGAATGGAGGGATAGAGGGAGGGATGAATGGAGGGATAGAGGGAGGGATGGATGGATGATAGAGGGTTGAATGGAGGGATAGAGGGAGGGATGAATGGAGGGATAGAGGCAGGGATGGATGGATGATAGAGGGATGAATGGAGGGATGAGAGGAGGGATAGAGGGATGGATGGGATGAATGGAGGGATAGAGGGAGGGATGGATGGATGATAGAGGGATGAATGGAGGGATGGATGGATGATAGAGGGATGAATGGAGGGATAGAGGGAGGGATGGATGCATGGATGATAGAGGGATGAATGGAGGGATAGAGGGATGGATGGATGGATGGATGGATGGATGGATGATAGAGGGATGAATGGAGGGATAGAGGGAGGGATGAATGGAGGGATAGAGGGAGGGATGAATGGAGGGATAGAGGCAGGGATGGATGGATGATAGAGGGATGAATGGAGGGATGAAAGGAGGGATAGAGGGATGGATGGGATGAATGCAGGGATAGAGGGAGGGATGGATGGATGGATGATAGAGGGATGAATGGAGGGATGGATGGATGATAGAGGGATGGATGGATGGATGATAGAGGGATGAATGGAGGGATGGATGGATGATAGAGGGATGAATGGAGGGATAGAGGGAGGGATGGATGATAGAGGGATGAATGGAGGGATAGAGGGAGGGATGAATGGAGGGATAGAGGGAGGGATGAATGGAGGGATAGAGGGAGGGATGAATGGAGGGATAGAGGGATGGATGGATGATAAGGGGTGAATGGAGGGATAGAGGGAGGGATAGAGGGAGGGATGGATGGATGAATGGAGGGATGAATGGAGGGATGAATGGAGAAATAGAGGGAGGGATGGATGGATGATAGTGGGATGGATGTATGCTAGAGGGATAGATGATAGAGGGATATATAGATACAGATAATAGATAGATAGAGATAGAATCATAGATAGAATCATAGATAGATAGAATCATAGATAGATAGAGGGATAGATAGATAGATAGAATCATAGATAGATAGATAGAGGGAGAGATAGAGGGATAGAGATAGATAGATAGAGGGATAGAAATAGATAGATAGATAGATAAAGGGATAGAGATAGATAGATAGAGGGATAGAAATAGATAGATAGATAGATAGATAGATAAATACTGTATCTCAATGTTGGTGAAAGAGTCAGATTCGTTTGTTCCCATAAAACTACTATAAAGAAATGAGGAAAAAAATACAAATACAATTTTTTATTTTTTTTTATCTTCACCACCTTGGATTCAAACCAGCAACGTTCAAAACTTGTGTCCTGCAACCTCCTGGCTCTCCTAGCTGCTCTAGCTGTTGAGCCACTAGGATTGATGACATCAGGGGGAGGATTTCACATAAATGAACTTACAATGCAGATGACACAGGACACAGCTACATTGTACAGAGCAGCATCTCTATGTCCTGTATTCTAGAGGGAGAGGAAAAGAGGATTTTTTTCTTCTAATAAAGTTACTAAAAATAATAAAAAAAAATAGAATAATGTAATTTTATTGCACTTTTTTATAAAATAATAAACATCACAAATCAGCAAATAACATGGACATATTTGGTGTCCCTGTAATCGTAACGACCCGAACAACACAGCGATCAGATTATTTATGGGGATCGGTAAATGGCGGGAAAAAAAAGGCGCAATTTATTATTTTTCTTTATTAAAACCCATAAAAAATGTAAGAAAAATGGATCACTGAGGCCGTGTTCACACATAGCGTAAATACTGCATTTTTTCTGCAGGTGTCCGCGCCAAGAGTGCAATAACAATGTTCTCTGATTATTGCGTGTTTGCGGTATTTTTTATACATTGTCCCCCTTATTTGATACATGTTTGTTGCTGATGTGAATCCTGAAGCTTATAAAGAAAGAAACACCAAATCCGCACCGTTCAGCGGCGTCTTTCCACGCACCAGGAGCGGAGATTAAAAACACTTAAAAACGCAGATTCACATCTGAACCAAAAACGCATTAAGTAATGGAGAAAAGGCAGAAAAAATGCAGCAAAAATGGAAAAAACAGAGAAGATTGTTATTGTGTAGTTTGGTGCAGACAGAAACAAAAAGAAACAGAATTTATGCAACGTGTAAAGACGGATTGATAGGCACAAATAAGCAACATGTCATATAGTGACACAGAAATATAAAAAAATTCTGACTGCTATGAATATGAATGAACAGTCCGGGGCATCTGCTGAATGACCCTTACTGCCAAATGGGTGTGGCTAGGGGCGTGGTCAAAATTTGCCGCGGCGCGCTGCGCGCGCCGCATACTTTGTCCCTCTTTCCTTTCTTGAAAAGTTGGGAGGTATGATGAAATGCATATGTGTGATGTCGCCACCACCAGGTTTGCACAATTTTCTCACACGGCTTTCCCTGGCTCCAAATTCAGTGGAGACAGCCAGTGATCAAACTCAGTCTGGATACTGGCCCAAAACTCTAACTGCCTTACTGCGTTCTCCAAAGCTTACCAATTTCATCATAGCTGATTGCGTTGACGCACATGAAGGCTGTGGCCGGGCATTTTAATTTAAAAATCAAAAGGGGGATGAGTGACATGATTAGTTGCTCCCACAATCTCTGCCAGTACAGACAAGACACACCGTGGAGACCCATCTTGGAGTCTGGATATTTAAAAACATTGCAGTCAGACAGAAGGACAGTGTCATCAAATCCCCCCCCACCCCCATTTCCCCATTGTGTCTTTGCACACCAGTGGGGTAAGATCAATGCAACACAAAGGATGTGGCCTCGGTGTCTCACATGGGTCAAAAACACCAGACATGGCCACTTACATAACAGCGGACGGGCTCTCACTACTCCGACTGTAGCGGTAAACAGAGGTTCTGTGGAGGGACTTGTGTGTGAATTGTTTCTACGGTGACACATGAGGAGGAACAAGCAGCAAACGTGGTTAATTGGTAGACCGGTGGTTGGGTAGGCCCGGGAGTCTGCATTTTAGCTCAGTAAGAATCCCACAGTAATGCATGTTGGTTGCGTATGTCCCGTTTCATTCATGTCATAGTAAAATTATTTGAATTTTTGCCTCTAGTGAGTCATTTTTTACAATGCTGGCAGATAACGAAAATTGAGTCATTCTTTGCAGTCTTAAAAAAGACCCACGCAATGCAACCCTTCCTGCACACTGCAGACCTGCGACCACTGCTGGCCACAGCCAGAGTCGTAGCTGAGAATTCAGTGATTCTCATGGCTGGATCACTAAATGTTTGTGCAGGAATTGCTAATGAAACATCCCCAGATTCTTCCTCCTCCTCCCCCCTCCCTCCCTTCCTCCCTGACGAACATTTTGGGCATTACAGCTAATGACTGACCTGTATAGGAGGAGCCGGGGACATAAATGTAATAGACTAATGACTGACCTGTATAGGGGGATCCGGGGATATAAATGTAATAGACTAATGACTGACCTGTATAGGAGGAGCCGGGGATATAAATGTAATAGACTAATGACTGACCTGTATAGGGGGAGCCGGGGACATAAATGTAATAGACTAATGACTGACCTGTATAGGGGGAGCCGGGGACATAAATGTAATAGACTAATGACTGACCTGTATAGGGGGAGCCGGGGACATAAATGTAATAGACTAATGACTGACCTGTATAGGGGGAGCCGGGGATATAAATGTAATAGACTAATGACTGACCTGTATAGGAGGAGCCGGGGACATAAATGTAATAGATTAATGACTGACCTGTATAGGAGGAGCCGGGGACATAAATGTAATAGACTAATGACTGACCTGTATAGGAGGAGCCGGGGACAAAAATGTAATAGACTAATGACTGACCTGTATAGGAGGAGCCGGGGATATAAATGTAATAGACTAATGACTGACCTGTATAGGAGGAGCCGGGGACATAAATGTAATAGACTAATGACTGACCTGTATAGGAGGAGCCGGGGACATAAATGTAATAGACTAATGACTGACCTGTATAGGAGGAGCCGGGGATATAAATGTAATAGACTAATGACTGACCTGTATAGGAGGAGCCGGGGACATAAATGTAATAGACTAATGACTGACCTGTATAGGAGGAGCCGGGGACATAAATGTAATAGACTAATGACTGACCTGTATAGGAGGAGCCGGGGATATAAATGTAATAGACAAATGACTGACCTGTATAGGTGTGGAGGTCACCTGAGCTGTAGTATGTTTGTTTAAACGTAATAAGAATATCTGTGTATATAACTAATCAAAATGTAGATGTAAAATTATCTGTCTGTCTATGTAGCAATTGCACAGACCTATAGTATAATTCAAAGTTGTATAATCATGAAGGAGTTAACTAAAGATGATGAAGCCAGAATGTGAAGCTGTAAGAAGTGTTATCAGTAATGTTCACATAGAAGGAATGTACGGGAGGCAGGCAATGTGATGTGAGAAAATGGGGAGTGAAAAGCATTCCTTGTTAGCTTCAAGGTTATTCATGCTTACGGTATAATTGAGTCTATCTCATTAAACGAGTTCAGTTGGTGACGCTGGCTGGAAAGAGAGCATGTCTGTGTTCTTTGTCTTATATACATTGATATATATATTGGCACCTATATACAGCTAATATGGCATCGTCTCTGGATATCCCAAATGAGGACTCCATTAGCAGTCTTCAATGCAAATTCCTCTCTTGTCAGTTTGGCTCCCAACGTGGGGCTCCTTCAAGGACGCATTACCGACCTGCAAATACTGATCGTTTGGATGTCACGGACTGAGGACCTCCCTCCGCTCCAACCAGGCTGATCCCCCTACAACCCTCGGTGAGTGTTACATATTTTGTATTCCCTGCCGTTGTGGTTGTTCTTGAAGAGGAGGGGCTGTGTGTCCTTATCGGTGTTAAAAGGTACCTGATTGTGACTCAGAGGTAGTACCCGCTGGAGCTCAGAGCACGATCTCAGCCCTGAGGTGTGGATCGAGTGTCACAAGGGATCCAGAGGACAGTTGTTAGGGCAGGAAAGACGGTGGTGGCTGGATATAGCTAGTTAGACTGACCCGGTCTGTAATTAACCCCTTCACGACCTTGGACGGATCTATCCGTCAAGGATCGTGTCCCGTTAAGCCCCGCCCCCTGCCGCGGGCAGGCGGCGGCGGTCGGCACACATATCAGCTGTTTTCAACAGCTGACGTGTGCCTGCTAGCCGCTTGTGGAATCACTTCCACCCGCGGCCATTAACCCCTTAAATCTTGCTGCCAAAGTCTGGCAGCAAGATCTAAATGCGCGCGGCCATGTTTTTTACTTACCGCTGCCCCCACCGGAAGTCACGTGCGTTACCACGTGACTATCGGTGGTTGCCATCGTAGCACAGGGTCATGTGATGACGCCTGCAGCTATGAAGTTTCACTTTCGTTTTCCCTCGGCCGAGAGCAGAGGGAAAAACAAAGTGAGTGAATCTGTTGTTTATAGCTGTGATCAGCAGATAGATAATAGTGATTGGATTGCTGATCGCTATAGCCCCCTAGGGGGACAAGTAAAATAAAAAAAGTTAAAAAAAAGTTTTTTAAATAAAAAAAAAAACAAAAAACCTATAAGTTCAAATCACCCCCCTTTCCCCTCATTGAGAATTAAAGGGTTAAAAAATAAATAAATATACACATATTTGATATCGCCGCGTTCAGAAATGCCCGATCTATCAAAATATAAAATCAATTAATCTGATTGGTAAACGGCGTAGTGGCAAAAAAATTCCAAACGCCAAAATTACGTTTTTTGGTCGCCGCAAGTTTTACGCAAAATGCAATAACAGGCGATCAAAACAAAGCATCTGCGCAAAAATGGTACCATTATAAACGTCAGCCCGAGATGCAAAAAATAAGCAGTCACTGAGCCATAGATCCCAAAAAATAAGAACGCTACGTGTTTCGGAAAATGGCGCAAAACGTGCGCCACTTTTATTGGACAAACTTGTGATTTTTTTTTAACCCCTTAGATACAAGTAAACCTATACATGTTTGGTGTCTACAAACTTGCACCGACCTGAGGCATCACATAGATACATCAGTTTTATCATATAGTGAACACGGTGAATAAAACATCCCAAAAACTATTGTGCGATCACACTTTTTTTGCAGTTTTTCCACACTTGGAATTTTTTTGCTGTTTTCCAGTACAATATATGGTAAAACCTATGGTTTCATTTAAAAGTACAACTCGTCCCGCAAAAAACAAGCCCTCATATGGCAAGATTGACGGAATAATAAAAAAGTTACGGCTCTCGGAAGAAGGAAGCAAAAACGCAAAAACGGAAAGTGCCCGGGGGCTGAAGGGGTTAAAGACGCGGGGGGGTTCCCGAGACCAAAGATAGTGAGTTAGGACGTTTAAATATTGGTACAGCTGACCAAGTCCGGAGGCCGGGACTTGTTTGTATGTGCATATGCATTCTTGTACGACCTCCTCCGTGACACGGAAGATTTTCATGTGACCGAAGATAGTGAGTTAGGAGAATAAAAAATATTGGTGCAGCTGATCAAGTCCGGAGGGAATACATTTTGTACTCCTCCTCCGTGATGCGGGATACCCTTATTACTATATAGCTGAGGAGTTGCCAGCTAGTATAGAGGTGTAGCCTTAAGTTCCGGCCGGGCTTTAACGTACACCGCATAGTCATATTAGTGTAATCCAGACACCACCAAGATAGCAAAAATGTTTAGAACGGAGAAGACAAGGTTAAGAAAGCTGAGGATTCACAGCATGGATTTAATAAACATTCCTTAGGGAGGGGCACGTGCTGGAGACAGGTCAGCTGTGTGACATGCCCCGGAGATTTCCATAGTATTACTTGTTGATTGATGCTGAATTGTTTAACAGAATTACGCAGATATTGCTATCAGAAAGATATATTAAGGTCAAAGAAGAGGATGAGCGAGGAGATGTTGTGTTTTTCTATATGTTACCCGAGTCTGAGGACAGATCTGAGGGTCCTCCGACAGGTTGTTTTGTTGCTGCCCCACAACCTGATCCCCATTCTATTACCCTGTCCCGGAGATATTCAGAGATGTTGCAGTCACTAGACAGCATCCCTTAACCCTTTCCACACCCATACCCCTGGTCTCTCCCATACCTACAATGCCGTCTCTCCCCTCACCGGCCAGTCTGACGTCACACTCCCCAATTACCAATCCCCTCCCCTTGGATCCCCCTTTTTCCCTTAGGACACATAGTGAGCCTTACCCTAAATCTAAAGAGGAACAGCCCTCATTTAAATGTCCCCTTCAACCCCATCCAGTCAGAGGCATTAATCCCCTGCCTGCCAGATCCCAGCATTAACCCTATGCGATTTTATAGGAAGATGCTACAGGTCCATCAGTTATATTCAGCTGCTCGGAAGGACCTTGTTAATCTCACCAAAGTAAAAGCAGGAGACAGGTTTTGGCCCTTAATGAAGCCCCATCTCACAATGCCCCAGGCACTGATGACACCACTTTCCAAAGTGGACAACAGTATTGTGCTGCTTTAAAAAGATCAATTTGTGTATACAACCGCGCCGGTGCAGCCCCCACCACAGCCCATGCCCCGACAGGGCCAAAACCCCGTATACGTAGCTCCCAATCAACAAAACTAGCCGAGCCAGCAACAGAATTGTTGGCGTTGTGGTCAGCCTGGTCACTATCAAAGAAAGTGTCACACCCGCAAATCTCAGTGTTTAGCTGGGAACCCTCGAAACCGTAACCAAAACTTGCAACACACAAATCCACAATAAAGGTGTTCCCTGTAGATTCAGTAAGGATCTACCTGAAGCCAGGTGTGCCTTTTCCCAGAGTATCACAGTATCCCTTTAAATCAGTCCCAGGAGATTTCCCAAGATACTGCCCACAGTCCGGCTGCACCCAGGAGTCTGCCCCAACCTTCCCTAATGACACGGGGGAGCCCCGGACTGCTTGCTTTTGTTGCAGTGATTTCCAATCCCAAGCTACCCGCTCTAATGATGTTCTCCATTCCACTCCATCAATCTTAAGGTTTCTATAATATATGTTTCTGTAGTACTTTTGTTTCTGCTGGCTGACACGGTACAGAAATATATTTTATATATTTCTATAGTGAAAGTTCTTCCCATGGTTTTTTTTTTTTTTCTTGTATCTGTTTTTCCCACCAGCTGTTCTAACATCGCGCATCCTGAAGGAGTCAGCGCAGGGATGTGTGGGAGTGTTTTTAGTAAACTGCTGCTAGTCACAAGTTGTAGAGAGCAGAAAAAAAAGAAAAAAAAAAAAAGGAAGTAGAGAAAAGTAAAAAAAAATAAGGTAGTTTCAGCAGATTTACAAAGCTGGTTCTGTCTTATGTACTAACAAGTGCTTTTTCCGGCTGGTGGAGTGGATTTTGTTTAATCCTTAGAGTTCAAAATTTCATAGGAGATTATCAATAGTATTCTGCTGCTATTTAAATAATTAAATTAATTTTGCAGAGAAAAGTATATTTTTTAAAATATACAAATTAGGTTTTTTTTTGTTTTTATCGTTATGTTTTTTTTTTGTTATTTTTGCATACAAACTGCTAATATTGATTACTTTCCTTTTCTTTTGTAGATACAGAATATCATCTATGAACCCTGTTGTAAGGTTTCAAAATTTCCCAGTAGAGTATGTTATATTTATTGGCTGGTTAATCATATTGTTTACTTTTATGGATCTATATATTGCCAAAGTAGTATATAAAAAAGGAGGAAGTAGATATCTATTACATTTTTCCAGCAGCAGACCTATTTTATAGGCTTTAAAGCTGGCCTTTCTTTTGCAACAGTTATGTCATGTTTATTGGATTATTATGAATGTAGGAATATATGTCTGTTATAAGAATGATCTAATGCATATTTCTTTTAGTTTTTGTTTTTATAGATGAAACCAGATGGTGGTCGATTCTGCACTGGATATGCTACAGTTTACACAACATGAGGTAATCTAAATTTAGGCCACTCCCTCCCCTCCTATCGGTACAGGAGGAAGTGACGTAAGTGCCTCTCTAGATGGGTGGAGCAGAGGTAGGTAAGATAGTCAAAATGTATGTAGGATGTAGATCTTTCCTGTTGTCAAATAAGCTAGGTACGCCAAAAAGAAAGTCTAGATCTGAGCTGATGGAATCGGATGGAGATCCCCGTACAGGTGCAGCTGACCAAGAAGCAGTGAACGGGCCTAGAGTTGAGGAGTCCTCTACCATGCATAAAGACCATGCCTCGGTGACACCGGTCACGTCAGTGACTTCTGTCACTCCTTGTGTTCTTAAATCCCTACAGGAACAAGTGAACCAATAAGGAGTGGAGTGCGAGACGCAGGGAGCCGGCTGACTGAGGAAGGTCTGTGGATGAAGGGCGGTAAGCTTTCTCTGCCATGGGATCTCTTCTTAATGATGGCCCAAGTAACATGGACTAACATCTGTGAAATTTGGGATATCAGTGTGCGCTTTGGTGGCGCCAGGGTTCAGTACCCAGGTAGGCAAACTCACCCGGTTTTGTGAAACACGTTTTTAAAACCATGAGGAAAAACTGTAAAGAGTCCGCAGAAACACCCTGCACCTGCGCTACCCATTCTTAGAGACTGCAAACTGATTATAGTTGTATATCATGAGCACGTTGTATGCAAGTCTGTGCGTGTTGTGTAGATTTCTTTCCAGGTCTGGTCAGAGGCTTTCCAGTGCAGAAAACGACGTCATTGCTGAAAATCCACATAATGCAAATGGTATGTAAAAAACAAACTAAAAAGTTGTAAATCAATGCGTGTTGTATTTCTCTTTAGTGTGTGTGTTGTGTTTCTCTTTAGTAATAAACAGGTTCCAATGTAAAATGTTTTTTTTTGGTCTAGCGCAAAGCACGTATAATTTTCATATGATTGACTAATTAGAGAAATAAACAAGTGTATTTTCTAATTCCAGATCCTAAATCAGAGTTAGTAGTATATGGTTTTCGGTTAAGAGACTGATTAATCCTAAAAGGACACAAATTCCGATAAAGCTCAACAGCAGGACAACATGGATTCATGCCCCGCATTGCAGAAGGGTCGATCCACCGGAGCTGCACTGAGCGTCCTGCTTATATTTATCCTTTACAAAAAGACCTGTACAGTCCCAAACCATCATTGATGAAACAGTTAGAAGAGAGGACTTAGAGAACCTTGAGACATGGGAAAGTCCAACTACAAAGGGTGAGGACTCGCCTAGGGGTCCTTGGTCTCAAACCGGTGAAGAAATCCCATTCCCCTCTCCACCCATGCCTCAACGTTCAGTCAGTCAGGATTTCCCAACAGATCGTTCTTCCTCTTTTCCTAAGGGAACACGGTACCCTTAGTATTTGGAGATGGCAGAAGTGAGTCAAAGGGGGACTGTTGAGGGTACGAAATGAGTAATCTAGAATACTTAATTCAGCCATTACATAGACCCAAAAATGTGGTTTGGTTAATGTAATCTAACCATTTACAAATGTTTTTGTTTCCTACTAATTTCAGTAATTTTCCTTTAATACAAAATGCTAGATATGGATTTTCTCATTTCAGGAAAAGTTTTGGAAGAATCTATCCCATCCGGCTGATGTCTCTCCGGCCTAGTCTGCTGAGCACTGGCAGTGACACGCGAGTTAACGTTATATTTCAAAAACCAATGGACTTGAAATAACCGAAGCAGAAAGCGGCCGCTATTCTACCCATTATCCCAGAAGGTTTTTCCAAGTCTATGCCACAAACTGTTCACATGAAGCCTCATCATGTTTTGTTGTTTTGGTTTTTTTATCAAGAGCAGATTATCCAGGTTCACAAAGTGGCCCTAAGTGGACTAGCACTGACTAAGGATGCTTTTTGTTTTGTATCCGGAAAGAAGAACCATGGACAATTTCCAATTTACAAATGTCCTTTTGTTTTTATTTTTAATGATGTGCTAATTTTTAAATAAGGTTTAGATTCAATTTTTCTTAATCAGGATAATGTGCCCTAATGAGAGTAACGCAAATTCTAATAGCCCCTATAAATCATAGTTATGTTTAATAAATAAAAATAAGTACTTAAGGGGGGAGCTAAAGCCTATAGTGTTAAATTAAACAACAATCCCATAGAAAGCCCACATATATAGATATGGATATAATTAAAGTCCCAAGGGCAGTAAGTCCCAAATATATTTTATTATCTAAATGGGGAACATTTTTAAATTTAAGGTTAATAATATTCACAGATATTTTATTAAGGGGGGACTGTGGAGGTCACCTGAGCTGTAGTATGTTTGTTTAAACGTAATAAGAATATCTGTGTATATAACTAATCAAAATGTAGATGTAAAATTATCTGTCTGTCTATGTAGCAATTGCACAGACCTATAGTATAATTCAAAGTTGTATAATCATGAAGGAGTTAACTAAAGATGATGAAGCCAGAATGTGAAGCTGTAAGAAGTGTTATCAGTAATGTTCACATAGAAGGAATGTACGGGAGGCAGGCAATGTGATGTGAGAAAATGGGGAGTGAAAAGCATTCCTTGTTAGCTTCAAGGTTATTCATGCTTACGGTATAATTGAGTCTATCTCATTAAACGAGTTCAGTTGGTGACGCTGGCTGGAAAGAGAGCATGTCTGTGTTCTTTGTCTTATATACATTGATATATATATTGGCACTGATATACAGCTAATATGGCATCGTCTCTGGATATCCCAAATGAGGACTCCATTAGCAGTCTTCAACGCAAATTCCTCCCTTGACATAGGAAGAGCCGGGGACATAAATGTAATACAATAATGACTGACCTGTATAGGGGGAGCCGGGGACATAAATGTAATAGACTAATGACTGACCTGTATAGGAGGAGCCGGGGGACATAAATGTAATAGGCTAATGACTGACCTGTATAGGAGGAGCCGGGGACATAAATCTAATAGACCAATGACTGACCTGTATAGGAGGAGCCGGGGTCATAAATGTCATTGTCTTTTCTAACCTCATTGGATTCAGTGGGAGGCCAAACCTAAGGCAGATAAAGCACTATTAGTGGGGTCAGAAAGTTCCAAAACAGCAATAATACATTTTACAGTGCTGCCTCACTGTTTTGGTATAGTCATTAGCTTTCTAGAGTATTGACAGAATTATAGAGGTGGATGAGAGACAGGTGTAGGGCTCATGCTCCCATTCCCCTGCCATGACAATGTGAAGCCCCACAGGTGCGGTGTCGGTACATTACCTACAGGAACTGCACGTGGCGGGACGGTCTGGTCACAGGTAGGGAATCTTCTATTAGGATTGTCGTGACGCCACTCTCGGTATTGCAGTCAGTGGAGACCGCCACTGCAGATTAAGGGGTGCCTGGGGCTGATGGTGGGTGCAGTTAGTTATAGTGGCCTCCCGAGAGTGAGACAAGCCCCAGGTCCCTGTGTAAGTGCGTGGAACCACACGTCGCAGAATCACTCAAACACAGTCCAATAAGTCTTTTAACGTGTTTACTCACTGTTTGGTGGTCACTGTGAGATGCCCGGGCGACACTGCGATAACCAGGTGGAACCAGGAATTCCAGAAGGCCGTTCTGAGGGTAGCTGTCCACTCGCCCTCCTTGCACTCCTTTTGTTTCGGAGGATTTCTTACTTGAAGTATGGTAGGATTAATCCAGGGAAGCTGTTTCCAACCCCGATTCCCCCCTCTGGCCCGTCTGCCGGCAGCGTGAGCTTGGTGGGATGGCTTCTGGCCCTGTTTCCTTATGGGCCTGGTGATTGCTGCTTGGCTCGGACTCTGTGTGGTGGTGGTCAGGGCATGAAGTACCCCCACCTGAATTAGAAAATGGCGTCTTTGAGTCCCCTGACGAAGCATAGCAATGTGAAACACGTGTTGGGATGCCGGTCCCTACGTGTGGCCCTGGCAATAGATGGATAAAGTGCCATCAGTTATGGGTGAGGGGAATTGGTTGCTTATTCAGACATGTATGTGAACTACCATTGATGCACTTGGGCTATAATCACTGTAGGAGTTGAACTATCTGTCTGGCACCATTATTAACAACTTCTTGTACATTCCCTTGCATCCCATAACTGCAATATAATATATCTGTCTTATAATATCAGGGACACGTAGGGTTCTTTCCCTTTCTAGCACTATACGCCACCATTGGTTATATTTTTGTAATTTTATGTATCCTGCAACACTACTTTAATAAGCTTTATAAATTGCGTACCTCTTTGTTTGTCAGTGGGATTCTATGCTTTATTGGAATTATAGTAACACTCAAAGAATCCTTTTTTTTTTTTTTTTTTTTTTTTTTCTTTTCTGGGTATACATCCTTGTATATATAGAGAGAGGGGAGCCAGCACGATCTGAAAATGGCATGCATCATATAAAAAGTGCAAATTCACAGATTTATTCCAACTGTACTGTAATATAAATGAGATTTTTAGCAAATAATTGATCAATTCTTTGAGCCACCCCTGCCAACGTCACGGCAAATCTCAATAGGGGGGTCCTACTCTATATTCTGTATTTCATGTGCCATTGCTAAAAATCTCATTTTTTTTTATTATAGTACAGTTGGAATAAATCTGTGAATTTTCACTTTTTATATGATGCATGCCAATTTCAGATCGTGCTGGCTCCCTCTTTTTTTTATCCTTGTATATATCCATATAATGGCCTCATACTTGTCTAGATGTCCCCGTAATAGCCCTATCCTGGTATACATGTCCCTATGATGGCCCAAACTGGTCTAGATGTTCCATAATTGCTCCATTAAGGTATGCATGTTCCCATGATGGCCCCAACCTTGTATGTATGCCCCTATAATGCCTCATCTTGTGGTACGCATGTCACCATATTGGCCTCTGCCTGGTTTATGTCCATATCCTGGCCACATCCTGGTACTCATTATATCCTCGGAAGCCGCACACAGTGCTATAAATGAACGATTATACTCATCTTTCCTCGCTCCCACAGTGTCCTTCTCCGATGATGGCAAGAAGCAACTAACCAGCATCTAAGCTGCACGGCGCATAATGTCACTGTCGCATGTGGCTCTCCTCATCTGATGGGTGCCCACATATTACCTGAATTATGGGCATGGGGAGCAGTGAATATTCAGAGCCTTTAGCGGCGGCCTGCACATAGCAATTCAGGGACTCGATGAGTCTCTGAGCAGCGATGTACTTCAGGTGGATGCACTTGACTCACGCCAGGACTTTGAGGTACTCGGTCCCGGGCTGAATAATACAAGAAAAAGTTAACTGGGTGGCCATTGCCCGGTTCCGTGACCCTGGGGGTCGCTTAAAAGGGGAATTTGTGCAAGGGATAAATAAAAATAGAGTTTTTCGTGATGCCACTTGCGGTATGCGGCTATATGGGAAAAGCGCTGCTGCACAGTCTCTCACTGCTGGGGCTGGTGGTATTGGGCAGCTTAGGTGTGATGGCTCTCCGCAAGTAGAGCTAGGCTCCAGGGGAGGATGATGGTGGTTGCAGTGGTGCAGACGTGTGGGAAGAATTCAGACAACATGGGGCTGCGGTTTAACTTGTGCTTTACTCACTGGTTTGGAGTATCTGCAGCCCGGCTGGTGCTGGTCTCTACCAATCCGATATTCCCTTTGTTCCAGTGCCGGTGTAGTGACCTGGTGAGTAATTCCTCCATGCACTCTGTAGTAGTTGGTGGCTCCCCGTGGCCTGGAGCATTTTGGGGTCCCCTTCTTTTGTCACTGTCTTGGCCCGTATGGCAGACAGCTTGAACCTGTCTTGGGTCGGACCTCTGTCCCCGTTCCCAGGTTCCCTCTTTGCTGCTGTGTCCCGGACACTAACTTCAGTGAGGTCCTTGATGGTCCCCTCACTGGGCAGCTCTTTATCAGGTGAGTCTGGAGCGTCTTCCTCAACTAGGGCCCTGTGCCCCGCCGATGCTCAGTCCTGGGAGTACTTGCACGTACTCTCCCAGCGACTGTACTCCTTTCTACACAAGTTACCCCACACGTCCTGACTGACCGTCTGTCTGCTTCTATCCTCTCCCTCCTCAGACAAACTGTCTATTGTCCAATCACACCACTCACTAACCCCTCCTCTTCCCAGGTCTCTAACTAGGGGATTGGATGTGTCCCAGCCAATAGGTGACACCTGTCAAGTCCATCTCTAGCCTGGTACCCAGTGTGGGGAAAGGGGTGTGGTTGTGTGCAGTGCTTTTTTTGAAAAAAAATATTTGCTGGTACGCATCTCTGAGGCGAGGAGCGGGTGGGGGGGTTGTGCTGTCAGGCGCCGCTGGACGACTTTGAGGAGCAGGGGGGGGCACGAGCACAAGGGATTGTCCACTACTTTAACCATTAATGACCTCTCCTTAGGATAGGTCACCAATGTCTGGCTGGTCGGGGTCCGGCACCTGGCAACCCCGCCAATTCCCTACTCTAGGTGTCGGTGGTGGCAGGTGGCCGGAAGTGCTCAGTTCTGGATCTTGCCCAGTCTTTTGATAGTGGCAGCAGTCTCCTATTAAAATCAATGAGGCAGATGTGCAGTACCCAGCCGCGGACACAATCAGAGGACGGAGTAGATCCAGAAATAAGCATTTCCGGCCACCTGCACCATAATCAGCTGATCAGTGGGGGTCCCTTTGCACTCACATCAGAAGCAATGCACAAGTGGGACCAAGGCCTAATGATAAGACATTGTCAGTATCACAAATAAACATTTACATTCAGGTACCTTATAGATGATGTTGTCTCTAGTCATTTCTTTCTATTCTTCATCTTGTCCTGACGCCATGATGACTTTTCACATTCACATCTCGTCTCTGCAGATTTCAATCTTCTCCGGTCTTCTGCAGCACCTCCCAACACGATGCCCTTAAAAATAGCAAAATGATTATAATACTTCTACTTAAAAATATCTCCCCTACACTGTGCCCCAGAATAAATAATGGCCCCTCACAGTATTCTCTGCACAAAATATGACCCACACTGTCCCTCTTATGGTACATGGCCTACATATTCCCTCTTTCTATACTGAGCCTACTGTTTACAGTGTCCTTTACACTGTGTTCCCTTATACTGCACCGTCTTTATACTGTGCCTTCATCACACTCCCCCCTCCTTGCTATAACCTCACACTGTCCTCCCATTCTGCCCCCTCTCTATACCTCCCCCCTCCACTACCCAATCTTTTTTCTGTACCCCTCACATTCTTCTCATCCCTTCCTGTCTCCTCACTACCTCCTGTGTGTCCATATACTTTCTCCCTCACTCCCCATCCTGCCCACTTTCTCCTCATACCATGTCACTCTTTCTTCTGTGTCCTCAAAATTTCTTTCCAGTTTGCTCCACATCTTCTGTTTCCATGCATGAAACCTCATCCTCTCTGTCCCCATGCATGAAACCTCATCCTCTCTGTCCCCATGCATGAAACCTCATCCTCTCTGTCCCCATGCATGAAACCTCATCCTCTCTGTCCCCATGCATGAAACCTCATCCTCTCTCTCCCCATGCATGAAACCTCATCCTCTCTCTCCCCATGCATGAAACCTCATCCTCTCTCCCCATACTGTGTCCAAAGATACTTCCCCCTCCCCATCCTCTCTTCCCACCATACTCTGTGCACAGATAGTTCCCTCCCCCACCCATACTGTGTATATACATATCGCCCCCTCCCCACCCTCTTTCCTCCCCATAGTGTGTCCACAGATGGTTCCCATTCCCCACCCTCTGTCCTCCCCATAGTGTGTCCACAGATGGTTCCCATTCCCCACCCTCTGTCCTCCCCATAGTGTGTGCACAGATGGTTCCCATTCCCCACCCTTTGTCCCCCCCCATGGTGTGTCCACAGATGGTTCCCATTCCCCACCCTCTGTCCTCCCCATAGTGTGTCCACATATAGTTCGCTCCCCCACCCTCTCTCCCCCATACTGTTTCATAAATACTCCCCTCTTACCCCAAAATATTCCTCCTGCGTGTCCTCTTCAGCTCCACAGTGGAGCACTTCTCAGCGTTTCTCTGCCTCCTCTGCGCTGCACTGCTGGCTTCCGGGTCAGCAGTCTGATCAGCTGACCTGATCACATGACCGCCGTCGCGCTGACCCGGAAGTCAGCGCCGGCGTCACCGCTTCAATTGTTCTCGCGTCTGACAGATGCAAGGACAATTGAGCAGTGGAAGCCGGCGCTGCAGATTCTATGAGTGCGGCTGTCAGCGTGACCGCCGCGCTCAGAATAGCGGCTTCCACTCGGCAGACTTCCACACCGCTGCATCAGGCAGCCCGACAGCGCCCCCTAGAGATGCTTCTGGCTTGTGCCTTCGCTCCACATGGCTAATTTGTATAGTTTACAAATTAGCCATGTGGACAGAGCCAGAGGCGCTCTTCAGATTTTCCGGTACGCCGTACCGGCCTGTACCACCACAAAAAAAGCACTTGTTGTGTGTCTGTGGTGTTTTACCAGCACTAATCTTCCAGGAATCCAGGGTTATCCGTAGTACCCTGTGGCATCAGACACTCAGGGGTGCCACACAGGCTTTGAGGCCGGCGGGCCCTCTGTACCCTTGGCCTGGTCATGATCATTGCGACCACGATCATTACGCCCATGACCACAACCAAACACAACATTAATATCATAACCACCTGTAAGCCTGGATAGCTCAACCTCTCCAGGCCACGTATAGTCAAGCCATAGCTGATACCATAAGAAGAGTGAAGCTAGCATATACAGTTAAGTCCAGAAATATTTGGACAGTGACACAAGTTTTGTTATTTTAGCTGTTTACAAAAACATGTTCAGAAATACAATTATATATATAATATGGGCTGAAAGTGCACACTCCCAGCTGCAATATGAGAGTTTTCACATCCAAATCGGAGAAAGGGTTTAGGAATCATAGCTCTGTAATGCATAGCCTCCTCTTTTTCAAGGGACCAAAAGTAATTGGACAAGGGACTCTAAGGGCTGCAATTAACTCTGAAGGCGTCTCCCTCGTTAACCTGTAATCAATGAAGTAGTTAAAAGGTCTGGGGTTGATTACAGGTGTGTGGTTTTGCATTTGGAAGCTGTTGCTGTGACCAGACAACATGCGGTCTAAGGAACTCTCAATTGAGGTGAAGCAGAACATCCTGAGGCTGAAAAAAAAAGAAAAAATCCATCAGAAAGATAGCAGACATGCTTGAAGTAGAAAAATCAACAGTCGGGTACATTCTGAGAAAAAAGGAATTGACTGGTGAGCTTGGGAACTCAAAAAGGCCTGGGCGTCCACGGATGACAACAGTGGTGGATGATCGCCGCATACTTTCTTTGGTGAAGAAGAACCCGTTCACAACATCAACTGAAGTCCAGAACACTCTCAGTGAAGTAGGTGTATCTGTCTCTAAGTCAACAGTAAAGAGAAGACTCCATGAAAGTAAATACAAAGGGTTCACATCTAGATGCAAACCATTCATCAATTCCAAAAATAGACAGGCCAGAGTTAAATTTGCTGAAAAACACCTCATGAAGCCAGCTCAGTTCTGGAAAAGTATTCTATGGACAGATGAGACAAAGATCAACCTGTACCAGAATGATGGGAAGAAAAAAGTTTGGAGAAGAAAGGGAACGGCACATGATCCAAGGCACACCACATCCTCTGTAAAACATGGTGGAGGCAACGTGATGGCATGGGCATGCATGGCTTTCAATGGCACTGGGTCACTTGTGTTTATTGATGACATAACAGCAGACAAGAGTAGCCGGATGAATTCTGAAGTGTACCGGGATATACTTTCAGCCCAGATTCAGCCAAATGCCGCAAAGTTGATCGGACGGCGCTTCATAGTACAGATGGACAATGACCCCAAGCATACAGCCAAAGCTACCCAGGAGTTCATGAGTGCAAAAAAGTGGAACCTTCTGCAATGGCCAAGTCAATCACCAGATCTTAACCCAATTAAGCATGCATTTCACTTGCTCAAATCCAGACTTAAGACGGAAAAACCCACAAACAAGCAAGACCTGAAGGCTGCGGCTGTAAAGGCCTGGCAAAGCATTAAGAAGGAGGAAACCCAGCGTTTGGTGATGTCCATGTGTTCCAGACTTAAGGCAGTGATTGCCTCCAAAGGATTCGGAACAAAATATTGAAAATAAAAATATTTTGTTTGGGTTTGGTTTATTTGTCCAATTACTTTTGACCTCCTAAAATGTGGAGTGTTTGAAAAGAAATGTGTACAATTCCTACAATTTCTATCAGATATTTTTGTTCAAACCTTCAAATTAAACGTTACAATCTGCACTTTAATTCTGTTGTAGAGGTTTCATTTCAAATCCAATGTGGTGGCATGCAGAGCCCAACTCGCGAAAATTGTGTCACTGTCCAAAGATTTCTGGACCTAACTGTATAGGAGGAGACCGAATGTGACCGGCTCTCCCATAGCATTATAGCGACCAAGGAGACTAACAAGCAATGAAGCAGAGATTAACTCTTGCTAGCCTGCCCACCCTGCATTACTCACAGGCAGCAGGGAAGTTAGCAGGCAGAGGGCAGGAATCTGAAGTTTCCCCAGATCCTGTTGCCAACATGACAGTTGGCGATGCCAGCAAAAACCTTGCAGTGACATCTGTGTCCATTGGCTACAAACTAATCTAAATAAATTAAAATCGTCCACCAAAAGTCATGCAAAAGGGTCAAAGTATGGGGAGAGAAGAAGACACCCATGGAGTCAGTGTTTGTGCAAAAACGTAATGTAATGAAAT